>NC_053492.1:357163959-357507709 GCF_905171775.1 Rana temporaria
ACACTGACCCACACACCCTGACCTATACACACACTGACACTCACACTGACCTATACACACACATACACTGACCTACACACACACACACTGAAACACACACTGACCCACACACACTGACCTATACACACTGACACACTGCATTTTTTACAGATGCTTCTCCTTTTGGCAAAGCAGCGCCGCCGACCAGTGATTTGGGCTTTCCCTCGTGCCAATGAGTGGTGGAATGTGACCGTCCCAGGATTCACACACAGACAGTGGGTGCAGAATTTAAGGATGTCAGAGGAAACCTTCTCATTCCTTTGTGCCAAGCTACGTCCAGTGATGGAAAAGAAAAGCACCAACTTCAGAGCCTGTTTGCCTGTAAGGAAAAGAATTGCCATTGCACTGTGGAAGCTGGCTACCAACAGTGAATACAGGAGTATAGGTCATCTTTTTGGTGTCAGCAAATCATCAGTGTGCCGGTGTGTGCAGGACTTCTGTAAGTCTGTGTGCACATTGCTAGCTCCTGAAATTGTTCATTTTCCTAACAGGGAAAAGCTCAAAGACATGGCTGAGTACTTTGAGAACAGGTGGGGCCTTCCACAGTGTGTTGGTGCTATTGATGGCTCACACATACCAATAATAGCACCACAAGAATACCACACTGACTACTTCAACCGAAAAGGCTGGCATTCCATCATCCTCCAGGGAGTAGTGGATGGCAAGGGACTATTCTGGAATGTGAATGTAGGAAAGCCTGGGAGTTTGCATGATGCTCGGGTTCTCCGATTGTCAACATTTTGGGATTGGGTTGGCCAGGGAGGCCTGTACCCTGTTAGCACTAAGAACATTTGTGGGGTGAATGTTGGCTATTATGTGCTTGGGGACTCTGCCTATCCTTTACAAAATTGGCTCCTGAAACCATTTCCTGACAATGGGCGCCTAACAACAGAGCAGCAAATCTACAACAAGAAAACATCCAGGGCACGTGTTGTAGTGGAAAATGCGTTTGGAAGACTTAAGGGTAGATGGAGGTGTCTTATGAAGAGGAATGACAGTGACATTCAACTTACCAAATCCATGGTCCTAACGTGCTGTGCTCTTCACAATCTTTGTGAAAGTCATGGAGAAGACTTTGACCAGGATTGGAATACATCTCCAGAAGAGCCAGTACCAGTAATAGCAGCACAGGATATGGAAGAAGAGTGCAGTGAAATACGTCAGGCTCTGATGAGGCACCTTAACGTTAACGTTGTTACCGTGAATAATTAAAATCTTTAATTACTTTTTGCTATATGCTAAATAAAATCAGACATACTCAGAGAAGTCGTTCTTGTTTTTTATTCCACAAAAAAAATCATCTTCCTACATATTTTGTAAAGGCAAAATTTTGATAATGTAGAAACATTGTTTACAATAAAGAGCTTGTAAAGGTTTGTTTTTTATTAAGCTAGTGCAGGGATACGCAATTAGCGGAAATCCAGCTGTTTTGCAGAACTACAAGTCCCATCATGCTTTTGCCTCTGGGTGTCATGCTTGTGACTGTCAGAGTCTTGCTATGCCACATGGGAATTGTAGTTCTGAAACAGTTGGATATCCACTGATTGCATATCCCTAATCTATTGAATTGTTATTTTTTTCTTCAATTACACTTCCAATAAATGTTTTTTTTTTGTTTTCTTTGTATGAATTTCTCACTTCCTGTTCCTCCTCAGTAAGCTGTTCAATAAGCTGTGCTGACTGACTGAACACAGCTCAGATGATGTTGTCAGGTTTACTGAGAAGGAACAGGAAGTGAGAAATTCAGACCAAGAAAAAAAACATCTAAAAAGGAAATTAAAGGAAAAGGTAAACCAAAAATGCAAAGTATATTCGCAATTACATCTACTATGCAAAAATGAGAAGAAATTAAGCGATCGGGGGTGCCCTTTGTTGAAATCCAGGCTCCACCATCCAAGGGGGGTGATAACGCAAAGGAGGCAGAAGGGAATCAGAGCAGCAGCACAAAGAAAGCCATGTGCAGCAAGGAGCAAATGTGTCCAATCTTGTGTGATCGCTGATGGCTCAAAGGAGCCTATTCAAAAAAAATAAAAATCTAACCTTTAAAACCCACTCTAATTATATATTTTTAAACGTAAACATGGGTACAGGTCCTGTGCTGCATGAAAGGCACTACTGTCTGGGTGGTGACCTGTGTTGACGATTGGCTCCAATCACTTGAACAAGCTGACCAAGGACACCGAGGAAGGCCTGGTTGAAGGTAGCCAACTGCTCCATCTGCTGCCGGGCAATTTCTGCCTCCTGGCGCATAGCTTCCTGTGCATCCTGACGTAGTGCTTGAAACCGCCTCTCAGAAAGGTTATCCATTCTTTCCAGCTGCCTTTCTTCTGCTGCCCGCATATCCTCCATGACTGTGCGCAGATCCAACTGTAACCTTCTCCTTTCACCTGTAATATACAAAAGACCTAAATATTGCTTTTGGTAACATCTGCCAAACCAATACTGTAAGCTCCTTTCTCATCTGCCCCACTAGACTGTACCACACTGATTCACTGCCACACCTCTGTTCCCCCTGCTCATCTGCTACACCAATACACAGCACTGCTCATCTGCCCACTGCTGAACCCCCTTCTTATCTCTTCCACCACTGCACCTCCTGCTGATCCCCCCCTTCTCATCTCTTCCACCACTGTACCTCCTGCTAATCCCCCCTTCTCATCTCTTCCACCACTGTACCTCCTGCTAATCCCCCCTTCTCATCTCTTCCACCACTGTACCTCCTGCTGATCCCCCCCCTTCTCATCTCTTCCACCACTGTACCTCCTGCTGATCCCCCCCCTTCTCATCTCTTCCACCACTGTACCTCCTGCTAATCCCCCCCTCCTCATCTATTCCACCACTGTACCTCCTGCACATCTCCCCCACAGCTGATCTCCCCCTTCTTATCTATTCCAACACTGTACCTCCTGCACATCTCCCCCACAGCTGATCTCCCCCTTCTTATCTATTCCACCACTATACATCCTGCACATCTCCCCCACAGCTGATCCCCCCCTTCTCATCTATTCCAACACTGTACCTCCTGCACATCTCCCCCAGAGCTGGTCCCCCCTCCTCATCTATTCCAACACTGTACCTCCTGCACATCTCCCCCAGAGCTGGTCCCCCCTCCTCATCTATTCCAACACTGTACCTCCTGCACATCTGCCCCAGAGCTGGTCCCCCCTTCTCATCTATTCCAACACTGTACCTCCTGCACATCTCCCCCAGAGCTGGTCCCCCCTCCTCATCTATTCCAACACTGTACCTCCTGCACATCTCCCCCAGAGCTGGTCCCCCCTCCTCATCTATTCCAACACTGTACCTCCTGCACATCTCCCCCAGAGCTGGTCCCCCCTCCTCATCTATTCCAACACTGTACCTCCTGCACATCTCCCCCAGAGCTGGTCCCCCCTCCTCATCTATTCCAACACTGTACCTCCTGCACATCTCCCCCAGAGCTGGTCCCCCCTCCTCATCTATTCCAACACTGTACCTCCTGCACATCTCCCCCAGAGCTGGTCCCCCCTCCTCATCTATTCCAACACTGTACCTCCTGCACATCTGCCCCACTGCTGTTTTAGTTTAAGAAAATGAACAGTTAAAAATTACTTTATTATCATCATGTCTTACCATTGTGCCTTGGTGCATTGGGAGTACTCTGTAGTTGGCTACTCTGTAGTTGGCTACTCTGTGGTTGGCTACTCTGTGGTTGGCTTGATGAAATACTGCTGCTGTTGCTGCTGAAAGACATTGAAGGTCCATCTTCTGATAAGTTTGATGCATCAGTGGAGAGTCCATCAACTGTTTCTGAAAACAAACATATGGTTAGATATTATATTTTAAATGGTAAGCAGAGCGATATCCTATGCCAAGTTTAAAAAAAAAAAAACTTACCAAAGGGGTCCACCATGGATTCGAGAATTACAGTTGCAGAGTCCAGACCTCCCTCCCTGCCTTGGTTTGCTGGCCGATGACCGTAAATGGCGTCCATGGCGTCGTACCACCTCCAAGCAGTTGGACAGTTTCCACTACGGCTGTTGGCGTCCTTAATTTTTTTATATTGTGCTTTAAGCTTTTTAAGCTTTGCCCTACACTGGCCCGACGTCCGTTCAAATCCCTCGGCTGCCATCCGCTGAGAAATATCTTTATAGACCTTTTCATTTCTCACTGATCCATCAAGCTCACTCTGAATAACGCCATCACCGATAATTGCTAAGAACGTAGATAGTTCCTCAGATAACCAGACCCTGCTGTTGTTTGCTGGCATCCTTCTCCTTTATATGGACTAATAAGGCGACGTGGTGATTGTTTGGCGCTTTGCTTTGACGTCAGCATTGATGTTTTCTGACCACCAATCAGTGGAAAGTACTGTGTGACGCCAGTAGCTCCGCCCTAACCGTACCGTTCCATTTTCTATGGACCCACATGAGAAGCAGGACCCTGAATGGTGCGGTACGGTTCGGTTTTATGGCACGCTTTCATAATGGAAACACTCAAAATAGCGTACCGTACCGAACCGTACCGAACCGATCCGCTCAGTGGAAACGAGGCATATGTGATGTTACGTGGTTTACTAAGAACACTATTTGTAAATATGTAGTTATTTATGTCATAAAAAATAAATGACAACATGTCTTTAAAATTACAAGCAGGCCAAGGAGGCAGATGGTGAAATATACATGGCAACACATTATTGCAGACTATCAACCCCCCCCCAACCCCAAAATATATTTACTTACTTTTACGCAGAATTTTAAGTATCTTCTTCATCTGATGTGGCTCCCTCAATTTTAAGTCTGACCAGCGTTTCCTCAGCTGTTCCTTGGACCTGGTGATCCCAAACATCCTCTGCATTCTCCTCGCCACCTTGTCCATAATATGTGCCTTTCGGCGGTTAGGGGTCTTGTATGGCCCTAATTCACCATCATAGTCCTTCCTCCGCATGATGGAAACTAACTCCACCATTTCCTGGAACCGCATATTAGTGGCTTTGTATCTTCTTTGCCTTGATCGGGACGTCCCTGCCTACAGAGGCAGGGACGTCCCGATCAAGGCAAAGAAGATACAAAGCCACTAATATGCGGTTCCAGGAAATGGTGGAGTTAGTTTCCATCATGCGGAGGAAGGACTATGATGGTGAATTAGGGCCATACAAGACCCCTAACCGCCGAAAGGGCATGAGAGCATCGTGCCCGCTCGTGTGACATCGCCATCTTTCCTTTCCCACAGAGATTATGGGCGGGGAAAAGATGAATTGTTACGCCATGGGCGGAGAAGAGGGCGGCGTTTAATACATACGCGGAGTGTAGAGAATGCAAACAACGTGTTTACGTAGTTTACGCGGAGAATCTTCGAGCGCATCCAGAACATACACAGTTAACGCCATATTTCCTAAACACATTGATTAGGGGCCTAGCAAAGGTGACGAGGGCGGGGTTTAATAAATACGCGGAGTGTTTAAAAGGTGCACGCCGTGATTACGCATCTTACGCGGTAATTAGGCGAGCGTGAGAAACGAGGAGCGAGAGACAGGAAGGTAAGGAAATTAAAAATTGGATCAGCAGAGGCCTAGAAAATGTAGACACATGGGATGGGGGTTTGGGCTGTTGGTTGCACCCTTTTTAAGCTATTCTGTCTATGGGGTACCACAATGTTATTTTGGTGTCCAAATGCTTTTGGACACCTCACAAAATAGAGATGTGAACAATGCTGTACCTCATTGACAAGTTTTTGAATGGTGTATTCTGATCAGGCAAAGTATTGTTCAAGTGTTGGTTGTACAGAGGTCATTAGGAAGTGTCTTTTATGTCATCCATTGTCAGGGGCATGAGATTTACACATGAAAGAGTGCCTAGATGAATACTGTCATTTGTAATCATTGTTTATTTTTCTATATTAAAAATAGTTACTGCAATGTTAAGAATGGCTCTGCATCTAGCAAAGCAATGTTTGGTACAACCAATGCGGCCGAGCTGCCAATCATTGTTTAAACAAGAGAGACTGTGTTTGTAATTAGATATAGGTAATAAATTTGAAGACACATATTATATCAAGGTCAACGCTGATCCTTTTGAATATCTATTTTTCTTTGGTTTATGTTTTGCGAATCTAGACTCAAAAAGAAATATCATATTTCATAACGGGAAATGGACCAACTACAAACAAAGGAAGCTATAGAGGCCTTACTACAAAAATATCATGACACGCCCATCCTGTGGAATTCCAAACACGCGTTATATTGTAATAAAGATGTACGAGCGGCAGCACTAGAGGAGCTAGCAAACTATATGCAAACATGGGTGCCAGGATGCACTGCCAACATGGTGAAGGATAAACTTGCCAACCTGAGAAGCACATACAGAAGAGCATATAAAGCTAATAAAAGCAAAAAATCGGGAGCAGCAGCAACACAAGCAAAGGAACCCAAACTGTGGTATTACAAACAGATGGCTTTTTTGCGGGACGAAATGGAAGGCAGGAAAACGATGTCTAGTCTTGCTTCCAACCTTCCCTCCACGCTACCTTCCAGCGGACATTCCCCAGATGACCACAGCCCTGCAGAGTCGGAGGAAGAGGGCCTGGCTGACAGAGATGCAGATATGCCACCCTTCGATGAGGAGGTATAGTAGTTTCCTCTATATTTCTGACCTAAATAATTATTGGTGGATTAATGATTTGATATTGTAAAAGAAAAGCCAAGCTGGGAAAAAGCACAAAAAAAGGTGTACAGACAAATAGGTGTCAGGGATGACAACTGCAGGGGTCAGAAGTAGAGTCTATTCAAGTAATAATGAACAGAAAATGCTAAACGAAAAACATGAAAATGAGTGTGGTTTTATTTAGCGAAATTGTAAAAAATGTCCTTTTTTTGGCACACAGGAAGAAGAGATCAGCCAGGAGGTGGCAGATCCTCACGTGTCTGTCAGCCAGGAGGAGGCCGGGGTCAGTGGCAGCCAGGAGGAGGCCGGGGTCAGTGGCAGCCAGGAGGAGGCTGGGCCCAGTGGCCTGCAGCAGGTCCCCCCGGCCAGGAGAACCACCACCAGCCAGTCTTCTCCCCCCCAGGTGAGGCCATCAGGCCGAAGGAGGCAGTTGAGGCCTGTGGAGGAGGCAAGCCTCCGCATGATACAGGAGGCAAGCGCCATCATGAGGGCCCCCCTCAACCCCACAGAGGCCTTCAGTGCCTCATTGGCACACGATTTGAATGAAGGGGAGGAGGACCAGAGAAGACTGGCAAAGGCCCTGATGAACCAGGTCCTTTGGTGGATGCAGAAGGGCCTGCTGACCCCAGACACTGGGCTATGTGACCCGGCCCGGCTTGCGGAACACCATCCTCCTGCTGCCACATCGACCCCACCTGCAAGAGCCCGTGTAAGATCCGCTGGAAGGCTGCCTGGAGGGAAGGCTGGAAAGAGGAGGAAACGTTGATTCTCTGCCTTCCATTTCCTTCCACATAAAGGACATATTGTTTGGACTACCACAGTTTGGGTTCCTTTGTTTCTGTGCTGCTGCTTCATATTTTTGGGTTTGGCTCCTGAGGCTTGGAACTTTATCCTTCACCATGTTGGAAATGCAAGTTTGCATATAGTTTGCTATCTATTCTAGTGCTGCCGTTCTGTTTATTTTTTGTGATGACATTTGCCTAAATAAAAGGCTTTTTGCTTTCATTTGAAAACATGTCTATTGTTTGTTATACTGTGGGGATTATTAGGCAGCAAACCTTTAATAAATATACAATGGGTCATTTACAAAGGACACACTCCTTGGGGGGGGGGGGGGGGGGACATTTGGTGTGCCAACATGGTTCAATATTCTCAAATTAAACAAAAAAAAAAAAAAATTAAATAAAAAAAAAAAATAAACATGTAAAAAAAAAATAAAGAAAATGGTGACATAACTAGAAACAACAAAAAAAAATAAAAAGATGCACATTCCTTTACAAAAATGACTACAATAAATTATGGAGGACCACCAACCAAAACACACGTCTGGCATAGAAAACCTTATTAAAGGATTACATCACAAGCAAGAAATTGACATTTCAGTATGGGACAACTCTATTGAAATTGCATCAGCAAGAGAACGGGGTTATTCTAGCAAGAGAAGAATTAATAAAACGAGGCAAGAAACTGTGGTTTAGTGCGCCTTTTTAAGACATTGTTCTCTTGCTAGAATAAAAGGTTTCTAATGACGAATGTGCCATATCCCAAACAAACGCGAGTTTTACCTGAACGAGCGCTCCCGTCTCCTCATTTGGACTGAGCATGCGCGGGGTTTTTGTACGCTGCTTTTGTGTACAGACAACCGAACATGTCTGACGGACACGATTCCAGCAGACTGTTTTAAAGCAAGACCAGGAAACAGTTGTTCGTTGGAAAACGGTCTGGCCGACGAATGTTTGCTGGAATCCTGTCCGTTACTGCCTACACACGATCGAACATGTCCGCTGAAACTGGTCCGCGGACCAGTTTCAGCAGACATGTTTGGTCGTGAGTACGGGGCCTTACTCGTTCTTCACAGTGGCAATGTCACTGATCGTCTGTTCCCTGATATAGGGAAAGGCGATCAGTGACATCACATGTCCAGCCCCGCCCCCCTACAGTTAGAAACACATATGAGGTCACACATAACCCCTACAGCGCTCCCTAGTGTTTAACCCCTAAACGGCAATTGTAATTTTCACAGTAAACAATATTTTTATAGCATTTTTTGCTGTGAAAATGACAATGGTCCCAAAAATGTGTCAAAATTGTCCGATGTGTCCACCATAATGTCGCAGTCACAAAAAAAAAAATCACTGATCGCCGTCATTGGTAGTAAAAAAAATATTAATAAAAATGGCATAAAACTATCCCCTATTTTGTAAACTCTATAAATTTTGCGTAAACCAATCGTTAAACGCTTATTGAGATCTTTTTCTTACCAAAAATATGTAGAAGAAAACGTATCGGCCTAAACTGAGAAAAAAATGTTTTTTTATATCTTTTTTGGGGTATTTATTATAGCAAAAAGTAAATATTGCTCTATGTTTGTTTATAGCGCAAAAAATAAAAACCTTAGAGGTGATCAAATACCACCAAAAAGCTATATTTGTGGGGAAAAAAAGGACGCCAATTTTGTTTGGGAGCCACATCTTTTTTGCTTTTGGCTCCCCCCCCTCCCACAATTGGAGAATGCTTCTCCTGTTTGTTTTAGGCAAGTTTTCTTGCCTATTCCGTGCTGAAGACAGGAACTTCCTGCTTCCTTGCCCAAATGAGAGTGGGGTAGTGGCCCCCCTACTGTCTGCTGGAATGCCCATGTCATGCATGGAAGGTTCAAGGAGTTAAGCTCCCGTTTAAGAAAACACACACACGCCGTGCTTGCAGTGCTATTATTTGTTAATGCCCCCCCCCCTTAACATGGGTAGCAGATGCTCATTTTGCCATGCAACAAAGACGCTTCAAATACACCAAAATACGCAGTAAAAAAAAACTCCACTCCAAAAAAGGTTCTGGTGCTTTTTTGGTGTGCTTGTTGCACGTAGGGCAACCCATTCATAGGCTGCCCTATGTGCGATGAGCAGAAATGTTTGAAAAACGTAAAAAAGGTTCAGGTGTGAATTCAGCCTAATGTTGGACATGCTAGGATTTGTGTTTTGCTACGGGCAAACTACTTATGTTGTATCTGAAATTAGATCTGCATGAATCGGCCATCAGGACTGTATTGTGCATATAAAAAATAAATAAAACATTTCCCCACTTGAGGTCTACCTCAAACAGCAAAAGCAACTCACTTCTAAATACCTTGTAAGATCTCAATACAGTGCCTTGCAAAAGTATTCACCCCCTTGGCATTTTTTTTTGTTTTGTTGCCTCACAACCTGAAATTAACATGGATTGTTTGAGGATTTGCACCATTTAATTTACAGAACATGCCCACAACTTTGAAGATTTATTTTATTTTATTTTTTATTGCGAAGCAAACAACAAATAGGACAAAATAACGGAAAACGTCAATGTGCATAACTATTCACCCCCCCTAAAGTCAATACTTTGTAGAGTCACCTTTTGTGGCTATCACAGCTTCAAGACGCTTTGAATAAGTCTCTATGAGCTTGCCACATTTTACCACCCGGATTTTTGCTCATTCCTCCTTGCAAAAATGCTCCAGCTCCTTCAAGTTGGATGGTTTGCACTTGTGAACAGCAATCTTTAAGTCTGACCACAGATTTTCTATTGGATTGAGGTCTGGGGTTTGACTAGGCCATTCCAACACATTTACAATGTTTTATTTTTTACAATTTTTTTTGGTATTTGCTTTGCAGGTATGGTATGGTAAGGTATTACTGTTATACTGTAATGTTACTTTGTTTGAATGTTAACCATCATTTTTTTAGCAGGTACGCCTTTCAGTTGCAGCACGGATTTATTCATCTTGACAGCAACAGCGTTTGCTTCCACGATACATACAGCCGTGACTCCAACGCTGTAGGAGGTGATTTCACCACCACAGTTAAAACAAGAGCATATATGCCAAAGCATAGGGGCATCCTCCCGCAAAAAAGTTATGCCACGTACACACGGTCTGACTTTTCCACGGGCAAGCCTCCGTCAGAATTTCGACCGTATGTACGTGCCATTAGGAGCAAAATCACTCCTCCGCCCCTGCTGCCCCCATGCTTCGGCATATATGCTCTTTTTTTAAACTGTGGTGGTGAAATCACCTCCTACAGCGTTGGAGTCACGGCTTTATGTATCGTGGGAGCAAACGCTGTTGCTGTCAGGATGAATAAATCCGCGCAGCAACTGAATGGCGTACCTGCTAAGCAAATGATGGTTAACATTAAAACAAAGTAACATTGCAGTATAACAGTAAGACCATACCATACCTGCAAAGCAAATACCAAAAAAAAAAACATAGTAAAAAATGAAATTTTTTAACGCAATCTGTGCCTAAAATATATATATATATGCCGAAGCATTAGGGCATCCTCCCGCAAAAAAGTAATGCCGCGTCCACACACGGTCCGACTTTTCCACAGGCAAGCCTTCGTCGGAATTTCGACCGTCTGTACGCGGCATTAGGAGCAAAATCGCTCCTCCGCCCCCATGCTTCGGCATATATGCTCTTTTTTTTTTTTAACTGTGGTGGTGAAAACACTTCCTACAGCACTGGAGTCACGACTTTATGTATCGTGGGAGCAAACACTGTTGCTGTCAAGATAAATAAATCCGTGTAACAGCTGAATGGCGTACCTGAAAACGGTAACGTATAAAAAAAATTACATACCTGAAAAACATGATAACAATAAAACATTTCAGAATAGAATACAGTAAAAAAGAGCAGAACAATAGAGGGAGAGAACAATAAAACGACAACTATTTTTTTTTGTGTGTGTGTTTTTTATTTTTTACTTATTTTTTTTAAGCACTTTTCTTTGTAACTGTAACTATTCAGCTTTTCGGTTCCAGGTTTGGGTCTCTCAAAATGCAATGGCATCTTGGCAGTGGCGTAGCGTGGGTTGTCAACGCCCGGGGCAGGGCAAGAAATTTGCGCCCCCCTAACCCGTGCATTTTTTAGTACTCTCTTCCACTAGTACAGTAGTACTGACCAACCTGATTCCTACACCGACCTACCTGATCACTATACTAACCTACCTGATTCCTACACTGACCACTAAACTGACCTATCTGATTCCTATATTGACCACTACACTGACTACACAGTCCCCTGATGAAGTCACGAGACATGTGACGTAACGACGTAGGGATTCGGGATCACGTGACACCACCGCAAGCTGGAGGTCACCAGAGAAACATAAGACGGCGCTGTGCACGCCACGTCCCATGTTGATCTTTTTGCCCATATTGCTCTTGTTTGATGTAAGAGTCTACCTTTTACTTTATTAACCACTTAAGACCCGGACCTTTAGGCAGCTAAAGGACCCGGCCAGGTTTTGCGATTCGGCACTGCGTCGCTTTAACAGACAATTGCGCGGTCGTGCGACGTGGCTCCCAAACAAAATTGGCGTCCTTTTTTCCCCACAAATATTATAAAAAGAGGGACATTTGGGACTTTAAATGAGGCTGTAGACATGGTGTGGGTCCTTTTTTTTCCACAAATAGAGCTTTCTTTTGGTGGTATTTGATCACCTCTACGGTTTTTATTTTTTGCGCTATAAACAAAAATAGAGCGACAATTTTGAAAAAAATGCAATATTTTTTACTTTTTGCTATAATAAATATCCCCCAAAAATATATAAAAAAACATTTTTTTTTCCTCCGTTTAGGCTGATACGTATTATTCTACCTATTTTTGGTAAAAAAAATCGCAATAGGCGTTTATAGGTTGGTTTGCGCAAAATTTATAGCATTTACAAAATAGGGGATAGTTTTATTGCATTTTTATTATTTTTTTTTTTTTTATTTATTTTTTTTACTACTAATGGCGGCGAACAGCGATTTTTTTTTATTTCTCTCGTGACTGCGACATTATGGCGGACACTTCGGACATTTTTGCCACTTTCACTTTAGTGGGTAGCGCTTATCACAATTTTTTCTATTTTGCTCTTTTTGTGTACAGTGAACACTACCAGATATAGCTGCTTCCACGTCACCCATTCCAGCTTCATTCACTTAAACATTGACCTACTCCCAGTAGCGTAATAGTTTCACCCACTCTTTTACTTTGTTACTACACTGACCTGCCTTATTCCTATACTAATCTGCCCAACTCCTCCCTCCCCCCAGCCTCTGAACGGTCACAATCCCTGGGATCATCATGGATGGTCTTCAGTGTACATTTACTCACTGCTGTGTCAGTGTCAGTGTCAGTATCACCGCTGGAGCCTAAGCCGGGACTGCACCGCAACTTATTTCTCATAAGGAAGCGGAAGAGCTCACAGTCTCCTAGACTGCACAGTGCAAGAGAAGCCCTGCAGGTAACCTGCCGCCCCTCTAAGTTTGGCCCCCGGGGCATCCACCCCCTGGCCCCCCAACGCTACGCCACTGCCTCTACCTGCTTCCTTGTAGTCTCACGGACGCACTCATCAATGCCCATGACGAGGTGGGGACTTTAGTAATAATCTGTCACTACACACTGCAACTTGAATGTTTGCATTGGAAGGGATGTGCTGAGCCTGCACCCACTCCACCAATCCAGTGTACCTCTGTTACCTCACACCCAGTAACAGAATATGGTCCCTCCTGGACCTCATGCATGCTCTCACCTAAATCCTTCCTTCCCATACCTTGACCAGGCCATAGAGCTCTGTGACACTAGTCTGCTTTCCGGTTGCCATGGGAAACGGATTGCTAGGGCAGGAGCCAGAACACTGACCCCCCTCACTACCGGAGACCTGCTACCTTACCAGGTACCACATCTAAGGACTGGTTGCTTGTTCCTTCACTTGGTTACCCATAGCAACTACATTTCTCTTCCTTGCCTTGCCAATGTAACATTTTGTAAGCCTTTGTCGTACGAGAATTTTCGTTCATCGGTCTCTGATCAGCTCTGTGGTCAGCTGGTGGAATCACCAGCTGCATTCTCAGACTCCCTCCGTTTTTTCCCACTGCTTGTAAAAGCAGTCTAAAGGCTAACCGCTAGGATTTTTTTTACATGAAAGCCGACTGATGGCTTTAAAGAATGATAATTTCCTTATTCGATCCAGTGCCGTGCATGCCTGCTGCTCTTCTTTCCCCTCAGTTCTGAGTCTCGCTTACTTTGCTGTGCTCTTGGCTTCCAGTGCTGTCAATCCATACCCGTGACGAGGGAGCGGGGGGCAGGGCCGAGTCCCGCTGTCTGTGTCAATGGACGCAGACTCGGATGCAAGCACGTACGAGTGCCCCCATGGGAAGCGGCTTCTTATAGGGGCACTGGACAGAGAGAGAGGATGTGCCAGGAGCGCTGACAGGGACCCAAAAAGAGGAGGTTCACCAGGTAAGTATAGAGATGTTTGTTATTAAATAAAACATTTTTTACAATGACTTTAAGACTTTAGAACCACTTTAAGGAAAGGCTTAGTTCAGAACCCCATTTAGTCATACCACATATGCTAGCCAGGATGGAGAAGTCCCTTCCAATAAAGAACGGTGATCTGGGAAATAGTCAAGCCCAACAGAAATATTTCTGATGCTTCCGTGTGAAAGCAGTAAATGCTCAGTCCTGGCAAATAGAAAAAATATTTCTAGCTGTAACCTTTTAAAAGTGCCCAGCCCCCCCCCCCCGCTTAATACTCAACTGAGCCCGATTTAGATCCAGCGATATGCACATCTGAAGCAGCTCTTCTCCCCTCTCCCTGCTATTACAGGCTTGGATTAGAGCATTGGGAGCCATTGGCTCCAGCTGCTGTCAGTCAAAAGCTGTGAGCACAGCATGGGGGCAGGGCCTAGTCCCACTGTCATTGTCAATTAAGCTTTTCATATCCATGTAACAATTTAAAAGAGACAGCGCACCCAACCAGCTATAGTGACATTTCTTTGGGTGTTAATGTATTTAACCACTTGCCGACCACCACACACACATATATGGCGACACAATGGCACGGGAAGGCAAATGGGCGTACCTGTACGTCCCTTTAAATTTGCCACCCAGCATGCCTCGTGAGTGTGCTTGTGGGTCCCGGGAACTCGATGTTTTCGGGCGGCCTGCGATTGCGGTCGGCAAAGGCAGAACAGCGGGATGCCTTTGTAAGGCCAGGTTGACACCTATGCGAATTGGTTGCGGCTTAAACCACATCCAATTCGCATAACATTATAAAATACATTGATTTGAGGCTGGGTCACATATGTGCAATGCATTCGCACTGCGCATTGCCAAAAAAAGTGTGCGTTTTCTAGGCATCACGGTGCGGCTCAGGTGCGAATTTAGGACCATTATCTTCTATGGGCACGCATCTGATTCGCAGATGTGTTCATTTCTCTTCAGGATTTTTCTCATTCACCTCAATACACTTCTCCCCTCCCCTCTTCCAGGTCTCCAAATTCGCAGCTAAAACGGAGATGATCTGCTGAACAGTTCTCTTATCTCTCTGCAGAGATAAGAGAGCTGAAATTTGCTAGTGTGAATCCGGCCTAAACAAGGCATTCCCCTGTTGAGCCTAGTGACATGTCACTGATCTACTGTTCCCCGTGATCGGGAACAGTGATCAGTGACGTGTCACTGGTAGCTCCTCCCCCTAACAGTGAGAATCACTCCCTAGGACACACTTAACCCCTTCAGTGCCACCTAGTGGTTAACCCCTTCACTCCCACGACAATTCACACTGCCATATGCGAACTGCTGGGGAGTGTCATTAAGGCCCCTTTCACATTGAGGCGTTTTTCATGCGGTACAGCGCTAAAAATAGCGCTGCTATACCGCATGAAAAATCATGCCCTGCAGGCTTCAATGTGAAAGCCCGAAGGCTTTCACACTGAAGCGGTGCGGTAGCAGGAACGCTCCAAAAGTCCTGCTAACCGCATCTTTGGAGCGGTATAGGAGCGGTGTGTTTACCGCACCTTCTCACTGAAATCAATGGGAAACTGCGGTAATACCGCCCACAACGCGGGTGGTATTAACCCTTTTTCGGCTGCTAGCGGGGGTTAAAATCTCACCGCTAGTGCCCCGAATATCGCAGTAAATACGACGGTATAGCGGCGCTACAAATAGCGCGGCTATACCGTCACCGCGGCTCCACGCCTCAATGTGAAAGAGGTCTAAATGTTAACGACACCCCCATTTCAGCTCGCGTATCGCACTGCGAACTGACAGTTCGGACATGAATCGGATCACATATGTGTGAACACCCATGCGATCCGATTCTGGTCCGAACAGAAAAAAGGGTCATGTGCGCGTTTGGACCGAATGCTGTGCGATATCAGCCATACTATCTGTATGGCTGAAATCGCATTACACAGACATTGCATGTAATGTGATCAGGAGTGCGCTGCGAATCACATGCGATGTCTGGCATCGCACAAGTGTGAACCAGGCCTCACGGTCACTTTTTAAAATTGAGGATTTTACAATTATTTTGGAGACTAGAGAAAGGCTTAGATTGCCTAAAGTATAGATTGAGAGGGCAGAAAAACACATTTTCTGAATAGAGCAGATCCTCTAGCCCTGGATAACAGGAAAGAATTCCCTATATATTTTGTGAGTGGAATGTGTAGGAATAGAAAATTAATAAAAAAATGATATAAAAATCCCCGAGAACGTGATATTTCCTAGTAAAGGGGAATGTTTTATTACAGGATTTAATCGTATATCCTGTTCTTGGGTTGAAGCTAGAAGACCCCTGATGTCTCCATTGAGAGGATCTTGTCACTACTGTCACATAAGGGGCTTGTCAGTACATATATACATGGTTAGGACACATGTTCATACATAAACACCTATTACACATCCCTATACACACCAGAAGTGGAAGAAGTAGCCATAGAGCCCCTTCCAGCCTTGCAAATGTGGGCCTGTGCATCCAAGTGGTAATGACCCCCGGTCATGAAAGGAATAAATAAAAGAGGAAGCAATTCAAATGTAAATATACCAAATTTTTATTGTGTTTATGAAATATTATGGACCTACACATTCTCTCCTTTTTCAACTATATATACTCTGATTAAACCAAGAGTCCTTTGGTAAAATCAATTGGCCAGAAGTGAAGATCTAGTGATCCTCTCGCCCGTTTGCTGGCACACTGTTGACCAAGAGATTCCAAGCCTGCCCACCACGGCAAGGTAGACTCTTCTAGGGCAGGACCTACACTAACTACACTAAGCTACCCTACTGGATGCTAGTCATCCTTTTTCTAATGTTGGATGTATGTTTGTAGTAGGCCTCATCCTATAATCTGTGTGCGATCTACTCTCTCCTAATTTGGTTGTCTGTCTGTGTGCATCTATCTAAAGCATGGAGCGGTCAGTTTATGTACATCTGGACGTCGTCTGTTAGTGTAGGTCAGTGCATGCCAGTCATTGTATGTTGACCAGTGTGTTAGTAAATAAATGTTAGTCCTGTTTTTACCTGGGCATGTAGCCCAACTTATCTGCAAGGCACCCCATTTTCTCTGGACCCTCTTGGTGGTAGATGAGTGTATATAGGCGAGGGCAGGGGGCATTACCAGTATGCTGGGCGTGGGGGAGTGTGGACAAATGAAACTTGGGGGGAAGTTCCACTGGGAACACTCGCCCTATACTCAGGGTGGTAGCGTCCCCTCTTGGTGGTAGATGAGTGGGTGTGTTGGGTTGTGAGGCAGTTGATCCAGAGGAAGGCGAAAAACCCCAGCAAAGCATGATCCAATGTGCTCCAGCAATCTCTGTCCGCATGGGGAACTACAACTCCCAGCATGCACTGTGTAAGTAGTGGGGGTTCAGCTCCCAGCCTGGAATAAATGCTGTGGGACTACATATCCCAGCATGATTTTTTCTATGGAGATATTACAGGTCCCAGTGATCTCTACATATCCCAGCCTGCTCCCCTCCCCCTCCTCATGGGGGATTGCACCCCCCAGTCCCACCACCCCACTCATCTCCCACCGCCCTTTACCCCTCCCCCGCAGGCCCAACCAGCTGACCCTTATCCTGGGGGGAGGGGACCCACCACCCTTGGTGGGAGAGGAGTGTGGGGTGATATTACCCCTGAGGAGGGGGAGGGGAGCAGGCTGGGGTATGTAGAGATTGCTGGGACCTGTAGTACATCTATAGATAAAATCATGCTGGGACATATAGTCCTGTAACATCTTATTCCAGGCTGGGAGCTGAAGGCCCATTACATACACAGTGCATGCTGGGAGTTGTAGTTCCCCATGCGGACAGAGATTGCTGGGAGATGTAGTGCCTCTGTCCCCTTCCCATCGCGTCCCTCTGGCCTACAGACATGAATTTTCTCCTCACAAGATGGAACATCGAGGAAAGATGAAATCTCGGTTTAGAATTCTGGCAAGCAGCATCTTTGGAGCAGTGAGAGGAGCATTTTTCCAAAATTTTCAAATTTCCAAATTTGGAATTAACCACTAACCCTTACCCTAACCCTATAACCCCAACTCTAACCCTATAACCCCAAGCCTTAACCCTATAACCCCAAGCCTTAACCCTCTAACCCTAACCCTTGAAAATTAGAAATTTCTAATTTTCAGAAATTTTCGAATTTCCGAATTTGGAATTAACCACTAACCCTAACCCCCAAAACCTAACCCTAACCATCTAAGCCTAATCCTACCCCCAAGCCTTAACCCTCTAACCCTAACCCTTGAAAATTTGAAATTTCCACATACCTAACCCTAAACCTCTAGCCCTATAATCCTAACACCCTAACCCTTGAAAATGAGAAATTTCTTATTCACAAATTTTCCAAAATTTCCGAATTTGGAATTGACCCCTTACCCTCAACCCTAACCCCAAGCCTTAACCCTCTAACCCTAAACCTTGAAAATTAGAAATTTTGATTTTTCTGAAATTTCCGAATATGGAATTAACCCCTAACCCTTGCCCTCAACCCTAACCCTCAACCCTAACCCCAAGCCTTAACTCTCTAACCCTAACCCTTGAAAATTAGAAATTTCGAATTTTCTGAAATTTTCGAATTTCCGAATTTGGAATTAACCACTAACCCTAACCTCTAACCCTAACCCCCAACCCTAACCCTAATCATCTAAGCCTAATCCTAACCCCAAGCCTTAACCCCCTAACCCTTGAAAATTAGAAATTTCCACATAACTAACCCTAAACCTCTAGCCCTATAATCCTAACCCTTGAAAATTAGAAATTTATAATTCACAAATTTTCCAAAATCTTTGAATTTCCGAATTTGGAATTAACCCCTTACCCTCAACCCTAACCCTCAACCCTAACCCCAAGCCTTAACCCTCTAACCCTAACCCTTGAAAATTAGAAATTTTGATTTTTCTGAAATTTTCGAATCTCCGAATTTGGAATTAACCACTAGTGTTGAGCAGAATATGCCATATTCGATTTCGCGATATATCTCGAATATATATTCGAATATTCGAGATATATTCGCTAAATTCGAATATTCGTGATATTTTATCGAAATTAATTGAATGCGATTTTTCGCTATTGCGAATGCGAAAATAATTGCGATTTTTTAATAACTGCGGTAGGAGCGCTCTGATTGGCTTAGAATATTCGTGATATTTTATCGAAATATCGCAACATGCGAATGCGATATTTATTGCGCAATTTCGAGATATGCTGGAGGAGCGCTCTGATTGGCTCAGAATATTCGTGATATTTTATCGAAATATCGCAACATGCGAATGCGATATTTATTGCGCAATTTCGAGATATGCTGGAGGAGCGCTCTGATTGGCTCAGAATATTCGTGATATTTTATCGAAATATCGCAACATGCGATTGCGATATTTATTGCGCAATTTCGAGATATGCTGGAGGAGCGCTCTGATTGGCTCAGAATATTCCTGATATTTTATCGAAATATCGCAACATGCGAATGCGATATTTATTGCGCAATTTCGAGATATGCTGGAGGAGCGCTCTGATTGGCTCAGAATATTCCTGATATTTTATCGAAATATCGCAACATGCGAATGCGAAATTTATTGCAGATATTTCGAAAACTGCTGTAGCAGCACTCTGAAATCGAATATGTATGATATTTTAACCAAAATACATATTGCGATTGCGATTTTTCGATCGCGCATGCGCAATTGCGCGAACAACACGCGACCATTTCCTGGAGCCTTGCCAGTTTCCCAATATTACAGCAACATGGTGGGAAGCAATTTCTCAAAGTCTGAGGAAAAGTTGCTGATTTGTGTAAGTATTTTGACCACTGTTATTTCATCATCTTCAACTGCATTTAAGTCTAGTTTAAAAGTTAGTATATATGATCAGATATTAGTATTTAACCAAAAATGTGTCTCCTGCTTTTACAAAACTACAAGTCCCAGCATGCCTGGACAGCTGCAGACACCCTGGTTGGCAAATGTGTATTTAGGCACTTTTCCTTGTTATTTAGCATAATGAATTTAAAAATTTTTTGGACATAGGACGTATGCGAACGTCCTGACTTCAGTGTCCTCAAGGCCCAAGGACGTTCGAATACATATTGCCCTTTAGATGTTGCAGAACTACAACTTCCAGCATGCCTGGGAATGCTGGCACTTCTAGTATTGTAAGTTCTGCAGGCCCACATTTTTCAGGCCTTTATGCACGGGTCTCTAAACTGTGGCACCCTAGATGCAGCAAAAGTTAAATTCTTAGCATGCACTGACAGACCGTGGCTGATGGGAGTAGTAGTTTTGCAACAGCTGGAGGTGGACTGGTCTTGAAACCCAGAGTTAGGTAACAAACCCGTAGTGTTTTGCAACCATTCTGCCTCCAGCTGGTTATTTTCTGTTGAAAAGCCTGTGGCGTGCAAAACACAACCCAAAAACTCCACCCGGTGCAAGGAAAAATTTGCACACACCTAAAGAGTGACATCACAAAAAACTGCGACGGTTGCATACGTCAGTGGTCCTCCGAAAAGGTCCCGTCTCTGACCCCCCGGGGCGTTAGGCTCCTGACAGGGAAAAGAGTTACTGTGGTCCATACAGCCGAAGCCATATGGACCCATCTCGGTCCAAGCAGCGCAATCAACACGCGAACAACACGCGACCATTTCCTGGACCCTTGCCAGTTTCCAACTTTATGATCGCAACGCAATCGCAGAGCAAGATGGTTGGAAGTAATTTCACTGTATCTGAGGAAAAGTTGCTGATTTGTGTAAGTATTTTGACCACTGTTATTTCATTATCTTCAACTGCATTTTAGTCTAGTTTAAAAGTTAGTATATATTCATAATTATGCAAATGATAATGGCTGCTATATTTATGTAAAAAAGGTGGCGACGGAAATGGCAGTATATAAAATCTGTCATGTTACCCCTGTCATTGATTAATAAGGCGAGAATGCTTCCAATTGTTGAATAGCATACATTTATGTCATATATCCATAAGGCTGTCAACAAAAGTATTACAATATACTTTGTTCTTCATCTTGCAGAAGTTCCTGGAAACAGGATACGATGAGCTGCGGAGGCAGCAAGAAAAACAGGGAGTTATAAGCTCCCTGATTGAGGAACTAGGCGAAGAACACACTCGCATGGCGATCCTCAAAAAGTGGTCCGACCTGAAGAGGCGCCAGATGAACCGGGTCAGGCGTATCCGGAATAAATATCATCCTGGTAAGTTATTGGTCACAGTTATGTTTTTTTTTCCCTAAAGTGTATTTTGTGCGTGTACTCGAGAGAGGAGCCGGACTGCAGGAGTTGGGAGTAGGCAGGCCTCCCCCAGAGGTAATCTGCCACCTTTCTCCATGCCCCGGGTGGCAATGGCGGGTGTGAGGGGGTCCTCCCACACAGACCGTCCTACCTGCTCCGCTTCGAAGCCCCACGGGGCAGAGGGACTCCCTATAAGGGAGTGAGAGGATTTGCCCGCTCAACCAGCCCCGTTAGTCCTTCGCCTCTCTTTTTAGAGACCGCATGGTCAGAGTGCGTGCATGTTAACCCAATTGCGAGTGCGTGTGTAAGTGTGGTGGTTTTTGTGGGAGGGAGGTGGGCATACTAAGCGCAGGCTTACCTCGCATAGCACACCCACCGGGGGCCGAGCTGAGACCACCAAACTCAATTCACATGTAGCCGAGAGCGGGATCCGAACCCCTAGCTGCAGAGGTGAATGGCTTGTCAGCGCAGTGGCAATCGCGTTGAGCCAGCCCGGGTCCCTTGGGGACAGTTATGGAAGGTCATATGTAATTAATGTAAGGTCAGATGTTGTTAACCAAGACGCCATGTTGTTGTAACATATATCACCACCAGCCAAGGTATTCATAGTACTGTTGGAAAAAAACATGGGACAGCAGACAGGAACACAGAAGTTATGTGGGAACATACTTTTCCCATTGCTTTGCATGGGACTTTAAACAAAAAGCCCGACCCTCACCAATGGGGTTAGTTAAGGGATAAATTAACGATCCTATACTTTAAGTGGACGTATAGATAACATGTGACCAAGTGTTATCGAAATATCTACAGCTGTTATGAAATAACATGTATTTCCCATAGAGTTGAATGGGACTTTAAAGAAAAACCCTGACCAAGGCAAATGGGGGTGGGTATGGGTTAAACCACCAATCCTATATTTGTGGCTGACATATAAGTAACCTGTGTGCCAAGTTTCATGTAAATATCTTTAGCCGTTTGGACGTGATGGTGGAACATACATACATACATGCACACACACGTTGAGTTTTATATATATAGATTCCCACTAAATTCCTGTGTTAGGCGTGGGGTTGTTATAGTAATCCTGTGTACTCCATCAAGTACTTTTTTTTAACATGAGATCGTCTGAACAAAACAAAGGAGACAAAAACAGCTCATTTTACCATGGTGGCAGCCCAGCTCACGCTCAGTCCCCTGTAGTGCCCACAAGACCCTTTAATATAACATTGTCCCATTGGTTAACTGTCTATATAAATTAATTTGTATTCATATACAATACAGTAGAGTACACAGAATTTGCATACGTCATTAGAAAACATTTTTATAATATATGAACATTGTGTTATTATAGGAGCTCCGCTACCAACTGTGCGCCCCAAGCGCACAAGGCGACAGGCCGCAGAGGAGGAGCAGGAGGAGGATGTGGAAGAGGAGGAGAGGGATGAGGAGGAGCAGCCAGGGCCATCCACATCACCACCCCCAGTTCCTGTGGAGGAGCAAGAGGAGGAGCTGCACCCCCCCCCCGAAACTTCTGGTGGAGTAGTGGGTGACGAGGAAGAGGAGCAGGATGAGACGGTTAATTATACCGTCAATCAGGAGGGTAAATATGTGCACATATATTAATAAAATTTCAACAATAAAATGTAGCTCTAAAAATGGACAGCATTTAAAGCAGGGCTGTGGAGTCGGTAGATAAATTTTTCGACTCCGACTCCTCAGTTTTATGTACTTCAGACTCCGACTCCCCGACTCCCCGACTCCGACTCCTCTGTATTAATATGCGAATGTATTTTATAGATTCCTTGAGGGAAAGAAACGCAAACTACCACAGGACTACTGGCTGGGAAGCCAACAGTCTACTGTATTGCACAGTTTAAGCAAAAGACAAACACAATGAAAACAATCAAGTGACTGGATAGTAGCAGCAGGCTTAAACATCAGGAACATGATCTTTAACAGTTCAAAAATACAGACCACATTATTTGGCTGTTTTAGAACCAAAACAAAGCTTATCTATAATGAACCCAAAAAAAAAAATATGAAAAACCTAGAAATGGTTTATATTAATCTTGAAATGTAGTTCTAGGCTTAGCAAATGCAAATAAATGCAATGTAGAGTTCTAAGGAAGAGAATTGCCTCTGCCAGATCCTCTTTCATAGAGTCTCTTAAGTCAGACTTTATTATTTTTATGGCTGAAAATAATCTTTCGTAACGGTCTTTGAAATCCAAATGTTTTTTTCTTATATCCTAACAGTTCTAAAAAAGCTAGAGGTGAAGCAAGCTGCCATGAAAAACCTCACGAAGAGAGTAATGGCAAATGAGCAGCAGATACTGTTTTTGATGCGCCAAAATCAACAACTGGTGCAACAACTGGCGAAAAACATGGATGAGGTGACAGAGCTTCAGAAGTTAATGTCCTAATTTTTTTTTTTTTTTTTTAATAAAAAATGTTATATTTTGCAAAGGTTTCATTTCTTATTGAAATTGTTAGTTTTTTAAACACATCTAACTTCACATCTAACTTCACATCTAACACATCAACATCAACATCAACACATCTAGCTTAATAATAACCGAAAACATTTTATACTATTACTAGCTGAATACCCGGCGTTGCCCGGTCTTCCTATCTTAACCTTTTGGGGAGGAAAATCATAGTAATATAAATATACCCATCTTTTATATAAGGGTGTTGGTAAGGGTTAATTTAACTGTTATATATTTTTATTTGGCATATAAGTAATATGTATAGCGGGTATTATTGAAATATCTCCAGGCGTACAGAAGTTATGTGGGAACATACATTTTCCATTGATTTGCATGGGACTTTAAAGGAAAACCCCGACCCTCACAAATGGGGGTAGTTAAGGGATAAATTAACTATCAGTGGTATCAGTGAACAGCAGTGGTAATAGGAGTATATATAGAGTGGGAATTAACTTTTTACATAGGTGTCTTGACAGAGCAGCAGCAGCAGCAGTAGTAGTAGTAGTAGTAGATACAGAGTCATATCACTTGGGCAGGAGGTGCCATGATGAACAGCAGTGGTAATAGGAGTATATAGAGTGGGAAATTACTTTTGACATAGTTGTCTTGACTGAGCAGCAGCAGCAGCAGCAGCAGCAGTAGTAGTATTAGCAGTAGTAGTTGATACAGAGTCATATCACTTGGGCAGGAGTTGCCATGATGAACAGCAGTAGGAATAAGAGTATATAGAGTGTGAAACAACTGCTGACATAGGTGTATTGACTGGGCGGCAGCAGCAACAGCAGAAGCAGCAGTAGTAGTATTAACAGTAGTAGTTGATACAGAGTCATATCACATGGGCAGGAGTTGCCATGATGTACAGCAGTCTTAATAAGAGTATATAGAGTGTGAAATAACTGCTGACATAGGTGTATTGACTGGGCGGCAGCAGCAGCAGAAGCAGCAGTAGTAGTATTAACAGTAGTAGTTGATACAGAGTCATATCACATGGGCAGGAGTTGCCATGATGTACAGCAGTCTTAATAAGAGTATATAGAGTGTGAAATAACTGCTGACATAGGTGTATTGACTGGGCGGCAGCAGCAGCAGCAGAAGCAGCAGTAGTAGTATTAACAGTAGTAGTTGATACAGAGTCATATCACATGGGCAGGAGTTGCCATGATGTACAGCAGTCTTAATAAGAGTATATAGAGTGTGAAATAACTGCTGACATAGGTGTATTGACTGGGCGGCAGCAGCAGCAGAAGCATCAGTAGTAGTATTAACAGTAGTAGTTGATACAGAGTCATATCACATGGGCAGGAGTTGCCATGATGTACAGCAGTCTTAATAAGAGTATATAGAGTGTGAAATAACTGCTGACATAGGTGTATTGACTGGGCGGCAGCAGCAGCAGAAGCAGCAGTAGTAGTATTAACAGTAGTAGTTGATACAGAGTCATATCACATGGGCAGGAGTTGCCATGATGTACAGCAGTCTTAATAAGAGTATATAGAGTGTGAAATAACTGCTGACATAGGTGTATTGACTGGGCGGCAGCAGCAGCAGCAGAAGCAGCAGTAGTAGTATTAACAGTAGTAGTTGATACAGAGTCATATCACATGGGCAGGAGTTGCCATGATGTACAGCAGTCTTAATAAGAGTATATAGAGTGTGAAATAACTGCTGACATAGGTGTATTGACTGGGCGGCAGCAGCAGCAGAAGCAGCAGTAGTAGTATTAACAGTAGTAGTTGATACAGAGTCATATCACATGGGCAGGAGTTGCCATGATGTACAGCAGTCTTAATAAGAGTATATAGAGTGTGAAATAACTGCTGACATAGGTGTATTGACTGGGCGGCAGCAGCAGCAGAAGCATCAGTAGTAGTATTAACAGTAGTAGTTGATACAGAGTCATATTACATGGGCAGGAGTTGCCATGATGTACAGCAGTCTTAATAAGAGTATATAGAGTGTGAAATAACTGCTGACATAGGTGTATTGACTGGGCGGCAGCAGCAGCAGCAGAAGCAGCAGTAGTAGTATTAACAGTAGTAGTTGATACAGAGTCATATCACATGGGCAGGAGTTGCCATGATGTACAGCAGTAGGAATAGGAGTATATAGAGTGTCAAATAACTGCTGACATAGGTGTCTTGACTGGGCAGCAGCAGCAGAAGCAGCAGTAGTATTAACAGTAGTAGTTGATACAGAGTCATATCGCATGGGCAGGAGGTGCCATCATGAACAGCAGTAGGAATAGGAGTATATAGAGTGTCAAATAACTGCTGACATAGGTGTATTGACTGGGCAGCAGCAGCAGAAGCAGCAGTAGTATTAACAGTAGTAGTTGATACAGAGTCATATCACATGGGCAGGAGGTGCCATCATGAACAGCAGTAGGAATAGGAGTATATAGAGTGTCAAATAACTGCTGACATAGGTGTATTGACTGGGCAGCAGCAGCAGAAGCAGCAGTAGTATTAACAGTAGTAGTTGATACAGAGTCATATCACATGGGCAGGAGGTGCCATCATGAACAGCAGTAGGAATAGGAGTATATAGAGTGTCAAATAACTGCTGACATAGGTGTCTTGACTGGGCAGCAGCAGCAGCAGAAGCAGCAGCAGTAGTATTAACAGTAGTAGTTGATACAGAGTCATATCACATGGGCAGGAGGTGCCATGATGAACAGCAGTAGGAATAGGAGTATATAGAGTGTCAAATAACTGCTGACATAGGTGTATTGACTGGGCAGCAGCAGCAGAAGCAGCAGTAGTATTAACAGTAGTAGTTGATACAGAGTCATATCACATGGGCAGGAGGTGCCATCATGAACAGCAGTAGGAATAGGAGTATATAGAGTGTCAAATAACTGCTGACATAGGTGTCTTGACTGGGCAGCAGCAGCAGCAGAAGCAGCAGCAGTAGTATTAACAGTAGTAGTTGATACAGAGTCATATCACATGGGCAGGAGGTGCCATCATGAACAGCAGTAGGAATAGGAGTATATAGAGTGTCAAATAACTGCTGACATAGGTGTCTTGACTGGGCAGCAGCAGCAGAAGCAGCAGTAGTATTAACAGTAGTAGTTGATACAGAGTCATATCACATGGGCAGGAGGTGCCATCATGAACAGCAGTAGGAATAGGAGTATATAGAGTGTCAAATAACTGCTGACATAGGTGTATTGACTGGGCAGCAGCAGCAGCAGAAGCAGCAGCAGTAGTATTAACAGTAGTAGTTGATACAGAGTCATATCACATGGGCAGGAGGTGCCATGATGAACAGCAGTAGGAATAGGAGTATATAGAGTGTCAAATAACTGCTGACATAGGTGTATTGACTGGGCAGCAGCAGCAGAAGCAGCAGTAGTATTAACAGTAGTAGTTGATACAGAGTCATATCACATGGGCAGGAGGTGCCATCATGAACAGCAGTAGGAATAGGAGTATATAGAGTGTCAAATAACTGCTGACATAGGTGTCTTGACTGGGCAGCAGCAGCAGCAGAAGCAGCAGCAGTAGTATTAACAGTAGTAGTTGATACAGAGTCATATCACATGGGCAGGAGGTGCCATCATGAACAGCAGTAGGAATAGGAGTATATAGAGTGTCAAATAACTGCTGACATAGGTGTCTTGACTGGGCAGCAGCAGCAGAAGCAGCAGTAGTATTAACAGTAGTAGTTGATACAGAGTCATATCACATGGGCAGGAGGTGCCATCATGAACAGCAGTAGGAATAGGAGTATATAGAGTGTCAAATAACTGCTGACATAGGTGTCTTGACTGGGCAGCAGCAGCAGCAGAAGCAGCAGCAGTAGTATTAACAGTAGTAGTTGATACAGAGTCATATCACATGGGCAGGAGGTGCCATCATGAACAGCAGTAGGAATAGGAGTATATAGAGTGTCAAATAACTGCTGACATAGGTGTCTTGACTGGGCAGCAGCAGCAGAAGCAGCAGTAGTATTAACAGTAGTAGTTGATACAGAGTCATATCACATGGGCAGGAGGTGCCATGATGAACAGCAGTAGGAATAGGAGTATATAGAGTGTCAAATAACTGCTGACATAGGTGTATTGACTGGGCAGCAGCAGCAGAAGCAGCAGTAGTATTAACAGTAGTAGTTGATACAGAGTCATATCACATGGGCAGGAGGTGCCATCATGAACAGCAGTAGGAATAGGAGTATATAGAGTGTCAAATAACTGCTGACATAGGTGTCTTGACTGGGCAGCAGCAGCAGCAGAAGCAGCAGCAGTAGTATTAACAGTAGTAGTTGATACAGAGTCATATCACATGGGCAGGAGGTGCCATGATGAACAGCAGTAGGAATAGGAGTATATAGAGTGTCAAATAACTGCTGACATAGGTGTATTGACTGGGCAGCAGCAGCAGAAGCAGCAGTAGTATTAACAGTAGTAGTTGATACAGAGTCATATCACATGGGCAGGAGGTGCCATCATGAACAGCAGTAGGAATAGGAGTATATAGAGTGTCAAATAACTGCTGACATAGGTGTCTTGACTGGGCAGCAGCAGCAGCAGAAGCAGCAGCAGTAGTATTAACAGTAGTAGTTGATACAGAGTCATATCACATGGGCAGGAGGTGCCATGATGAACAGCAGTAGGAATAGGAGTATATAGAGTGTCAAATAACTGCTGACATAGGTGTCTTGACTGGGCAGCAGCAGCAGAAGCAGCAGTAGTATTAACAGTAGTAGTTGATACAGAGTCATATCACATGGGCAGGAGGTGCCATCATGAACAGCAGTAGGAATAGGAGTATATAGAGTGTCAAATAACTGCTGACATAGGTGTCTTGACTGGGCAGCAGCAGCAGCAGAAGCAGCAGTAGTAGTATTAACAGTAGTAGTTGATACAGAGTCATATCACATGGGCAGGAGTTGCCATGATGTACAGCAGTCTTAATAAGAGTATATAGGGTGTGAAATAACTGCTGACATAATTGTCTTGACTGATCCAAAGGAGTCATGGGAGAAAATCATGTGGTCAGATGAGACTATAATATAATTTTTTGATCATAATTTCACTAACCGTGTTCGGAGGAAGAATAATGATGAGTACCATGCCAAGAACGCCATCCCTAATGTGAAGCATGGGGGTGGTAGCATCATGCTTTGGTGGTGTTTTTCTGCACATGGGACAGGGTGACTGCACTGTATTAAGGAGAGGATGACCGGGGCCATGTATTGCAAGATTTTGGGCAACAACCTCCTTCCCTGAGTTAGAGCTTTGAAGATGGGTCGAGGCTGGGTCTTCCAACATGAGAATGACCCAAAGCACACAGCCAGGATAACCAAGGATTGGCTCTGTAAGGAGCATATCAAGGTTCTGGCGTGGCCTAGCCAGTCTCCAGACCTAAACCCAATAGAGAATCTTTGGAGGGAGCTCAAACTCCGTGTTTCTCAGCGATAGCCCAGAAACATGACTGATGTAGAGAAGATCTGTGTGGAGGAGTGGGCCAAAATCCCTCCTCCAGTGTGTGCAAAGCTGGTGTAAAAATAAAAGAAATTTTTGACCGCTGTAATTGCAAAGAAAGCCTACTGTACCAAATATTAACATTGATTTTCTCTGATGTTGAAATAGTTATATTCAGCACTGTAAATACATCAGGTCCGGGGCTTCATCAGGGAATGCATGGCAAGGGACCCTTCAGCGCCCTGAACCGACGACGGGTGCCAGAAAGTCACCGCCGATCCAGGACTCATTCATCTTTATGAATGTGAGTCTGTCCACGGACTCTGTGGACAGACGGGTCCTCTTGTCCGTGACCACCCCACCTGCCGCGCTGAATGTCCGCTCAGATAGTACGCTGGAGGGGGGGCAAGACAATAACTCCAGCGCATACTGAGCGAGCTCGCGGCAGGTGTCCAATCTGGCAACCCAGTACTCCATGGGGTCGTCGGTGCTCATACTGTCAGAAGCACCGACGGACGCCATGTAGTCTGCCACCATGTGGGCCAGCCGCTGGTGGTGACTGCTGCTGCTGCTGCTGGTGGTGGTACTGGGTCGCTCGGTTTGGAAGAACATCCTCATCTCTTCCATTAGGTCCCCTGCTCGGCTGCAGCTGGGTGCAGCCACCTGCTGGGTGAGATGAGGGGGGACAACTGGAGGCCGGGGAGTTGCCTGCTCCAACCGTCTGACAATGGCTGCCTGCAGTTCCTCCATCCGGTGCTGCCTCCGGCTGGCTGGGATGAACTGCTCCAGTTTCCCCTTGCACCTGGGATCCAAAAGGGTGGCCATCCAGAAATCATCCCTCGTCTTGATGGTCTTAACCCGGGGGTCCCTCCTGAGGCATCTGAGCATGTGGGCAGCCATGGGGAAGAGCACAGCCCGCTGTGACTCCTCAATGCTGGCCAGGTGAATGAGGTGCGACTCTTCTTCCCTGAGGCGCTGCTGGTCAAACTCAGACATGCCCAACCCCCGGACTATCGGTGCCCCCAACACCGGCTCTCCCTCCTGACCAGGCCCTGACTCCGGGACGACACCAGCAACCACCTCCTCCTCCTCTTCATCATCATCCTCCTCCTCCTCCTCCTGGTCCTGGCCCTGGTCTCGGTGGAGCATTGCTGACTCCTCCTGCTCCACCAAGGCACTCTCCCCAGCCTCGAGCAGGCGATCTAGTGTCCTCTCCAGCATGAACAGTATTGGCAGCACGCTATTGAGGCCAATTTGCTCACTGCTGACCATCTTGGTCGCCTGCTCGAAGGAGGACAACACTTGGCAGACCTGGTTTATCTGCCCCCACTCCGCACAGGCGATGAAAGGGAGTTGTGGTGAAGCCCTCTGAGTGCCTAGTTCCATCAGGTACTCCCTCACCGCCCTTTGCTGCTCCCACAACCTCTTCAGCATGTGGAGGGTGGAGTTCCACCGCGTCACACTGTCCACAATCAGCCTGTGAAGGGGCAGATTGTACTTCCGCTGCAATTTGGACAGGGACGCGGTAGCGGTTGGGGAGCGCCTGAAGTGGCTGGCAATCCTACGCGCCTTTGCCACAATGTCACTCAACCCTGGATAAGTGCGCAGGAACTTCTGCACCACCAGGTTGAGGACATGTGCCAGACAGGGCACGTGCGTCAGACTGCCAGCATGGAGGGCGGCGAGTAGGTTGCTGCCGTTATCGCAGACAACCATACCTGGCTGGAGCCTTCGGGGTGTCAGCCACTTCTGGACCTGAGCTTGAAGTGCTTTCAGCACTTCTTCTGCAGTGTGTCTCCGGTCCCCTAAACTAACAAGCTGGAGCACGGCCTGACAGCGCACGTGCCCCACACTTGAGTAGCTACGGGGGCGCTTGCTGGGAGGCTCAGCAGCTGCGGAGACAGTGGCTTGAGGGAGACCAGCAGTTCTCCCCTGGACACCCCGGGGCGGCACCACAAGATCGGTTGCCGACGATCCCTCACCGACGCCTCGGAGGGAAACCCAATGGGCCGTGAAGCTGATGTAGCGTCCCTGCCCATGCCTGCTGGTCCAGCCATCCATTGTCAGATGAACCCTGTCGCTGACAGCGTGATCCAGCGACAGGGTTACATTCTGAACAATGTGCTGGTGTAGGGCAGGGACACCAGTCCTGGCAAAGAAATGGCGGCTGGGGACACGCCATTGGGGTTGGGCCTGCTCCAACATCTGCCTGAAGGGGTTGCTGTCAACTATGTTGAAGGGCAGCAGATGTTGGGCAATAACCCTTGCCAGGAGCCCATTGAGGGAACGCACACGTCGGTCTCCAGGGGGGAAGGGAGTGGTGCGGTCAAAGGCGTCTGAAATCGACGCCTGGCGCCGGACGGCAGTGCGGGACACAGACGTGGAGGGTGCTGTGGAAGTAGAGGTCTGGCTGCCGGTACCAGTACCTCTACTAGAGGGAGCGGGGGGGCATGACCTGCTGGAAACAGATGAAGATGTGGCAGGGGCTGCTGTACCCTGCTCACTTGTGGTGGTGGCGCTGCTACCACCACCACGCTTCATCTCCTCATACAACGCCCAGTGGTTTATCCTGAGGTGCTGGTTCAGGGCTGTGGTACCCACCCGAGCCAAACACTTCCCTCTCTTCACCCTCACTTTACAAATCCGGCAGATGGCCACGGTAGGGTTGTCTGCCACCAGGGTAAAGAAATTCCAGACAGGTGACTTCAGCACCGCCCTCCTGTCAGATGGGGTGACGCTTACTTGCACCTGCTGGGATTCGGTGCGCACAGGTGGAGCTGCCTGCTGCTGCTGCTGCTGCTGCTGCTCCTCCTCCTGACACCTCCTGCTGCCATCACCAGTGGAGACCCTGACGATGGTCTCCCTGGTGGTGACCTGGCGCACCGTTTCACCAGGGTGCCTACCTTCCCCGTCGTCACTGACGTAGTGAGCCGACGCGTCAGATGGCAACCATGATGGGTCACCCTCTTCGCCCCCAGAGATGTCAGACCAAGGGCTGAGATGTGTTGGTCTGAGGGAACCACGTGACATGGAGCCTCTAGCCTGGCTCCGCTGTCCCCTCACCCACGCCTGGGTCTGACTAGGTGCTGCTGTTTCCTGCACCAAAACAGCAGCACCAGTTTGAAGGGATGTCTCTGGGATACTGCCAGCAGGTATCCCATCCTCCTCATCCATCCCTTCAAAAAGGTCCTGACCATCAGGACAGAGCTGGAGGTCTGCCTGATGCATGGCCTCCCCCAAGAGATCCCTATCACTGTCGCTGTCGAACAGTAAGATGCTGGACTCTTGGGGGCTGGGGGGGGGTAGTACAGGCAACGGTGTAATGGTGGTACTACTGTGAGTCGGGACCGACGACTCAGTGGCACTGCTGTGCCCCATGTAGTCCACCACTACTTGAGCCTGAGATGGCAATATCGGGCGGCTGCCCGATGGGAAGAACTCCCGGATCAGGCGTACTCCCCTTGCACCCGATCCTCTACCACTAGTAGGGGCACGAGAGGTACCCCGTGCTGGCAGCGATCCAGCACTGGGAGTAACTCCCCTACCCCTACTGCCACGGCCACGGATGCCGCTCATAATTGCTGATATGTGTGTGGGGGGGTTAAACTTTATTGGGGGGGAAAATGTGAACAAAATGTGTTTTTGTGTTTTTTTTACAAGACAGGCACGCAGACAAAGACGTACACAGACAGCTACTAAACTATAAGAAAAGTAGTACACCAGACAAGGACTACAAAATTAAAGAAAAAAAAAAAAAGCACTAAACAAACACTAACTTTTTTTTTTTTTTTTTTTTTAAACACAAAACACAGACACTAAACACACACTAAGCTAAGCTAGATGAAATAAATGTACACTAACAGTGTGTACACTTACTACACAAAATTTAACTAAACTGAACACAAAACTTAGCTTTTATAAAAGCTCTTTAGGGAAAACTAAACAAAATTTGAACTGAGATGCCTATCAAATATCACTGAACAGTGAACCTGCAAGATCTGACAGTAACACAAGATGAACAAAACTTAGCTTTTAGAAAAGCTCTTTTATAAAGCTCAGATCAATATGTGTTCTGAAATCTCTTGCAAATATAACTGAACAGGGAGGATTGCAGGATCAAACAGTAACACAAATGAAAAAAACAGCACAAAACAGCACAAAACGTAGCTTTGAAAAAAGCTCTTGGGTCTATTGCTTTGAAAAAAGCAGTTGATATACTGGAAAAGATCCACTGGAATCACTAAATAGCAATGCTGGTGATGATCTAAATCAATCAAGAACAAAGACACAGGAAACCAGGAAACCAGGAACACAGAAACAGCCTCCACACTCTATAGCAAGCTTCTGAATCTGCAATGAAATGGTGCTGGGAGTGAGCTTATATAATGTCCATGCAGGCAGGTTCCTATTGGTTGCTAACCTGTGACGAGTGTGGAAGGAGAACTCTGATTGGCTCTGATGCAAAAGGGCGGAGCAAATAATCGCGCAATATTCCTATTGCCGAATATTCGCATTGCGATTATTCGGCAATATAAAATGATCGCTTCAGCTACTCGGCCCAATGGCTCTAATCATACCAGCAATGCTTTCAGACGTCTATGGAGATCACTAGGATGTGATCTGTTTTAAAAATGAAACTGTAAAAATCGCTCTGATGCGGAAGATCGGGGCGAGGAAAATAATCGCGCGATATTGCGTTTGCCGAATAATCGCATTGCGATCTTTCTGGAAAATTCAATGAACGCTTCAGCTACTCGGCCCAGGGTCTCTAATTATACCAGCAATGCTTTTAGACGTCGATGGAGATATCTAGGATGTGATCTGATTCAAAAAAAAAATTGTAAAAAATCGAATATTCGGAATTGCGAATATTCACCGCGAATTTCGAAATATAGCGCGATTTCTCGAATATGCTATATTCGAGTCGAATATTCGCAATGCGAATATTCGTGAGCAACACTATTAACCACTAACCCTAACCTCTAACCCTTAACCCTAACCCCCAACCCTAACCCTCTAACCCTAACCATCTAAGCCTAATCCTACCCCCAATTCTTAACCCTCTAACCCTAACCCTTGAAAATTAGAAATTTCCACATACCTAACCCTAAACCTCTAGCCCTATAATCCTAACACCCTAACCCTTGAAAATTAGAAATTTCTTATTCACAAATTTTCCAAAATTTCCGAATTTGGAATTGACCCCTTACCCTCAACCCTAACCCCCAAGCCTTAACCCTCTAACCCTAAACCTTGAAAATTAGAAATTTAGATTTTTCTGAAATTTTCGAATTTGGAATTAACCCCTAACCCTTACCCTCAACCCTAACCCCAAGCCTTAACCCTCCAACCCTAAACCTTGAAATTTAGAATTTTCTGAAATTTTCGAATTTCCGAATTTGGAATTAACCCCTAACCCTTGCCCTCAACCCTAACCCTCAACCCTAACCCCAAGCCTTAACTCTCTAACCCTAACCCTTGAAAATTAGAAATTTCGAATTTTCTGAAATGTTCGAATTTCCGAATTTGGAATTAACCACTAACCCTAACCTCTGACCCTAACCCCCAAAACCTAACCCCCGACCCTAACCCTAATCATCTAAGCCTAATCCTAACCCCAAGCCTTAACCCTCTAACCCTAACCCTTGAAAATTAGAAATTTCCACATAACTAACCCTAAACCTCTAGCCCTATAATCCTAACCCTAACCCTTGAAAATGAGAAATTTATAATTCACAAATTTTCCAAAATCTTTGAATTTCCGAATTTGGAATTAACCCCTAACCCTTACCCTAACCCTCAACTCTAACCCCAAGCCTTAACCCTCTAACCCTAGAAAATTAGAAATTTTGATTTTTCTGAAATTTTCGAATCTCCGAATTTGGAATTAACCACTAACCCTAACCTCTAACCCTTAACCCTAACCCTAACCCTCTAACCCTAACCATCTAAGCCTAATCCTACCCCCAAGCCTTAACCCTCTAACCCTAACCCTTGAAAATTAGAAATTTCCACATCCCTAAACCTCTAGCCCTATAATCCTAACACCCTAACCCTTGAAAATGAGAAATTTCTAATTCACAAATTTTCCAAAATTTCCGAATTTGGAATTGACACTTACCCTCAACCCTAACCCTCAACCCTAACCCCAAGCCTTAACCCTCTAACCCTAAACCTTGAAAATTAGAAATTTCGATTTTTCTGAAATTTCCGAATTTGGAATTAACCCCTTACCCTCAACCCCAACCCCAAGCCTTAACCCTCTAACCCTAACCCTTGAAAATAATAAATTTCGAATTTTCTGAAATTTTCGAATTTCCGAATTTGGAATTAACCACTAACTCTAACCCTTAACCCTAACTCCCAAAACCTAACCCCCAACCCTAACCCTCTAACCCTAACCATCCAAGCCTAATCCTAACCCCAAGCCTTAACCCCCTAACCCTAACCCTTGAAAATTAGAAATTTCCACATACCTAACCCTAAACTTCTAGCCCTATAATCCTAACCCCCGAACCCTTGAAAATTAGAAATTTCTAATTTACTAATTTTCCAAAATTTTCGAATTTCCGAATTTGGAATTAACCCCTAACCCTTACCCTCAACCTAACCCTCAACTCTAACCCCAAGCCTTAACCCTCTAACCCTAAACCTTGAAAATTAGAAATTTCGAATTTTCAGAAATTTTCAATTTCCGAATTTGGAATTAACCCCTAACCCTTATCCTCAACCCTAACCCCAAGCCTTAACCCTCTAACCCTAAACCTTGAAAATTAGAAATTTCGAATTTTCTGAAATTTCCGAATTTGGAATTAACCACTAACCCTAACCTCTAACCCGTAACCCTAACCCCCAAAACCTAACCCCCAACCCTCTAACCCTAACCATCTAAGCCTAAATCTAACCCCAAGCCTTAACCCTCTAACCCTAACCCTTGAAAATTAGAAATTTAGAATTTTCAGAAATTTTCGAATTTCCGAATTTGGAATTAACCCCTAACCCTTATCCTCAACCCTAACCCCAAGCCTTAACCCTCTAACCCTAAACCTTGAAAATTAGAAATGTCAAATTTTCTGAAATTTCCGAATTTGGAATTAACCACTAACCCTAACCTCTAACCCTAACCCCCAAAACCTAACCCCTAACCCTAACCATCTAAGCCTAATCCTACCCCCAAGCCTTAACCCTCCAACCCTAACCCTTGAAAATTAGAAATTTCCACATCCCTAAACCTCTAGCCCTATAATCCTAACACCCTAACCCTTGAAAATGAGAAATTTCTAATTCACAAATTTTCGCATTTCCGAATTTGGAATTGACCCCTTACCCCTAACCCCAAGCCTCAACCCTCTAACCCTAAACCTTGACAATCAGAAATTTTGATTTTTCAGAAATTTTCGAATTTCCGAATTTGCAATTAACCCCTAACCCTTACCCTCAACCCTAACCCTCAACCCTAACCCCAAGCCTTAACCCTCTAACCCTAAACCTTGAAAATTAGAAATTTAGATTTTTCTGAAATTTTCGAATTTCCGAATTAACCCCTAACCCTTACCCTTAACCCTAACCCCAAGCCTTAACCCTCTAACCCTAACCCTTGAAAATTAGAAATTTCGAATTTTCTGAAATTTTCGAATCTCCGAATTTGGAATTAACCACTAACTCTAACCCTTAACCCTAACCCCCCAACCCTAACCCTCTAACCCTAACCATCTAAGCCTAATCCTAACCCCAAGCCTTAACCCTCTAACCCTAACCCTTGAAAATTAGAAATTTCCACATACCTAACCCTAAACCTCTAGCCCTATAATCCTAACCCCCTAACCCTTGAAAATGAGAAATTTTTAATTCACAAATTTTCCAAAATTTCCGAATTTGGAATTAACCCCCAAACCTTTACCCTCAACCCTAACCCCAAGCCTTAACCCTCTAACCCTAACCCTTGAAAATTAGAAATTTCGAATTTTCTTTACAGGTGGGTCACGGCGTGTCTGTGTAATCTGCCGCCTCTGCTCAGGCTCTGAAGAACTACAAATCCCAGCAATCTCTGTCTGCATGGGGAACTACAACTCCCAGCATGCACTGTGTTAAGTAGTGGGGGTTCAGCTCTCAGCCTGGAATAAGATGCTGTGGGACTACATATCCCAGCATGATTTTTTCTATGGAGATATTACAGGTCCCAGTGACCTCTACATATCCCAGCCTGCTCCCCTCCCCCTCCTCATGGGGGATTGCACCCCCCCAGTCCCACCACCCCACTCATCTCCCACCGCCCTTTACCCCTCCCCCGCAGGCCCAACCGGCCCACCCTTATCCTGGGGGGAGGGGACCCACCACCCTTGGTAAGAGAGGAGTGTGGGGTGAAATTACCCCTGAGGAGGGGGAGGGGAGCAGGCTGGGGTATGTGGAGATTGCTGGGACCTGTAGTACATCTATAGAAAAAAATCATGCTGGGACATATAGTCCTATAACATCTTATTCCAGGTTGGGAGTGGAAGCCCCATTACATACAGTGCATGCTGGGAGTTGTAGTTCCCCATGCGGACAGAGATTGCTGGGAGATGTATTCCCTCTGTCCCCTTCCCATCGCGTCCCTCTGGCCTACAGACATGAATTTTCTCCTCACAAGATGGAACATCGAGGAAAGATGAAATCTCGGTTTAGAATTTTGGCAAGCAGCATCTTTGGAGCAGTGAGAGGGGCATTTTTCCAAAATTTTTAAATTTCCAAATTTGGAATTAACCACTATCCCCTTACCCTAACCCTATAACTCTAACCCTATAACCCCAAGCCTTAACCCTATAACCCTAAGCCTTAACCCTCCAACACTTGAAAATGTGAAATTTCGAATTTTCTACAATTTTTGAATTTCCGAATTTGGAATTAACCACTAACCCTAACCTCTAACCCCCTAACCTCTAACCCTAACCATTTAAGCCTTAACCCTCTAACCCTAACCCTTGAAAATTTGAAATTTCCACATACCTAACCCTAAACCTCTAGCCCTATAATCCTAACACCCTAACCCTTAAATGAAAAATTTCTAATTCACAAATTTTCCAAAATTTTCGAATTTCCGAATTTGGAATTGACCCCTGTGACGAGATCCTTTCTCGCCCAGGTCCTGCTCTCCCGACACTCCTCTGCTACCAGTGAGTCAGCTTGCAGATTGCAAAAGTCTGATGGTCCAGTCATCCAAGGTTCCGGGATCCGAATTACAGCTATGTGCCATTCGGACCCATTAAGAACAAACACCAGGCAGGCTGTATGTAAGTTCCAACAGGACTCTTTATTTTCAAATACACAGCACACTTTTATACAGAATTTGGAACATCCCACTCCCAACAACCGCTTTCCTATTGGTCAATTGTAAAGTATATCCAGTCTTCACTCAAGTCCTCCTTGACCATGCAAATGAGGACTTGAAATTGTCAACAGGGATTGGTCCAATAGCTTGGATAGAAAGACTTGTGTATTGAGACAGAAGCCCCAGGGGGTAATCAATGTACACAATAACCTGGTCTACTTAATTACTACCTCTGAGAGGTTACATTGCTTTAGACAATAGAATGCTAATTCAATACAGCTGACAGGAGGCTTCTGACCTTTAGAACAATAAACACATACATCTAGATTCAATTAACCTTCAATCCATAGTTTTTAGCCAGACGGAGCGTCTCCGACACCCGCTCTTAACCTGCAGAACACAATAAAAGGTATTTCTCTAGCTGGTTCCACTTAGCATTTCAATAACCGGTGTCCTTGCATTGAATGTCCCTCTCCTGTGTAACAGATGTCAAGTAGAAACACTTTAATATCTCAAGATCCATGACATTACTTCCCCTGGGAAACAGTCCAACAGCCGCAGTGGGACCCAAACGGGTCAACTCGAGGATGTTGGAAAAGTAGTCTTAAAGTTCCAGGACTGTCTGCTGGGATGACCCATCTGCCTTCCTGTTTTGAGGTTCTGGCCCATAATCGGACGGCAAGAGGCTTGCATTCAGTCCTCTCCAAAAGCCCCTTTCCCGGCTAGGTCTGTCACACATCACCCCCTTTGGCAGGAGACTAACACTGGGAGAGACCCCAATTCCGGTACCCCCCCAGTACCCCAGATAACTTGTCCCAAACAGAGCATTACTCACCCTGAGCCTCCGGAACTGCCACAGGGGTGGGGCAGAGGTCTTGATCCCTCTGTCCGGTGACCAGCGCTTCAGCTGGGGAAGTTCCTTGTAACTCCACAAATACTGTACTTGGTGCTGGGCAGAGCACAGTGAAGTTTGGCCCTGATACCAGCTCTTCTGTTGGAGGCTCCCCAGGTTGTTCTTCCTCAGCAGAAAAGTCTATCAAATCCCCTGTCTCTACAACTGGTGTCTGGGGATAGAGGTTCACCATCTCCTGTCCATGGAACCCAGAAGATGCTATGGGCACTGAGCAGAGGTTAGCAGAGCTCGGCCCTGCGGTCAGCACTTCAGCTTTGGGAATGGCAAGCTCCCGATTTTCCACTGCTGATTCATCAGCCAGGATTTCATCACTGTCAGCTGATATTTCCTCATAGTCCCAGGTAAAGGGAACCTCACCCTGCTGCTGAGCGGAGTCTAGCAGCTGTTTGTAGGCGATTTCCAGTTCCCATTCCTGAGCGGCCAGGAATTCCAAATCTTCCTGTAACCAGTGCACTTCCGGGACATTCAGTCTTCGCTCTCTGTGCTCCATTATTTCCTCCCAACGCCACTCCCGATCGCTCCCAAAGTTGGGATCCCTGGACATCCTCCAATACAACAATCCCAGGCCATCATAGTCAAAGCCTTCCGTGGGGCTGTCATCCGCTGACCACGGGCACTCTTGGACTACATACCACCGGAGGGCTCTGTAGCTCTCGTCCAACCGCATCTCTTCCCGGATCAGCCTGCTTAACTCTGCTGTCCACTCCTGCTTTGGTTGTTCCCCCAATAACAGCATCCGTACTTCATACTGTGACCAGTACCTTACATGGATGGAGGGGAGAGCTTTTCCCTGGTGTCGCTGCTCGCGGGCTAGCGCTTCTTTCCAGAGTTCGCAGCGGATCGAATCAGACCATCCAAGCAGGACCTCCTCTGATACTGGTCCTCTGCGCTGTATCTGCTTCTCTCGCAACCTCCTTCTGAATTCCTCTTCCATGGTTACTGATATCTGTACCTCTCCTCTTCTTTCATTTGGTGCTGCTTCTTTAGGCGTTGTCACCGATCGCCGTATTTCTGCAATTCTCAGCTCCTGTTGCCGCTCTCGTTCTCTCTGTTGTCGCTCTCGTTCTCTCTCATCCTGCCGCTGGAGGTCTCTAATGGTATTCTGTATGGCGGTCTCTGATGGGTTCGCACCATATAATGCCAACCGCTGTTGAACTCGCTGCTGGAACAAGTCTTCAACTGACCGGGGTCCTGCATCACCATCCCTCTGATCCATCTCGGCTAGCGCAATGATCAGGGTGGCCTTGTTCTTCCCACCGGTTCCTCCACGGCTCTCAAGCAAGTCTTTTAGCATGGTTCTCCTCCAGGCTGCATAGCTGGTCATTCATGGTGGTGGTTTGGAGTTGTCCCAGTAACTGGAGAGCAAATCCCACCGCTGCCAACCAATGTGACGAGATCCTTTCTCGCCCAGGTCCTGCTCTCCCGACACTCCTCTGCTACCAGTGAGTCAGCTTGCAGATTGCAAAAGTCTGATGGTCCAGTCATCCAAGGTTCCGGGATCCGAATTACAGCTATGTGCCATTCGGACCCATTAAGAACAAACACCAGGCAGGCTGTATGTAAGTTCCAACAGGACTCTTTATTTTCAAATACACAGCACACTTTTATACAGAATTTGGAACATCCCACTCCCAACAACCGCTTTCCTATTGGTCAATTGTAAAGTATATCCAGTCTTCACTCAAGTCCTCCTTGACCATGCAAATGAGGACTTGAAATTGTCAACAGGGATTGGTCCAATAGCTTGGATAGAAAGACTTGTGTATTGAGACAGAAGCCCCAGGGGGTAATCAATGTACACAATAACCCGGTCTACTTAATTACTACCTCTGAGAGGTTACATTGCTTTAGACAATAGAATGCTAATTCAATACAGCTGACAGGAGGCTTCTGACCTTTAGAACAATAAACACATACATCTAGATTCAATTAACCTTCAATCCATAGTTTTTAGCCAGACGGAGCGTCTCCGACACCCGCTCTTAACCTGCAGAACACAATAAAAGGTATTTCTCTAGCTGGTTCCACTTAGCATTTCAATAACCGGTGTCCTTGCATTGAATGTCCCTCTCCTGTGTAACAGATGTCAAGTAGAAACACTTTAATATCTCAAGATCCATGACAACCCCTTACCCTCAACCCTAACCCCAAGCCTTAACCCTTTAACCCTAACCCTTGAAAATTAGAAATTTCGAATTTTCTGAAATTTTTGAATTTCCGAATTTGGAATTAACCCCTAACCCTTACCCTCAACCGTAACCCTCAACCCTAACCCCAAGCCTTAACCCTCTAACCCTAACCCTTGAAAAATAGAAATTTCCACATACCTAACCCTAAACCTCTAGCCCTATAATCCTAACCCCCTAACCCTTGAAAATGAGAAATTTCTAATTTACAAATTTTCCAAAATTTTGGAATTTCCGAATTTGGAATTAACCCCTAACCCTTACCCTCAACCCTAACCCCAAGCCTTAACCCGCTAACCCTAAACCTTGAAAATTAGAAATTTTGAATTTTCTGAAATTTTTGAATTTCCGAATTTGGAATTAACCACTAACCCTAACCTCTAACCCTAACCCCCAAAACCTAACCCCCAACCCTAACCCTAACCATCCAAGCCTAATCCTAACCCCAAGCCTTAACCCTCTAACCCTTGAAAATTAGAAATTTCGATTTTTCTGAAATTTTCGAATCTCCAAATTTGGAATTGACCCCTAACCCTTACCCTTAACCCCAAGCCTTAACCCGCTAACCCTAACCCTTGAAAATTAGAAATTTCGAATTTTCTGACATTTTCAAATTTCTGAATTTGGAATTAACCACTAACCCCAACCTCCAACCCTTAACCCTAACCCCCAGCCCTAACCCTCTAATCCTAACCATCTAAGCCTAATCCTACCCCCAAGCCTTAACCCTCTAACCCTAACCCTTGAAAATTAGAAATTTCCACATCCCTAAACCTCTAGCCCTATAATCCTAACACCCTAACCCTTGAAAATGAGAAATTTCTAATTCACAAATTTTCCAAAATTTTCGAATTTCCGAATTTGGAATTGACCCCTTACCCTCAACCCTAACCCCAAGCCTTAACCCTCTAACCCTAAACCTTGAAAATTTGAAATTTAGATTTTTCAGAAATTTTCGAATTTCTGAATTTGGAATTAACCCCTAACCCTTACCCTCAACCCTTACCCTCAACCCTTACCCTCAACCCTAACCCTAACCCCAAGCCTTAACCCTCTAAACCTAAACCTTGAAAATTAGAAATTTAGATTTTTCTGAAATTTCCGAATTTGGAATTAACCACTAACGCTAACCCTTAACCCTAACCCTCTAACCCTAACCATCTAAGCCTAATCCTAACCCCAAGCCTTAACCCTCTAACCCTAACCCTTGAAAATTAGAAATTTCCACATACCTAACCCTAAACCTCTAGCCCTATAATCCTAACCCCCTAACCCTTGAAAATGAGAAATTTCTAATTTACAAATTTTCCAAAATTTTCGAATTTCCGAATTTGGAATTAACCCCTAACCCTTACCCTCAACCTTAACCCTCAACCCTAACCCCAAGCATTAACCCTCTAACCCTAAACCTTGAAAATTAGAAATTTTGAATTTTCTGAAATTTTCGAATTTCCGAATTTGGAATTAACCCCTAACCCTTGCCCTCAACCCTAACCCCAAGCCTTAACCCTCTAACCCTAACCCTTGAAAATTAGAAATTTTGAATTTTCTGAAATTGTCGAATTTCCGAATTTGGAATTAACCACTAACCCTAACCTCTAACCCTTAACCCTAACCCCCAAATCCTAACCCCCAACCCTAACCCTCTAATCCTAACCATCTAAGCCTTAACCCTCTAACCCTAACCCTTGAAAATTAGAAATTTCCACATCCCTAAACCTCTAGCCCTATAATCCTAACACCCTAACCCTTGAAAATGAGAAATTTCTAATTCACAAATTTTCCAAAATTTCCGAATTTGGAATTGACCCCTTACCCTCAACCCTAACCCCAAGCCTTAACCCTCTAACCCTAAACCTTGAAAATTAGAAATTTAGATTTTTCTGACATTTCCGAATTTGGAATTAACCCCTTACCCTCAACCCTCAACCCCAACCCCAAGCCTTAACCCTCTAACCCTAAACCTTGAAAATTAGAAATTTAGATTTTTCTGAAATGTTTGAATTTGGAATTAACCCCTAACCCTTACCCTCAACCCTTACCCTCAACTCTAACCCTCAACCCTAACCCCAAGCCTTAACCCTCTAACCCTAAACCTTAAAAATTAGAAATTTAGATTTTTCTGAAATTTTCGAATTTCCGAATTTGGAATTAACCCCTAACCCTTACACTCAACCCTAACCCCAAGCCTTAACCCTCTAACCCTAACCCTTGAAAATTAGAAATGTCGAATTTTCTGAAATTTTGGAATTAACCACTAACTCTAACCCTTAACCCTAACCCCCAAAACCTAACCCCCAACCCTAACCCTCTAACCCTAACCATCTAAGCCTAATCCTACCCCCAAGCCTTAACCCTCTAACCCTAACCCTTGAAAATTAGAAATTTCCACATCCCTAAACCTCTAGCCCTATAATCCTAACACCCTAACCCTTGAAAATGAGAAATTTCTAATTCACAAATTTTCCAAAATTTCCGAATTTGGAATTGACCCCTTACCCTCAACCCTAACCCCAAGCCTTAACCCTCTAACCCTAAACCTTGAAAATTAGAAATTTAGATTTTTCTGAAATTTCCGAATTTGGAATTAACCCCTTACCCTCAACCCTAACTCTCAACCCCAACCCTTAACCCTCTAACCCTAAACCTTGAAAATTAGAAATTGTGATTTTTCAGAAATGTTCGAATTTCCGAATTTGGAATTAACCCCTAACCCTTACCCTCAACCCTTACCCTCAATTCTAACCCTCAACCCTAATCCCAAGCCTTAACCCTCTAACCCTAAACCTTAAAAATTAGAAATTTAGATTTTTCTGAAATTTTCGAATTTGGAATTAACCCCTAACCCTTACCCTCAACCCTAACCCCAAGCCTTAACCCTCTAACCCTAACCCTTGAAAATTAGAAATTTCGAATTTTCTGAAATTAACCACTAACTCTAACCCTTAACCCTAACCCCCAAAACCTAACCCCCAACCCTCTAACCCTAACCATCTAAGCCTAATCCTAACCCCAAGCCTTAACCCTCTAACCCTAACCCTTGAAAATTAGAAATTTCCACATACCTAACCCTAAACCTCTAGCCCTATAATCCTAACCCTTGAAAATGAGAAATTTCTAATTTACAAATTTTCCAAAATTTTCGAATTTCCGAATTTGGAATTAACCCCTTACCCTCAACCCTAACCCTCAACCCTAACCCCAAGCCTTAACCCTCTAACCCTAAACCTTGAAAATTAGACATTTTGAATTTTCTGAAATTTTCGAATTTGGAATTAACCCCTAACCCTTGCCCTCAACCCTAACCCCAAGCCTTAACCCTCTAACCCTAACCCTTGAAAATTAGAAATTTCCACATACCTAACCCTAAACCTCTAGCCCTATAATCCTAACCCTAACCCTTGAAAATTAGAAATTTATAATTCACAAATTTTCCAAAATTTTAGAATTTCCGAATTTGGAATTAACCACTAACCCTAACCTCTAACCCTTAACCCTAACCATCTAAGCCTAATCCTAACCCCAAGCCTTAACCCTCTAACCCTAACCCTTGAAAATTAGAAATTTCCACATACCTAACCCTAAACCTCTAGCCCTATAATCCTAACCCTAACCCTTGAAAATTAGAAATTTATAATTCACAAATTTTCCCAAATTTTCGAATTTGGAATTAACCCCTAACCCTTACCCTCAACCCTAACCCCAAGCCTTAACCCTCTAACCCTAACCCTTGAAAATTAAAAATTTCGAATTTTCTGAAATTTTCGAATTTCCGAATTTGGAATTAACTCCTAACCCTCAACCCTAACCCACAACCTAACCCTCTAAGCCTTTACCCTCTAAGCCTTAACCCTCTAACCCTAACCCTTGAAAATTAGAAATGTTCACATTTCCGAAGTTCTGGATTTCTTGAACAACCTGCCTCCCAGTCCTCATACCTCGCCTACCACCTACCCTCCTTATACCAACTACCCTTCCTCCTCATACCTGACCCACCTCCCTCCCTTTAATACCTGACCCACCTACCTTCCCTCCTCATATCTACCCCACCTACCCCTCCCCTTTATAACTCGCCTACCTCCCCTCCTTATACCTGACACACCTTCCTCTTTCCTCCTCTTACTTGACACACCTTCCTCCTCTTGCATGACTCGCCTACCTCCTTCCTCTTCGTCTTGCATGACTCGCCTACCTCCTTCCTCTTCGTCTTACCTGACTCGCCTACCTCCTTCCTCTTCGTCTTACCTGACTCGCCTACCTCCTTCCTCTTCCTCTTACCTGACTCGCCTACCTCCTTCCTCTTCCTCTTACCTGACTCGCCTACCTCCTTCCGCTTCGTCTTACCTGACTCGCCTACCTCCTTCCTCTTCGTCTTACCTGACTTGCCTACCTCCTTCCTCTTCTTCTTACCTGAGTCGCCTACCTCCTTCCTCTTCTTACCTGACTCGCCTACCTCCTTCCTCTTCTTCTTAGTTGACCCGCCTACCACCTTCCTCTTCTTCTTAGTTGACCCGCCTACCATTTTACAATTTTTCTTCAGTATGGTCTTCCACTCGTCGCAAACAAATGAAATTCCGTTGAACTGCCTCTGCTCCTTGGGTAAAATAGACAAGCCTGGTCTTGGGAGGTATTTCAGTTCTTTTTCTTTTTTTAGGGCATGAGAAACCTAACCAGAAAGAAAAGAGGACAATTTGATGCATTAATAACCAGAAGAGATTGCCCCCCTCCCCCCGTATGGGCCATCCAAGTCCATATGGTTGTGAGATGCTAGATACCAGTCTTTACTGTGCATGCACAATTATATGAACTTTCACTATCAAAGTTGTGCAAACTCCTGAAAGATTTACATTTGTCTCCTTATTTAATTGTTCCTGAGTCGTCGGATTAAGAGTCGGGGTGAGAGTGTACCTGAGATCTGCCAGTGGCTTTTCTCTCCCGTCTCCCAGCTCCTCAGTGCACATCACTATCACATAACAGTGCCCTGTAGCTAGGAGACAAATAACTTCTCCCCAGGCCCTCAAAATGATGAGTCAGGTGTATAAAGTTCAGGTGAGAAATATAAATGCTGCACAATTCCAATAAGTGAAGACTGGATACTCAGATTCTATTATAAATCTGGCCTTGGTGACTTCTCTTTAAGTGAAAATATACGGTCTCACAAAAACAATTTCTGCCCTTTTTATAAACACCCAAAGTGTCATGATAGGTGAGAGCCTTGTGTACAGACACAGGCCTAGTATACATGTAATTTCTACTTACGCTTCGAGGTACATGAAATGGGGGTCGTCCTTCCCCTGCTTCCACTTCTTCCCAATTTATGCCATTGAAGAACCGGTGCTGTCTTATGTTGGAAACGCCCGCTTTTCGCTCGTTCTGATCTTTGCACAAGAGCTGTGGGAAAAAGAAAAACATAAGATGACAGGAATAGTACAAAAATCCTATGAGGCCTATTTATAAAGATCTGCAGCTTCCACACTCGTCGCATCACAGGAAAAACTCCACACGGCACTGGCAATTCACATCCGAATAGTAAAAAGAGCAGTGTGGAGTCTGCAGAGTGTTCTCTGCATAATGCTGCAAAGAATAGTTGCTAATAGGAGTTCTTGCTGTTGCATGATGGTTCAAGGCCATGCAACAGGCTTCTCTCACCTCCTAGCACACTTTTTTACAGTCATTAGAAGGAATGTGGCTTCACTTGTGTCAGAGTCCTAAAGCAAGCGAAGCGCAAACCATTTTTTTAAAGCACTGAGTGCAAAATCTGGTGCAGCTGTGCGCTCCGGTTTTAGTAAATTAACCACTATGTTTACCTTCCTTGTATATCACTACGTACCTTGTTTAGAAAGTCCACCAATTCGGGGTCAGCATCGTCTGGATAATGTGTCTCTAATGAAAACCTCCCCATATCATTCGTGTACGGATATTTACAAAAGGCGAACTCGTAGAGTATGACCCCCAAGGAAAAGTAATCCACCGTTGCGTCATAGGGCCTCTGCCAAGTCATCTGTGGGAAAATAAGAGAGAGAGAGAGAGATGGGTTAAGAGAGCAAATCAGGCTGGAAACTAGCAGCATCATTTAGAACGTGGCTTCATTAGATTATCATGCTTTAGATACAGGTTTTCTTTAATTCAGGCTTAGTTTGGCCTATAACTGCTCTGTATATACAGGTTCTCTTTTATTCTGGACAGACATAATCTGGTCCCTTATAGCCATGTGTATGCAGGTTCTCTTTGCCTTGTGCATGAGAATGGTCTTTCTCTTACCTCTGGGGCCTCGTAGGGGGGTGTTCCAACTTTTTCCGTGTCCGTTTTTGATCCAAACATATTGGTTGCTGACAAACCAAAGTCAGCAATTTTCACATGTCCGGCGCCGTCAATAAGAATTTGGTCAGGCTTCAGGTCTCTGCAGAGAAAAGACAAGTGTTAACTCTATAGTTAAATTCTTCCTTTATAATTTCCCATATATTCCTCTCCTACCACCTCCAAACCACAGCACAATATGATCCAGAAAACAATCCTATCTATCATGAACTGATTGCACTACAAGGGCTGTATGATCATCAATCACTTGACTACGGCTGTACGGCCATTTGTAAATGATGTTGCAGAAACAGATAGAACATAGACACAGTGTACAGAGGTGATTCGAGCAGCTCAGTACCTTGTGAAAGCTATGACTGATTGTCCCTCCCCTTCCACTTACATCAGAGGGAAGAAAAGAATTGTAGTAACTTCTGAATGGGGAATGAATGAATGGATAAGCAGCAGCAACTGATCCATTCACTCATTTTTACCCTTTTGCAGGCTGGTACTCAAGTGGTTAAATAATTGAACAATTGTCCCTTCTGGAAAATCCAATCAAATCAGCCCTTTTCCTTATTGAATAATCGAAATGTTTCAAATGATCCAAGTTGCGTTCAACTGTCCTTTTATCTCGATGTGTACGGCCAGCAGAAGGGCCGCCACAGACAATGGATGGAGGGGGTGGATGGGTAAGTGTGCACTTACTATTGTGCTTTTAACAAATCGGGTTTAGTAACATTTTAGGTGTTGAGGAAGTGGGAGGGGAGAAGGGATTATTGTAAAATGATTGAAGTTTAAAAAAAAAAAAAAAGATACTTACCTATGAACTACACCCATGGAGTGCAGGGACTGCACACCGCAAATGAGTTCCGCTGACAAGACTCTGATGGTGGAGAGTTTTTTTTTCTCTTTTGTTCTAGATTGTTCTAGGGTGCCGCCACTCAGATATTCCATTACATAGCATACGTAGTCCTGGGGAAGGAAATACAGAGAGGTTAATAAATGAATTTCAATTAGATACAGATACAAAATTAGGTACAAATAAAAGTTATGTGATCTACTTCTCTACCAACACACACTGATTGACATCTATCTATCTATATATCTAGCTCATCTTAGTCCCCAAACCTTTTTTACAAAATCGCACACACAAAAAATGTGTGGCTGTGCCATTAAGAATTAAAAGCTCTGCAGTGCTTCTGCTGAAGTGCAGAGCATTTCTCTGCAGGTCAGGCACATGTGCGATTTCGAATGCATTTCCCCAGCTGCAGAGAGAGATGGGAACCCAGCCTTATGCCCTGTACACATGACCGGACAGCAGTGGCGTCTCCAGCTTTCATATTTAGGGGGGCACATGGGGGGACAGGGACAAAAGTAGGGGGGCCAACTATAAAATGCAATTATATATATATATATATCCTGGGGCCCTTTACTACGATCCCACTATGGGCCCTTTCACATGTTCTGCAGTGAGCTCCCTTCCTACTATACTGGGGCCCCCCAGGGTGGCAGAAAACAAGAGATATATGTCACCAGCACAACAAGAAAATATAAGGGTCCAAAGCAGTGGAAGAACTATCAGGGTTGCAAAGGTTGTCTTGCCACCGGGTCCTGGTGTTCTGCCACAGTGGGGATCCCCAGCTGTCCTGTCCCTGCTATTTACAGAGCTGGTCTGGCATCTGTCTCCTTGGCAGCGGCGGCAGTCTATTAGGACCAAGTGCTGGTGACATTTTGGGTGCATGCAGAGGAAGGCTGGCACTATTGGTTAAAGAGAGCCGAGCCCCCAGCTGGTCACCTAGCAGCAGTAATGCTGTATAACCTTCTCTGTTGACATGCTGATCGGCATGTGATCCAGGTGATGCTCCCAGTCAGATCTAATAAACACAGTATTTATTAGCATCAAGAGTACAACCACATAAATATAATCAACCGTATGATCAGCAGCCATGTGGGCTCTATGCCTGTAAAGTGTGGGCTTTGATCAATAAAATCACTGATATTTTTGACTAGGATTTGACTAAGAGCATCACCTGGATTGCATCCCGATCAGTATGTCAGAGAAGGGTCCACTGCTGCTAAGCAACCTGCAGGGAGCTCAACTGTCTACAACCAATAGAGATGGGCTCGGGTGTGTTTGAAATCCCACATGCCCGATCACGCCAGGAAGCCGACACTCCACCGTGCTAATCAATGTATGGGCTGCCTAAGAGCTAAGACCAGCCATAGACAGTTTAAATCTCAGCTGGTTCAGCATAAACTGGCTGAGATTTTAACCATTAATGAGCAGATTCTCTTATAATTATCACTAGTGGTTGCTGTATAGTCACTAGTGATAATCACTGTTTGTCGGGAGAATATAATTGCTGTGCAGGAGGGATATTCCCCTGTCACCACTGTCTGTTGATGGGGGAATCATGCAAGTTTCTTTCCTGCAATCTGTGGATGCAGGAAAGAAATTTGCACCATATATTATCTGCCTAACTGAAAGTGAAAGTAAATTGTGAATGTTTTGAAAGAACAGGAGAGGGGGAGGGAGACAGATCGGGGGGGGAACGGAAGGGATTGAGATAATGTAGTTCAGTGATTACAGTGTACTGTAGTCTGCAGTGCACACACTTAAACACGGCCCAGGCTAGAATATCTGGTTGTGTGAGTGCTCGCATTATGCAGTGTCGGCGAGCACAGGGAGGGGGAGGAATCCCCCGCAGAGCTGACTGGGGGCGCTCTCCCTCTCAGGGAGCAAAAAAAAATATTTTTTTGGGGGGGCACATGGTGGGGCACAGCATGATGTTGGGGGGGTCAGGGCCCCCTCTGGCCCCCCCCTAGGGACGCCTCTGCCGGACAGTCGTCGGAATAAATTGCGATGGTTTGTCTGACAAAGTTCTGACAGAATTCCGCTCAAGCTGTCTTGCATACACAGGGTCACACAAATGTTGTCGGAAATTCCGAACACCAAGAACGTGGTGATGTACAAGATCCCGTTGAACTTTTTCCATCGGAAAATCCGGTCGTGTGTACAAGGCATAGGAGAAGGGGAGCTGTGATGTGAAGGACCGGAGTCATCGCACCAACATGAGATGTGGACCTCTGGTAGAAAAATATTTTACTGACTGGACCTCAGAGAATTTTAATTTAATACCCCTGCATTATACAATTTTTCTTTTTTTACACTAGAGGTGGAAGTAAAGAAAATTGCTTGATTCCCCCCATCAACACAAAGTGTTGATGGGGGAACGTCTTCTGCAGCATTATTCTCTTCTGCCGATGTGGAACCTTCCCGGCCGGCAAAACACAATTCTCACTTTTGGTGGCTATAGCTGCTGGCAGGGATCACGTTAAAAAAATCCAGAAATGTTGGTGGTACTCAATTTGTAACACGCAAATTGCATGTTACAACAGGTAACAGGAACTAAATTAGTCAGAAAAAGGTCTCATAGTAGTATGGGTCAAATGAGGCCTTCCACAGTCCTTCAATAGGAGATATCCTGGACCAATATCCGTGGCGCTTGCCATCCACCCTGGCAGTGCCTATAGACACTGCCAGGGTTGGTGACGCACTCCATAGATCATCACAAAACAGGATAAGGACTGAGGGCTATGAATCCAGGATATCTCCTATTGAAGGACTGTGGAAGGCCTCATTTGGCCCATACTATGAGACCATTTTATGACTAATCTAGTTCCTGTCACTTGTTGTAACATGCAATTTGCGCAAGCTCATTAACACAGTTATGCAGCGTACACACGATCGGACATTCCGACGACAAAACCGTGGATCTTTTTCTGACGGATGTTGGCTCAAACTTGTCTTGCATACACACGGTCACAAAAATGTTGTCGTAAATTTCGAACGTCAAGAATGCGGTGACGTACAACGGCACAATAAAATGGAAGTTCCATACCAAGTGCGCCACCCTTTGGGCTCCTTCTGCTAATCTTGTGTTAGTAGAAGTTTGGTGAGAGACGATTCGCATTTTTCAGTTTCGTGCTTTTCAGTCCGTTAGAGTGTGACAAATGTGCTATCTCCATTATGAACGCTAGTTTTACCAGACCGAGCACTTCCGTCTCGTACTTGATTCAGAGCATGCATGGAATTCTGTGCGTCGGAATTGGCTACACAAAATCAGAATTTACGAGAATGGATTTTGTTGTTGGAAAATTTGAGAACCAGCTCTTAAATTTTTGTTGTCGAAAATTTAGACAGAAAATGTCCGATGGAGCATACAGGCAGTCAGAATTTCTGACAACAAGCTCCCATCGAACATTTGTTGTCGGAATGTCCAATTATCCGTACGCGGCATTAGTGTTGATGGGGAACACCTCCTGCTGCACTATTCTGTTCTGACGCCTTGGAGCCATCCCGGCCGGCAAACACAATTCTCACTGTTAGCAGCTATGGCTGCCGGCAGCAGGTATCATGTTAAAAAATCCAGAAATGCTAGTGGTACTGAATTCCATTTATAGATGTACTTCTGCACAAAAAACCTGCCCGTAGATGGATCGAATCTCGGCCAATACCTGCTGAACAGGCTAAGATTTTATCCATCTACGGCTGGCTTTAACAGTAAGGTGAAGCACTGTTAGATCAGGAGGCTGAAGGTGGTATAGGTGACCAACCTCTATTGTTTGACTAGAAAAGTGAGGTCAATGACCCAGCAAACCTTGTGTGGCAGGGTTGCCTTGATCACAAGAATTTGGCTTTAAAAGCAGACAGTGTTTGTGCGACTGTGTTTTATATATGTCATTCCTATGATATTTCTTTCTTTTACCTTTTCCAGATAAAGACTTACCTCTATTTGAAACGTGGCATAGGTGCGGGTACAGAAATGGTTGCTCTCAACCACTTGCAGGACTTCACTCTCAGTGCGGATGAAGATCGGGTCATTAAGTAGATCGCTCTTTTTCACCATCTTCACAGCCACCAATGTTCCGGTGTCACGGTGGGTTGCCAGCAACACCTGTAAGAGAGACAGTTAATCATTTTTTCCATGTGCTTAAGCTGTAACATCATTACTAGACATTCTTCATGTTCTGTACTCAATCGTCTGCCTTTCTTTTCCCTTTTATCTTTTCTTCTGGCTTGGCTATTTGATCAAATATTACCACCTGCTGCAAGTGTCTTTTACACATAAAGAGCCTCCATCGGCTTTATCCAACACAGCAGGCTGGTTCTTAGGTGCCATAACCCAGAGTGACCACAGAATTCACATAGCAAAAGTCATACTTGTTCTAGGTGAATTCTGACTGTTTGCTGCACTGTTAGGCAAGGTCTGATATGCGGCAAAGCTGAAATCAGGGGGAAAAACCTTACCTATGCAATGGGGCCTTTCTCTATTCTGCAAGGGTTAACTGCTTGTTTTGCATGTGGGGACGGAGGAATAAGGTGATATACTTTGGGCCAGATCCACAAAAACCTGGCGTAACTTAAAAAATCCCATTTAAGTTACACTGCCTTAAAGTTTCTACCTAAGTGCCTGATCCACAAAGCACTTATCTAGAAATTTCAGGCTGTGTAACTAAAATTCCGCCGGCGCAAGGCGTTCCTATTCAAATGGGGCGAGTCCCATTTAAATGAGGCGCGCTCCCGCGCCGGCCGTACTGCGCATGCGCGAAGTTACGCCGAGTTTTGAGGATCGCGACGGCTTAAAAAAGTTGCGTCGGGGAAAAAAAAAAAAAAATTACAGCGTCGCTCGGCATGCATTCCTGAGAGGGAGAACTCCATGCCAATTTTCAAAGAAAAAACCGGCATGGGTTCACCCCCCAGGAGCATACCAGGCCCTTAGGTCTGTTATGGGTTGTAAGGAGACCCCCCTACGCCGAAAAATCGACGTAGGGGGTCCCCCTACAATCCATACCAGACCCGTATCCAAAGCACGCTACCCGGCCGGTCAGGAATGGGAGTGGGGACGAGCGAGCGCCCCCCCCCTCCTGAGCCGTGCCAGGCCGCATGCCCTCAACATGGGGGGGTTGGGTGCTCTGGGGCAGGGGGGCGCACTACGGGCCCCCCCACCTCAGAGCACCCTGTCCCCATGTTGATGAGGACAGGACCTCTTCCCGACAACCCTTGCCATTGGTTGTCGGGGTCTGCGGGCGGGGGCTTATCGGAATCTGGGAGTCCCCTCAAATAAGGGGGCCCCCAGATACCGGCCCCCCACCCTAAGTGAATGGATATGGGGTACATCGTACCCCTATCCATTCACCTGTAGGCAAAAAGTTAGTTAGTAAACACACAACACAAGGCTTTTTAAAATATTTTATTATTCTGCTCCGGATGCCCCCCCTGTCTTCGTTATTAGCTCAATTACCAGGGGGGGCTTCTTCTTCCGCTCTCCGGGGGTCTTCCACTCTCCGGGGGTCTTCCACTCTCCGGGGGTCTTCCACTCTCCGGGGGTCTTCTCCGCTCTCCGGGGGGCTTCTCCGGACTCCGGGGGGGGCTTCTCCGGACTCCGGGGGGCTTCTTCCATCTTCTCCCCTCTTCCGCTGTTGACTCGGCGAACCCCGGTTCTTCTGCAGATGTCCGGTGCCTTCTTCTTCAGCGCTGGCTGCCTGCTATGTTTGTGTGTTAGCTCAATTTCTAACAGGCAGCCAGCGCGGTCTTCTGTGGTGTCAGGGTCTTCTCTTCCTTTCTTCCGATGTTGCCTCGTCGCCTGTTGTCGCTGTAATGATGGAAGCGCGCCTTGCATCCCATTTATATAGGCATCACCGTCCCATCATGCTCCGGTAGGTACCCACGTGGTGGGTGCACGTGGGTAGGCACCCACCACGTGGGTACCTGCCGGAGCATGATGGGACGGTGATGCCTATATAAATGGGATGCAAGGCGCGCTTCCATCATTACAGCGACAACAGGCGACGAGGCAACATCGGAAGAAAGGAAGAGAAGACCCTGACGCCACAGAAGACCGCGCTGGCTGCCTGTTAGAAATTGAGCTAACACACAAACATAGCAGGCAGCCAGCGCTGAAGAAGAAGGCACCGGACATCTGCAGAAGAACCGGGGTTCGCCGAGTCAACAGCGGAAGAGGGGAGAAGATGGAAGAAGCCCCCCGGAGTCCGGAGAAGCCCCCCCCGGAGTCCGGAGAAGCCCCCCCGGAGTCCGGAGAAGCCCCCCCGGAGAGCGGAGAAGACCCCCGGAGAGTGGAAGACCCCCGGAGAGTGGAAGACCCCCGGAGAGTGGAAGACCCCCGGAGAGCGGAAGAAGAAGCCCCCCCTGGTAATTGAGCTAATAACGAAGAAAGGGGGGGCATCCGGAGCAGAATAATAAAATATTTTAAAAAGCCTTGTGTTGTGTGTTTACTAACTAACTTTTTGCCTACAGGTGAATGGATAGGGGTACGATGTACCCCATATCCATTCACTTAGGTTGGGGGGCCGGTATCTGGGGGCCCCCTTATTTGAGGGGACTCCCAGATTCCGATAAGCCCCCGCCCGCAGACCCCGACAACCAATGGCAAGGGTTGTCGGCAAGAGGTCCTGTCCTCATCAACATGGGGACAGGGTGCTCTGAGGTGGGGGGGCCCGTAGTGCGCCCCCCTGCCCCAGAGCACCCAACCCCCCATGTTGAGGGCATGCGGCCTGGCACGGCTCAGGAGGGGGGGGGCGCTCGCTCGTCCCCACTCCCATTCCTGACCGGCCGGGTAGCGTGCTTTGGATACGGGTCTGGTATGGATTGTAGGGGGACCCCCTACGTCGATTTTTCGGCGTAGGGGGGGTCCCCTTACAACCCATACCAGACCTAAGGGCCTGGTATGCTCCTGGGGGGGAACCCATGCCGGTTTTGTTTTTACAAATTGCCGTGGAGTTCTCCCTCGGGAAAGCATACCAAATGCCGTCGCTGGAATGGGCTTTTACAAGGTGTGACTAGTTTACACTTTGTAGAACCAGCCCTAATTTTACACTTGCAAAATAACACTTACGGCGCAAAAAGGAAGCTGGAAAGCTTTGTGGATCGCCTTAAGTGCTAATTTGCATACTAGAAACGGCATTTCGACTCGAAATGCCCCCAGCGGCGGATGCGGTACTGCATCCTAAGATTCGGCAGTGTAATTCAATTACACATGCCGGATCTTCTGCCTAACTTTGGAAAAAGCCTTTTGAGGATCGTTTCCAAAGTTACACACAGACTGAACAGCAGTTAAGTCGGAGTATCTCTTTTGTGGATCTGGCCCTTTATTCCTTACCCTGATTCCTCCCCAATGCATGACTTCCCCGCCAGAGCCTCTTTCCTTCACTGCCCAGGCGATCGCAGCTCTCTGACATCATCCCACATATACAATCCAGGACTGCTGGTTCTGTACTAGGAGGATGCAGAGGGTCGTGGGACAGTGGAGGAGAGCATTGGCTGCCAGGTGAGCAAGGGATAAGGTAATGATATCATCTCATTCATCACACCTTGGCAAAATGAGGATCCCAGGATGTAGGCTGCTTTCACACTGAGGCGCTTAGCAGGCGCTATTGCGCTAAAAATAGCACCTGCATAACGCCCTGAAAGAGCCACTCCTTTATATCCAGTGTGAAAGCCTGAGGGCTTTCACACTGGAGCAGTGCGCTGGCAGGATGGTAAAAAGAAGTATTTGAGGCGCTGTAGGAGAGGTGAATATACCGCTCCTAAAGCGCCCCTGCCCATTGAAATCAATGGACAGCGCCTCTGAACCGCCCGCAATTAAACCCTTTTTCGGCCGCTAGCGGGGGTTAAAATCATGGCAAAAACGACAGTAAAGCACCGCTAAAAATAGCGGCACTTTACACCCGCGACAGCTCAGTATAAAAGTAACCGTACAGCCCCTTCTAAAATCCCCTCTGCAGGGTGAGCTGAGTGTTTATGCAAATCCCACCATATAGTGTTCCCTGTGGATGGTCATACTGTGTCCCCCTGTGTCTATGGTACATTAAGTGTTAATCTTTGGTCACTTACCTTTCCATAGCCTCCCTCTCCAATTATCTTGTAGAAGATGAAGCTCTCCATACTCAGACATTCTTTATGGGCTGTTGCCCATTCTGCAGGTGTTGGTTTGTGTTCCACAGTGGCTGATACGTGGTCTGTTGGGGTCGGTACATGGACTGTACGGGCCAGTACATTTTCCTTGGTGTGGATTGATGTTGTCCCATTTACTCCTAGAGAGAGAAAGAGAAATCAAGTTTAGTACCCTGTCTACATACAAATCAAATTACTTAATTTACTTCTATTGGCAATTTAAAGTAGTTGTAAACCTTGTTACACCACATTTACCTACATACAAGACTATAATACGGCTTACATGAAGTTACTGGAAATATCTCCTAAATCTGTACGGTTTAGGAGATATTTACCATATACGCTTGCGCCAACATCATCGGGGCATGTGCACTGAAGAAAGGGCACGATCGCCACAGTTTCTAAAGGGCCCGTACCATGACTGACGGCTCCCGTGGGAGTGGCATCACGCTACTCCGGCCAGTCACAGAGCCGGAGTCCACGGAAGGAAGAGAGTCAAAATAGATGTGGCCACCAGCGGGGACATCACAGGCTTCCTTTGCAGGTAAGTGCAACATTATGGGCTAGTATGCGATGCATACTAGCCCATTATGCTTTTACTTTGCAGGAGGTAAAAAGAAGTAAAACCCATCAGGGTTTACTTCCTCTTTAAAGCTGTTGTATACCCTTTTATTTACTTTTAACTACAGGTAAGCCTATTATAAGGCTTATCTGAAGGTAAAAAGAATATCTCCAAAACCTGTACGGTTTAGGAGATATTCCCTTTGCATGCAGCCCCTGACTTCAGCAGCGCATGCGCTCTCAGTTCCCGGCTGAAGGTCCGGCAGACACGCCGGACCTTGCCGGAAAGAAGTCGCCCATGGGCGGGAGTGATGACATTGCAGCTCCGGCCACGATACCCGGAAGACACGTTGAGGCAAAATGTCGGCTCCCTCGGCGTGGATCGAGACCACCTGCCGATACTTAGTTCTAAGGTAAGTATTTCATAATGAGCTAGTATGCGGTGGAAAAATGTGCATGCATAATTTTGTTTCATAGAAACCTGCAGAGCATTACACTCTCAATCACGCCTCGTGAACGTGCTTGGGGGTCCCGGGAACTCAATATTCCCGGGCGGCACGCGATTGCGGTCGGCAAAGGCAGAACAGGGGGGTGCCTTTGTAAACAAGGCATTACTTTATTCTGCCTAGTGACACCGTCACTGATGACTGTTCCCCGTGAACGGGAACGTTCATCAGTGACGTGTCACGTGTAGCCACTCCCCCTAACAGTAAGAACTACTCCCTAGTACTGACTTAACCCCTGCAGCACCACCTAGTGATTAACCACTTTCCCACCAGTGCTATTTTTACAGTAATCAGTGCATTTTTATAGCACTGATCGCTGTAAAAATGACAATGGGTCAAAAGTGTCCGATGTGTCCGCCATAAAGTTGCAGTCACAATAAAAATTGTTGATCCCCGCCATTACTAGTAAAAAAAAAAAAAAAACGTAATTAAAATGCCATAAAACTACCCCCTATTTTGTAGACGCTATAACTTTTGCGCAAACCAATCAATAAACGCTTATTGCGATTTTTTTTTTACCAAAAATATGTACAGTAAAACCTTGGTTTGAGAGCGTTTTGCAAGACAAGCAAAATTTTGTAATAAATGTTGCCTTGATATACAAGCGATGTCTTGATATAAGAGTAGCGTCATGTCACAACGGAGTATAAAAAAGAAGAGAGGAGCCTCTAAGTGTAGCAATATGGTTATATTTAATGAAGGTACAACATTTAGCAACTTATTGCTACACTTAGAGGTGCCTCTCTTCTCTTTTATACCCTGCAAAAAAAAAAGCTTTGATATACAAGTCCTTCTGCGGGTCTGCCGCAGAAGGACGCCGGACCCGATGAAAAGGACACCCGAAGCCGCAGAAGGACGCCGGACCCGACGAAAAGGACACCCGAAGCCGCAGAAGAACGCCGGACCCCACGAAAAGGACACCCGAAGCCGCAGATAGACGCCGGACCCGACGAGGCCGCCGATGGACGCCGCGCAAGACACCAAAACTGTAAGTACAAAAAAAACTTTTTTTCCCCCACAGGATTCGGGGCAACTTTAGGGGTGCGCGGTATACGCGGGAGCGCGTTATACCGCGATAAATACGGTAAGTATTGGCCTAAACTGAGGAAAAAACTTTTTTTTTATATATATTTTGGGGATTTTTATTATAGCAAAAAGTAAAAAATATTGTTTTTTTTTTTTTTCAAAATTGTCGCTCTATTTTTGTTTATAGAGCCAAAAAAAGAAAAATGCAGAGGTGATCAAATACCACCAAAAGAAAGCTCTATTTGTGGGGAAAAAAGGACGTAAATTTTGTTTGGTAGCCACGTCGCACGACTGCGCAATTGTCAGTTAAAGCGACGCAGTGCCGAATCAAAAAGTGGCCCGGTCTTTGACCAGCAAAATGGTCTGGGGCTTAAGTGGTTAAGACTGAAGTTGATGGAGAAATGCCCTTTGCCTCTTTTCCCACCTATATACTATATGAAAAGTCATATAATCCTTACTTGCTGCATCTGTCTTTTGCTTCTTCCAGGGTTGTCCCTCGCATTCATCCTGTTGGGGGGATTTCCTCTTCTGTCCAGTGCCATTGTTGGCTGCCGAGCTTTCCGCTCTCTCCTGTCTGCTTTGCTTCCTTGGAATTTCTCCTGTCTCTGAAAAGCGATCCGCACTGTCCTCTCTGCTTCTCTTCCTTGGAGCTTTGCCTGTCTTCTCAGCAAGGCTCCTCGTGTCCTCAGAAAGTTTTCTTTGCTTCCTCAGAGTCACGTGTAACTCCTCAGCTCTCTCACTAGGGCTATAAAATATTTTATCTCTGCCGCGCTTTCTGGTCATTATATCCATGATAGCTCTTTGCTGCCCGGTTTTAGGTGGTTCCAGTATCCCCTTTATCCTCCTAGGTGCATGTTGTCTGAATGCATATCCTTGCCCTTTTTTTAAAGGAAAGGGGTCATACATGGAATATAATTCCTCCTCTGTAGGGTCGCTTTCCATCCTCATGTCCGGCTTCGCTCTCTTACTAGCGCCATGAAATATTTCATCTCTGCCGCGCTTTCTGGTCTTCACATCCAGCCCTGTAGGTGTGACACAGCTGGGCTTTTCCTCTTCTCTGACATCTCTTTCCTCTAAAGGTTGCTCCAGGGAGGTTGTAGCTGGTACCACCTTCTCCTTTTTCCTCCTAGGTGCCTTTTGTCTGGGTTGCATAAAGGGCTTGTTTGGTTGCCTTCCAGTCATTTTATAAATTGTATTTATATAAATGCAATGAATATATATATATATAGATAGATCTGCAATCAGATTCTATAAAAAGTTTAGGTAATATAATCAAAACAATAACTGATAAGAGAGCCAACTGTTTTCACGTCTGCACTCTGCAAAGTTCTAGTTTGAACTGGCTGCCTAAGTAACCGACTCCTTATATGAGCCACTCCATGTATAAGCCACTCCCCCCTTTATGACATCACAGTTCCAACTGCCAACCTCAGCTGCATGGAATTCTGGGAAATGCTGTGGGCTGCATGACATCCATTGTTCCTGTTTAAATGCTACAACAGGAGATCTCAGGATCACAAGACCCCGGATTATTTTTCTTTTAAAGTGGAATAAGATCAAATAAAGACAAATTACTGTATTTTACATGAGTGTGCTGTATATTAATGAGAATTTGTCAAACCTTCCAAAGCAAGAATCTCTCAATGATTATTATCAATAATTATTCATTACAATTATTTAATTATTATTGAATAAATATTTTGTTATTAATAGATAACTAGAAAATGCATTCCCTGAGGAAAATGCGAGTGGGAATGCCGAATTGCTGAGCCCGCGCCAAAGCCATTCACCATAACCACTACAGTATCTTTAGGACACACAGCTCCTTTCTCTATCTGCAAAGTAGAGAGTATCCTGACTTCCTGGTCGCCCCTCCCCCTCAAGAGGTTTCCCCTCCCCCCCAGGTCAGTGAGGAGGAATATTGCACTGAGGTAGAAAGCTATTTATGGAAAGAATTACCATTACAAACGCCTTTTAATTCACAGACCAATACATGAATTACGCCTTCAAACAAAACGTAATAAATCCACAACCGTACATGCGATCGATACAGCGACTTCACCGTTTGAAAGACACGGCCCTTGTGAACGCATCGATATGAAATTTATGTTGATAAACTTAAAATTGTGGCCATGCCAGCGATTTAGAAAAGAGCGTCTTTGTGTGTTTTGCAGGAAAATTTTTAAAATTTTTAACATGACGGTCAATGAGAGTGGTTTTGTCGCTCTTGTCCTTTAGAAGCTCCTGGAACTAAAACTAAAATACGTATCACAAAACTGATCACATTGCCTGAAACCAGACAAGCATACCTACGTTTTAATATATAAATTGTGTATGACAAGTAGATCTTGTGGGCGTGAGAGCAATTTGTTCGCCCTTTTTTTAAAGATAATTTTTGTTTTCAAAGATCTCCACTGTAAAGGTCACATGACACACTCTAAATCCCTTCCATAGGGTTACATTATAACCGATTCCATTTTCTGAAAAAATCGCTAAACGTAAATTGCGTTTTCACAAAAACCGTAAAAGATATCAATCTGAAAAGTCATGTTTGGATAGCTGAATATTTTGTGACCGCTTTAAAGTTTGTTTGGTGTCTGTAAGTGAAAGTATGAAGGAGCTGAAACTTTTGGCAGAATGTGTGTTTTGAAGCAGGAAAAAGGATGTTCTCATTGACTTCAATGTTAAAAAAAAGTGTCTAAAAGCTTAATATTTAAAAAGTATAAATAGTACAAAAAAACTTGAAGAAGTCCCATCGTTAGCTGAATGAGACGAACATTTTAAAAGTTAAATGGTCTCAATAGCTGAAAGTATGCAGAAGTTATGCAGAGCCAAAAAACGTACGGAATAAAATTAAAATTAAGAATAATAAAAAACGAATATCAATACTGGGAATGCTTATTAAAGCATTCCCACTAATAAAATGATTTAAGCAAACTGCCTAACTGGGAATGTACATCATGATTTTTGACATTAAATACCGTCGTCATGGTAGCAGCTAACTGGCACAATCCCGGTATTGTTTTTTTTCCCCTCATGTAACTGGCTTTTAGATAAAAGTGACCCCAGAGGTCCCCCTCCCGCTGTTTCCCGGCATTTTTTTTAACCCTTTTACTGCCAGACATAGAGGTCAGTACGGCGTATGGACCTCCTTTCTCCTATAATCAGAATTGTTCAGCAGACTCTGCTGAAGAATTTTATAACTCTGATCAGTGGATTACAACCCACTGATCAGCATTATTAGCCCCTAATGTTACCACTTCCCCCCACCCACCCACGCCGCCACCTCCCTGTCTCCTGCCTCTCCACCCCCGTAGCATCCTTCCAACTACAAATGCCCCCCCCACTCTCCTCTCCCCTTCACCCCCCTTCTTCAGCTCCCAGCATTGATTACTCCACCCGATCCCACCCCCCCCCCCCTGCAAACCCGCTCCTCACAGCCACCATCATTAACCAGCATCTCACCTCTTCGACTCTTGCCGGCTTTACGTGCTGCATGGGGTTTGGCCACCTGAGTGTACAAAATGGATGGAGCACAGGGCCTGGCAGCAAAAGCTTTGGAGACAAAACGTCTCCTTCCCCCTTTTAAAGTTAAATGCAAGGTCTGGTGTCTTTGTGACTGCTCCGGAGGGGGGGGGCACCACGTGGGGGGATTCACCCACAGAAAAAAAATGATACCAGGGTTATGGCAGCTATTTGCTGCCATAACCCTGGTATTAAACGTCAAAAGTAAGTGGCTATGGAGCAGGGTGGCTTGTATCTGTTGTGTAGCGCCCCCTTACTTTCAGAAAGGGCGCTACGCTAAAGTTAGTGGGAGAATGAGAGAGATAAGTTGCTCTCATTCTTGATTTTGTCAAATTTGGCTGTCACCAAATCTGGATTGTTCTGTGGGTCAGTCTGTGTTCCAGGGATACAGTTCCATCCCTGGGCGGCAGGTGGCGCCAGAGAGGTCCAGGCGGAGCCGCTTCTTCCTAGCAGCCAATTAGAGGAGTTTTCCCTCGCGGGGCATGCTGGGAAGGAGTATTTCTGTGGCGGAGGCCGTTGTTCTGGGTTCTTGGCGGGTTCCTGGTTCCGGGTGCGGAACCCACCTTTAGGGTGTGCGCACATCACGGGCCCCACCACTATGGCCTTCCTGGCCTGGGGTCGCGTGCTACGCGGAGTTCCTGACTCTGGGCCCTCCTGGCCTAGAGCAACTGATGCTACCAAGGGGCCCCAGTGACTTACTGGGTCCCCACTTCTATTGAGAAGATCCCAAGCTGTATGCTGTTCAGTGGGGGATCGGCTTGAGGAGAACCCGGAGGCAGGTTATCCAAAAGGGCTTGAACGAACCATCGGGGATCTGGTGACCGGACATTGACAGGTAAATTCACACTGTCAACCGGTGACCCTAACGTGATTTACTGGGAGGATTTGCTCAACCATTCAAAACTACCAAGTACTAGGCCTGTGGCAGAGGTCTCATCCTTTAATTAGAGCCAAGTCTGTGGCAGTGACTTGTTGCTCCCAGCAACCTCAAGTGGCGCTCTGGCTACCAGACCGGTGGCAGAGGTCTGTCCAGGGGCACTTCACCCACTCTGGCTGGTGCGGCGACGTACTGATGCAACTACAGAAAGCAGGACTGCTTTTCTCTATCCAAAGCCTGATACTGCAAGGTTACTTTATTTTCATCAACCTTTCCTGTCTACCTTAAGTTGATGTTGGTTGTGTTGGACCAGGAAAATAAAGCATTCAGAAAACTTCAACTACAGATTGGCCATTCGGTTACTGCTCTGCTCACTACTTTACCCCTGGACACTACATAGAGGTAACTTAATACGCCGATCCCAAATCAATCAGCGGCTCCTGAGGGGGTAGCGCTACAGTTGGATGGACACAATAAAATAACCTTTCCCACATCATTATTGGAAATAATGAGCATTGTACAGGAATGCCTGCATTATAAAGAAGTTATTTCATTTTATTCTTTGCACTTGTTTGCCCACAAAAAATATGGCAGGAGAGTGGGTGACAACATCTACCAGTGACTGGTGTTGAACAGGCGCCGCTCTCTCATTGGTAGAGTTCTGCTGGTAACAGCCCGACCTTTTACAAGGCAAGACAGGAAAGCTTGGTTCTGCTCATGCACGGTGTGTTGCCAGGCAACGGGGGATGTCAACACTCTGTGTGTAGGCTCCATTTGTCAGTGCGGTGTGCATTCTCCCTGTACAGGCGGCCGCTGAACAGCTGGGAGTACAGACAGAGATGCGTAGGATGAGGGGAGGGACAGCAGGAGGTGCGGACATGGTGCGGCCGCTGGAGCAGTGGGAGGAATGGTGGGTGAAGATGGGGACAGCCGAAGGTGGGCAAACTTCACTACATCTCATGAGCATCACTAGATGGCGGACCGAGTCACTGTCCCATCTGGACCAACGTGAAGCCGCCATGTAGGGAGCTTTTTCTTCCCCCAGCCGTCAGCTCAGGACTGAATGTTAAGGGGAGCAGAGAACTGTAGTGTTGGGGGAATGATGTAAAAAGGGGCAGAGTACTCTGCAATGAAGGGGGACAGAGAACAGTACTGTTGGGGGGGTTCATGTCAGGAAAGTGTGAGAACACTACTGTGAAAGGGGTGGGGGGGGTGATGTAAAAGGGTAACTGAGGACTCTGATGTAAGAACGGGTTCAGATCTGTACATGCGTATTTGGTGCATATGTCATGGTTAGGTCAGTCAATTTTTTATAATGGGCTGCACTACCCGTGAGAAACACGGAAAAAGACGTCCCTGACCCTTTTTTTTTATTTTTTTATCGCATCGCCCGAAGCTGCATGGTGCTGCAGCAACATGCGGTTTGCCGCACATGAAAATGTGTGGGGTGTCATTAGGAATTAATGGCACTGATTGGTTGTGCTAAAGTGCAGAGCATTCCTCTGCAGGTCAGGCACATGTGAGATTTTGAGTGCGTTCCCCAGCTGCAGAGATGGGAATCCAGCCTAAGAGAAGAAGGGGGGCTGTGATGTGAAGGACCGGAGTCATCGCACAAACATGAGATGCGGACCTCTGCTGGAAGAATATTTTACGGATTGGACCTCTGAAAATTTTGATTCCCCCGCTTTACATGGTTTTGTACCTCTAAATAATAGTCCTAGGGCTCACATATGACGTTTTGGTGAGTTATATAAATATCCACTAAACAATAGCTATTTGCGGCAGATGATTAGTCCAGAATTAAAGCCGATGATATCACACACAAAGCAGAAGTGGGGGCTCTAGATACATTTCAGTTCTTAGTAACTTTTTCCTGATTTCTTTACAGGAGATCTGTATTGGGAGAAGGATGGAGACTGCCATTGGGGACCTGAATAAAGGATGCCGATCAGGAGACTCGGAAGTTTGAATCTCCTTGTTTATTCCAAGTCGTGACTTTAAATGTGTGTCCAAGCTTTGCTTGTGAGAATGACCTGCTATTTAGCTGTGACTGGAAGCTCCTGAAGGTATGTGCACATCTAGGCACTTGCATCTCATTCCTGCAGCAGTCTCCCCCCCCCAGTGGTGGTGCATCCATAGTGGGCGCAGGAGAGCCGCCCCCTCTCACCTGCCCCCGTCATTCAACAATACATAGATTCATGCATTGCATGAATCTAAGTATGGTCGCGGCTGCCGCCCACTATTCAGGTGTCCGGCCCCCTGTTGAGTGCAGGCCATCTGAATGACAGCATTGGTTGTGTTTTGGAAGTGCCTCATTAAAGCCAGCGGCTCTAATAGGCTTCCTGATTAGAGTCTGTGGGCTCTAATCGGCTTCCAAATGGTTAACCAGAGGGCGCACACAGGCTGTGCTGGTTAAACGGTGCTGTGTTAGGGAATCGCTTCCCTAACACTGACCCGCCTCTCAGCCAATCAGGTGCACCGGGTCTGGTTATCAGTCACCTGATTGGCTGAAGCGACAGGTGAGCAGAGATGACATCTAGGGAGCATGGAGGAGGATGGTTGATCCGAGAAAGGTAAGTGCCGGGCAGGGGGGGCAAACTGGCGGCATTTGAGGGGGGCAAACTGGCGGCATTTGAGGTGGGCAAACTAGTGGCATTCAAGGGGGCAAACTAGCGTCATTCGAGGGGGAAGAAATGGCGGCAATTGATGAGCACAGTGAGGCTGCAATTGATGGGGGGGTTTTTTTGTTTGCGCCCCCCCAAAAATTTTGAGCAACAGCCGCCACTGCTCCCCCCTATAAACCTCTATCATACTTGTGAAATAAATGAGGTAGGTTGAAAGGAACGGCACCACAATCCTGTAGGGACTAGAAAAAATACAATACAGAGTGGGACTTTAGAGGTGCTGGAAATCCCCTCTGAGAATAAATGTCAATACATAATTGAGGATAAAAAGTTTATTACAAAAATAGTAAAAGAGACACAAAAGACACACTAGGGGTATATATAACCCCTTACCAGCATGAATTTTTGTTCCTCCACATAGTATTGAAACCATAACAAACACCCCTGGACGTTGAGTTTCTATTCCCCCATATAGTGTCCTACAGACAAAACAGATCATAAAATGTATATTTCACCATAAATCTAACATAATTTCCAGCAGGGGAATTAAAACTACTGACGGGTTTCACCTGTATTGGCTTCTTTAGGGGTTCAGGGGATATGTGTGGTCTGAAACAACTGAAAAGAAAAAATATATGCAAAATATACAATTCATAGACAATAAACATTTTATAAATTATTTTATTTTTGTCCGCTGACTCTCAATTGATATGAGAACAGAGCATTTAACAATGTCAAGAGAGAGGCATGTACCCCTCACTCCGACCGGGTCAGTAATGCTGAGAAGTGTGCAGGTGCAGATAAACGGGCCAGATCAAGATGGGCCCTACCTCCAGGCCACATTCACCAACCCCAGGGACAGGGAGTGAATGCCCAATCGGGTAAACTTGTCTGGTCAAATGCCCAAAATGTGTGCTGATAAAGCAAAATAACACAGAAAATAAAATACATAACTATATATCTATCTCTTCAAACTTTTGTAACCAGACAATATATATCAAACAAGGAGAGCGTCCAGACCATAGGCTCTGCCCAAAGAACACGTAGCAGTGTACTCACATGTCCCTACTAAATAATATGTCTGCAGACACCTCAACAAACAGATCACCCCTAATGTATAGATAGCCCACAGATTCCAATCAGGGGACTGTAAAGAACATAGGCAAAGGGTAAATAACCAGCCACAGGGCCCCCCCACAGATACCATATACATTAATACATTAAGACCCCTTTCACACTGGGGCGTTTTTCAGGTGCTTTAGCGTTTAAAAAAAAAGCCTAAAAAAAGCTACATCTGCAATCCCAATGAGAAAGCCTGTGGCTCCTGCTGGGAGGTGGCTGTGGATCTGTGGGTCCTGTAGGGGGCTGGCTACGGATCTGTGGGTCCTGCAGGGGGTTGGCTACCGATCTGTGGGTCCTGCAGGGGGCTGGCTGCGGACCTGTGGGTCCTGCAGGGAGCTGGCCGCGGACCTGTGGGTCCTGCAGGGAGCTAGCTGCGGACCTGTGGGTTCTGCAGGGAGCAGGCCGCGGACCTGTGGGTTCTGCAGGGAGCTGGCTGCGGATCTGTGGGTCCTGCTGGGGGCTGGCCGCGGACCTGTGGGTCCTGCTGGGAGCTGGTCATGACCTGTGGGCCCTGCTGGCCTGTAGGCCATGGCTAGCTTCCAGCAGGACCCACAGGTAATGGGCAGCTCCCAGCAGGGGGGGAAATAAATAGAATGCTCATGTGGGGGTCAGGGTCTCTCACCACAGCCATGGTCCAATGGCAGCTGCCAGCTCAGCAGGACAGGTCCTCCTCCCTGCAAGTTGCATTGCCTCCTCCATTGTTGAGGGGGGGGGGGGGTGTGTGATGGCGATGCTCCTGTGCTGGAGTCAATTGCATGCACTGACTGCAGCCAGCAGCGTGCCCAGGCAGACCCCTGCAGCATAAAACAGAAAATCAAACAGATTTCTTTCCTCTCCTTCCTTGAGGAATACTCAAGACTCAGCACGCTAGCAATTTGCAAACACACTCACAGTGACAGTAGCATTGTTAGGAGCGCCAGGAGCCGCGGCAGCCCACTTACATTTTTTTTCTTGTGGCTTCACTCCGAGCGGCGCGTCAATTGCCTGTTTTGTAGGAAGCCGCGGACTGCAACTCCCAGAAGCCACAGCGGCGGCCGTCACCGCCGCTGTGGCTTCTGGGAGTTCTAGTCCGCGACCTCCTCCGAGACAGGCGATTGACGCGCCGATTGGAGTGAAGCCACAACAAGAAAAAAAATGTAAGTGGGCGGCCGCGGCTCCTCCTGGCGCTCCTAACAAGGCTACTGTCACTGTGCGTGTGTTTGCTACGCATAACAAAGCTTTGGCATGGATCAAGGAGAGGAGGAGGGAGGGAAGCCCTCTGACACTTCGGCACCCCCCCCCCCTCTGGGCGCCCGGGTTGGGCCTGCCTGATGTCTCCATTGAGAGGACCTTGTCACTACTGTCACATAAGGGGCTTGTCAGTACATATATACATGGTTAGGACACATGTTAATACATAAACACCTATTACACATCCCTATACACACCAGAAGTGGAAGAAGTAGCCATAGAGCCCCTTCCAGCCTTGCAAATGTGGGCCTGTGCATCCAAGTGGTAATGACCCCCGGTCATGAAAGGAATAAATAAAAAGAGGAAGCAATTCAAATGTAAATATACCAAATTTTTATTGTGCGATTATGAAATTATAATTATGGACCTATACAGGCACGGACTGGCCATTGGGACTACCGGGAGTTTCCCGGTGGGCCGATGGCTCAGTGGGCCGGTCAGGTGCAGTCCTCGAGCCGCTCCTCTCTGACAGTGAGTAATCGCTATTTCACTCCTCTCAAGAGAAGCAGCAGCCGTCACTTGCTGGAGTGAGTATTAGCCTTTCTGCTCCCTTCCGCCCTATAGGGGGAGATAGACAGCCGGCAGACTTTCCTTCCTCTCTCCCCTTATCACTTGTCACATGACTGGAGAGAGGAACAATGCTGCCTTTCTGGAGAGCTGTGAATGAGTACATGTGGGAGGGGGAGGAGAGGGGGGCACTCTGATTCAAGGGGGGGACACTTTGATGGGGGACACCTCTGTGCAATGGGGAAAACTCTGATGAGGGACACTCTACTGCAATGGGGGACACTCTGATGCAAGGGGGGCTCGTTGATGCAATGGGGGCCACGCTGATGCAAGGGGGGACACTCTAATGCAAAGGGGGCTCTCTGGTACAAGGGGGGACACTCTGATTCAAGGGGGAACACTCTGATTCAAGGGGGAACACTCTAATGCAAAGGGGGCTCTCTGGTACAAGGGGGGACACTGATGCAAGGGGAGACACTCTGATGTAAGGGGGGCTCTCTGGTGCAAGGGGGGACACTCTGATGCAAGGGGGGCACTGTGATGCAAGGGGGGACACTGAAGGGGAACACTAATGCAAGGGGGATCTCTGATACAAGGGGGACACTCTGCTGCAGGGTGGACTCTGATGGGGGACACTCTGATGCAAGAAAAACTCTGATGCAAGGGAGACTCTGATGGGGGATACTCTGATACAAGGGGGCTCTAATGCAAGGGTGACTCTCTGATGCAAAGGGGGCTCTGATGGGGGGGACACTAATATAAGGGGGACTCTGATGCAAGGGGGACACTTAAAATTAAAGTGGGCCGGTCTGGATGAAGTCCAGGGCCAAATTTCAGTCCCAGCCCAGCCCTGCTACTATACCTCCTAAGTCCCGAGTATGTTTGAGAATTTTTTTTACAGCCTAGAAGCATAGAAAGATACACATTCCCAAGAGCACCTTTGGGCAGTAACATAAATTATGCATAAATTAGGCATTTAGGGCCAAATTCCCAAAAACGTAGCCTAACTTAACTTTCAGCAGTTAAGTTACACTGACTTAAAATTTCTACCTAAGTGCCCGATCCACAAAGCACTTACCTAGAAATTACACGCCGTGTAACTTAAGTGCCTCCGTCGCAAGGCGGTCCTCCTCTCCGGGGGGCGTTTACAATTTAAATGAGGCACGCTCCCGCGCCGGCCGTACCATCATGCTCCGGTAGGTACCCACGTGGTGGGTGCACGTGGGTAGGCACCCACCACGTGGGTACCTACCGGAGCATGATGGGACGGTGATGCCTATATAAATGGGATGCAAGGCGCGCTTCCATCATTGCAGTGAGAAGAGGCGTCGAGTCAACATCGGAAGAGGGGAGAAGAACAGAAGAGAAGAACATGACGTCACAGAAGACCGCGCTGGCTGCCTGCTAGTAATTGAGCTAACACACGAAGATAGCAGGCAGCCAGCGCTGAAGGAGAAGGCACCGGACAGCTGCAGAAGAACCGGGGTGCGCCGAGTCAACAGCGGAGAGCGGCGAATATAGAAGAAGACCCCGGAGAGCGGAGAAGACCCCCCCCGGAGAGCGGAAGAAGAAGCCCCCCCCGGAGAGCAGAGAAGACCCCCGGAGAGCGGAAGAAGAAGCCCCCCCTGGTATTAGAGCTAATAAAGAAGACAGGGGGGGCCTCCGGAGCAGACTAATAAATGATTTTAAAAACCCTTGTGTTGTGTGTTTACTAACTATCACTTTGCCTCCAGGTGAATGGGTAGGGGTACGATGTACCCCATATCCATTCACTTAGGGTGAGGGGCCGGTATCTGGGGGCCCCCTTATTTGAGGGGACTCCCAGATTCCGATAAGCCCCCCGCCCGCAGACCCCGACAACCAACGGCAAGGGTTGTCGGGAAGAGGTCCTGTCCTCATCAACATGGGGACAGGGTGCTCTGGGGTGGAGGGGCCCGCAGTGCGCCCCCCTGCCCCAGAGCACCCAACCCCCCCATGTTGAGGGCATGCGGCCTGGTACGGCTCAGGAGGGGGGGGGGGGCGGAGGTCTGGTATGGATTGTAGGGGGACCCCCTACGTCGATTTTTCGGCGGAGGGGGGGTCTCCTTACAACCCATACCAGACCTAAGGGCCTGGTATGCTCCTGGGGGGGGGGGGAACCCATGCCGGTTTTGATTTAACAAATTGCCGTGGAGTTCTCCCTCGGGAATGCATACCAAATGCCGTCGCTTGAATGGGCTTTTACATGGTGTGACTAACTTTCCACATTGTAAAACCAGCCCTAGTTTTGCGCAAGCAAATCGGAACTTACGCAGAAATCACAATGCTTAAAAGCTTTGTGGATCTGCTTAAGTCCTCATTTGCATACTCAAAGCGGCATTTCAATGAGAAATGCCCCCAGCGGCGGATGCGGTACTGCATCCTAAGATCTGACCGTGTAAGTGTCTTACACATGTCAGATCTTCTGCCTAACTTTGGAAAAAGCCTTTTGAGGATCGTTTCCAAAGTTAGGCACAGAGATAAGCAGGTTGAACAGCAGTTCCGCCTGCGTATCTCTTTTGAGAATTTGGCCCTTAATTTCCTGACTATCTTATCACATTTTTGGAGGAGAGGAGGCTATGGGAAAATAGAGGCATTGCTGAGTGCCAGGGTCATGACCTGGGGAACCCAGTGTACCATTGCTCAGCCTATTGCTGCAGCCAGCATGGTCTGTCCTGCAGCTGGGCCCCCCACAGTGGCAAAAAAGCTAGGGCCAAGTTGCAAGTGTGACCTTAACAACCCTGGTAGTTCTGCCACTGATACTTGTCTATTCCTAATCTAATTCTGTCTTGTAAATATTTTCGACCAACGATATCTCTAAAGATATTTCTGAAACTTTAAATTATTCCCACTACTTATGTTCTAACAAGACATTACACACTCCCAACTGTCCCTGATTTGGAGGCACTGTCCCTGACAGGGCCGCCATCAGGAGGGATAGTTAATACAATTGTAAGGGGCCCGAGAATCTGGAGGGGCTTGACCATGCCAGGCAGGAGCAAGTGAAGGGGAGCCGTGTTGTGCAGTACTGAAATAATCTTGGCAGCTTCTGCTGCTCTGTGTAATTGATCTCAGACATTGAGCTCATTACTGCCACCTCTGTTCACCCCTTGTGTGAGCTGTTTGTGCAATGTACTGTGATCAGCTGCAGCTCTTCTTTGTCACAGCAACATGTCAGTTTTGTGGAAAAAAGAGCTGGGACTAGGTTTGAAGACCTAAGGGCTGTGACAGAAAGGGATGGGGGCTGTGTGGACAGGAAGGGGCCAGAGCTTTGTGAATGTACAGATGTGTATATGTGGGGGGGCTGACATATATACAGGTCTGAGGAGGGAGCTGACAAATATACAGGAGTAAGGTGGGGGGCTGACATAGATACAGGTATGAGGGGGCTGACATATATACAGGAGTAAGGTGGGGTGGCTGATCTATATACAGGTGTGAAGAGGGGGCTGACATATATACAGGAGTGAGGAGGGGGCTGACATATATACAGGTATGAGGGGGGGCTAACATACAGTATATACAGGTAGGAGGGCGGCTGACATATATACAGGAGTAAGAGGGGCTGATATATATACAGGTGTGAGGGGGACTGACATACAGTATATATATATATATATATATATATATATATACACACACAGGTTTGAGGGGGGCTGACATATATACAGTGCAGGAGTGAGGGGGGCTGACATATATACATTTTTGTAAATATTTTATTAGATCTTTTCATGTGACAACACTGAAGAAATGACACTTTGCTACAATGTAAAGTAGTGAGTGTACAGCTTGTATAACAGTGTAAATTTGCTGTCGCCTCCAAATAACTCAACACACAGCCGTTAAAGTACACCACTACGTGAAAATGTCCAAATTGGGTCCAAAGTATCAATAGTTCTCCAGAGCCTCATAGGTTGCCACTGGAGTCCTCTTCCACTCCTCCATAATGACATCACGGAGCTGATAGATGTTTGAGATCTTGTGCTCCTCCACCTTCCTTTTGAGGATGCCCAATAAATGCTCAATAAGTTTAGGTCTGGAGACATGCTTGGCCAGTCCATCACCTTTACCCTCAGCTTCTTTAGCAAGGCAGTGGTCTTCTTGGAGGTGTGTTTGGGGTCATTATGTTGGAATACTGCCCTGCGGCCCAGTCTCCGAAGGGAGGGTATCATGCTCTGCTTCAGTATGTCACAGTACATGTTGGCATTCATGGTTCCCTCAATAAACCGTAGCTCCCCAGTGCCGGCACTCATGCAGCCCCAGACCATGACACTCCCACAACCATGCTTGACTGTAGGCAAGACACACTTGTTTTTGTACTCCTCACCTGGTTGCTGCAACACAAGCTTGACATCATCTGAACCAAATAAGTTTATCTTGGTCTCATCAGACCACAGGACACGGTTTCAGTAATCCATGTCCCTAGTCTGCTTGTCTTCAGCAAACTGTTTTCAGGCTTTTTTGTACATCATCTTTAGAAGAGTCTTCCTTCTGGGACAACAGTCATGCAGATCAATTTGATGCAGTGTGCGGTGTATGGTCTTAGCACTGACAGGCTAAGCCCCCATCCCTTCAACCACTGCAGCAATGCTGGCAGCACTCATACATCTATTTCCCAAAGACAACCTCTGGATATGGCGCTGAGCACGTGCACTCACTCAACTTCTTTGGTCGACCATGGCGAGACCTGGTCTGAGTGGAACCTGTCCTGTTAAACCACTGTATGGTCTTAGCCACCGTGCTGCAGTGCTCAGTTTTAGTGTCTTGGCAATCTTCTTATAGCCTAGGCCATCTTTATGTAGAGCAACAATTCTTTTTTTTCAGAAACTTTAGAGAGTTCTTTGCCATGAGGTGCCATGTTGAACTTCCTGTGACCAGTATGAGAAAGTGAGAGCGATAACACCAATTTAACACACCTGCTCCCCATTCACACCTGAGACCTTGTAACACTAACAAGCCACATGACACCAGGAGGGAAAATGGCTAATTGGGCCCAATTTGGACATTTTCACTTAGGAGTGTACTCACTTTTGTTGCCAGCAGTTAAGAAATTAATAGCTGTGTGTTGAGATATTTTGAGGGGACAGTACATGTACACGGTTATACAAGCTGTACTTTACATTGTAGCAAAGTGTAATTTCTTCAGTGTTGTCACATGAAAAGATATAATAAAATATTTACATAAATGTGAGGGGTGTACTCAATTTTGTGAGATACTGTATATACAAGAGTAAGGGGGGCTGACATATATATATAAAGAAGAGATGGGGACTGACCTATATACAGGTGTGATGGGGGGACTGACATACATACAGGATTGAGAGGGGGGCAGCTGAGTGAGTACAAGTGTGAGGAGGGGGGCTGAGTGCCTACAGGAGTGAGAGGGGCTAAAATATATGCAGAAGTGAGGGGGGGTGCTGAGTGAATACGGGAGTGAGAGGGGCTGACATATATGCAGAAGTGAGGAGAGGGCCTGAGTGCGTACAGGGGTAAGGAGGGGGGCTGACATATACAGGTGTGAGGAGAGGGGCTGATGCATACAAGTGTAAGGAGGGGGACTGAGAGTGTACAGGTGTGAGGAGGGGTGCTGAGTGTGTACAGGAGTGAGGGGGGCTGACATATATAGGCATGATGAGGGGCTGACATATATGCAGGTGTGAGGGAGGGGTGCTGAGTGCGTACAGGTGTGAGAGGGGGTGCTGAGTTTGTACAGGTGTGAGGGGGTCTAAGTGCATACAGGTGTGAGGAGGGCTGAGTTCGTACAGGTGTGAGGGGGTCTGAGTGCATACAGGTGTGGGGAGGGCTGAGTGCGTACAGATATGAGGGGGCTGAGTCTGTTCAGGTGTGAGGGGGGCTGACATATATGCAGGTTTGAGGGGAGTTGCTGAGTGCGTACAGGTGTGAGAGGGGTGCTGAGTGCATACAGGTGGGAGGGGGGCAGAGTGCATACAGGTGGGAGGGGGGCAGAGTGCATACAGGTGTGAGGGGGGCAGAGTGCATACAGGTGTGAGGGGGGCAGAGTGCATACAGGTGTGTGTGGGCTGAGTGCGTACAGGCGTGAGGAGTGCTGTGTGCATACAGGTGTGAGGGGGGCTGAGTGCGTACAGGTGTGAGGGTGCTGAGTGCATACAGGTGTGAAGGGGCTAAGTGCATACAGGTGTGAGGGGGGTGCTGAGTACATACAGGTGTGAGGGGGCTGAGTGCATACAGGTGTGAGGAGTGCTGAGTTCATACAGGTGTGAGGGGTGCTGAGTGCGTGCAGTTCTGAGGGGGCTGAGTGCATACATGTGTGAGGGGGGCTGAGTGCATATAGGTATAAGGGGTGCTTAGTGCATACATGTGTGAAGGGAGCTGAGTGCATACATTTGTGAGGAGGAGGGCTCAGTGGATATAGGTGTGGTGGCAGATTCGGTAGGATGGCCCGTGGGCAGGCCCTGGGGAATGTTGGTGGTCAGACTTAGGGCGGGGGGGGGGGGGGGGAAGGCCCAAAGCTGTGTAAGGGGCCCAAAAATTTCTGATGACTTTCCTGGTCCCTGATTTGGGACAAAGTCCCTCTTTCCTCTTCATTTGTGCCTCATTTTGGTGTGATCTGTATAGTTGTAGGTAAAATGCTCCATTTATCTTTTAAAAAGTGTTTCACAGTGCTAAACCTTTCATCAAGTTTCTGAATTGCTGCATTAGTAAATTTCAAAAGCCAGTATAAAAGAATAGTGGTGGTAAAAAAAAGAACTTTTGGGTTTAACTAATCTTACACAGTTAAGTTACAGTTTTTGTATAATTCTCCTTTAAGGAGGCATGGCAAGGGGTGTGTATTAGCATACATACTTTTGCTAATACGTGTCCCTAGTTCCTAGCCCAAAAAGTTGTGAGGTATGGTATGAACGATTTAAACACTACTTTTTGACATGTGATTTGGGTCATTGTCCTGCTGTAAGCCCCATGATCTCTGATATGGACCCAACTTTCTGACACTGGGCTCAACATTGCACCCCAGAATTCTTCACATAGCCTTCAGATTTTATAATGCCATGCACATCCAGTACCTGTAGTAGCAACGCAACCCCAAAACATCAGTGAATCTCCAACATGTTTGTCTGTAGGGACTGTATTATTTTCTTTAACTACTAGCCGACCGCTTGCCATCGTTTGATGGCGGCAGAATGGCTCCCCTGCACGAATTGGCGTAGCTGTATGGCGGGAGCTCTAAGGGATATGGGGAGTGCGTGCGCCGCGTCACTTAGGAGCCAATACGCGTACCCAGGGGTCGGAATGTAAACACACAAATCCCTGTTCTGTCAGTTTTGAGTAGGGATGAGCCCAATGTTTAAGTCAAACGTAAGTTTGACTCGAACATAGAGTGTTCGTCTGTTCGCCGAATAATAGTGAAAATTTTGGGGTGTTCGCGTCAAATTTGAAAGCAACGGAACCCCCTTTAAAAGTCTATGGGAGAAATCAAAAGTGCTATATTTAAAGGCTTATATGCATGGGATTTTGTCATAAAAAGTGTTTGGGGACCTGGACCTTTTTTTTCGGGAGCAGTGATTTTAATAATGCTTAAAGTGAAACAATAAAAGTGAAATATTCCTTTAAATTTCATATCTGGGGGGTGTCTATAGTATGCCTGTAAAGTGGTGCATGTTTCTCGTGTTTATAAAAGTCCCTGCAGCAAAATTACAGAATTCTAAAGGAAAAAAGTCATTAAAAACTGCTCGCGGCTATAATTGTCGCGTCCCGCAATACAGATAAAAGTAATTGAAAAAAACGGCATGGTCCATTACCAGGCCATTTGGGTCTGGTATGAATATTAAGGGGAACCCCGAACCAAAATTTAAAACATAAATTGCGTAGGGGTCCCCCCAAATTCCATACCAGTCCCTTCAGGTCTGGTATGAATAGTAAGGGGAACCCTGCACCAAATAAAATGGCGTAGGGGTCTCCTCAAAATCCACACCAGACCAATTTTAAGGGGAATCTCGCGCCAAAATAAAAAAAAATGGCGTGGGGTTCCCCCCCAAAAATCCAAACCAGACCCTTATCCGAGCATGTAACCTGGCAGGCTGCAGGAACATAGGGGGGACAAGAGAGCACCCCCCTCCTGAACCGTACCAGGCCACATGCCCTCAACATGGGGAGGATGCTTTGGGGGTCCCTATGTTGATGGGGACAAGGGCCTCATCCCCTCAACCCTTGCCCGGTGGTTGTGGGGGTCTGCGGGCGGGGGCTTATCGGAATCTGGAAGCCCCCTTTAACAAGAGGAACCCCAGATCCCGGCCCCCCTGTGAATTGGTAACGGGGTACATTGTACCCCTATCATTTCACAAAAAAAATAAAAGTCCTTTATTAAAAAAGAAAAACAATTCCAGCGATGTACATCCATTCTCGACCCGAGGATATGGGAAAAAACAACGCCACGTTCCGCCTCCATGGGAGATTCCCATCGAATGACACTACACCCGCCGTGACAGCTCTTAAATAGCTGAGGGCAGGGCCACCCGTGACATATGTGGGTGACCCCATCCCCCTCTGATGCCATGGGGAAACTACAGGAAACCCCGTGGCATCAGAGGGGGGCGGGGTCACATGTGTATGTCATGGGTGGCCCTGCCCTCAGCTATTTAAGAGCTGTCAAGGCTGGTGTAGTGTCATTCGACGGGAACAGCTCATGGAGGCGAATCATGGCGGCGGTTTTTCCCATATCCTCAGTTCGAGAATGGATGTACATCGCTGGAATTTTTGTTTATTTTTTAATAAAGGACTGTTTTTTTTTTTGACACTTTTTTAGTGAAATGATAGGGGTACAATGTACCCTGTTACCAATTCACATGGGGGGCCGGGATCTGGGGGTCCCCTTTGTTAAAGGGGGCTTCCAGATTCCAATAAGCTTTGGACCCCAAAGCATCCTCCCCATGTTGAGGGCATGTGGCCTGTTACAGTTCAGGAGGGGGGGCGCTCTCTTGTCCCCCCCTCTTTTGCTGCGGCCTGCCAGGTTGCTTGCTCGGATAAGGGTCTGGTATTGATTTTTGGGGGAAACCCCACACCATTTTTTTTCAATTTTGGTGCGGGGTTCCCTTTGAATCCGTACCAGACCCAAAGGGCATGGTAATGGACTGGGGGAACCCATGCCGTTTTTTGTCAATTACTTTTATCTGTATTGCGGGACCCAACAATTCATTATAGCAGTTTCAAATGACTTTTTTCCTTTAAAAATTTCATTTTGTGCAGGGAATTTTCTAAACATGGGAAAAATCCGCCACTTTACAGGCATACTATAGACACCCCCCAGGTAAGAAATTTAAAGGAATATCTCACTTTTATTGTTTCACTTTAAGCATTATTAAAATCACTGCTCCCGAAAAAACAACCATTTTTAAAACTTTGTTTGCATTGATACATGTCGCCTGGGGCAGGACCCAGGTCCCCAAACACTTTTTATGACAATAAAATAGACTTTAATGGTGTTCACGTGTTCGAACAAATTTTTTGCCTGTTCGCATGTTCTGATGCGAACCGAACCGGGGGGGGGGGGGGGGTGTTCTGCTCATACCTAGTGGTGAGGAGAGAGATCTGTTGTTCCTAATGCTTAGGAACAACGATCGGTCTCCTCCCCTAGTCAGTCCCATCCCCCCCACAGTTAGAACACACACTGAGGGAGCACATTTAACCCCTTGATCGCCCCCTGGTGTTAACCCCTTCCCTGCCAGAGACATTTATACAGTAATCAGTGGCTATTTTTAGCTCTGATCGCTGTATAAATGTCAATGGTCCCAAAGAAGCGTCAAAAGTGTCCGATCTGTCTGCAGCAATGTCGCAGTCCCGAAAAAAATCGCAGATTGCCGCCATTACTAGTAAAAAAAAAAAAATGCCATACATCTATCCACTATTTTGTACAGGCTATAACTTTTGCGCAAACCAATAATATACGCTTATTGCAATTTTTTTAATCAAAAATATTTATTTGGCCTAAACTGATGAAGAAATATATATTTTTTTTATTTGGGATATTTATTATAGCAAAAAGTAAAAAATATTGGCCCGGATTTACAGACACTGGCGCACATTTATGCCGCCGTAGCGTATCTCCATTACACTACGCCGACGCAGCGCAGAGAGGCAAGCACTGAATTCACAAAGCACTTCCTCACAAATCTGCGCTGGGTTTCTCAGGCGTAAGTCGGCGTAAGTGGAAGTGGGCGTGAGCCATGCTAATGAGGCGTAACCTGTGGGCGTGAGCCATGCTAATGGGCCGAGCGCCTGATAGATACGTATTGCCAACTGCGCATGCGCCGTCCCGTGGGCGCATCTCAGTGCATATGCTCACAATCACGTTGGAACAACTGCCTAAGATACGTCGGATCACTGCCTACGGCGTAAACGTAACCTACGCCTAGTCATATTGACGTCCTACATAAATTACGTAAAATACTTTGGCTTGTGTTCCCTAGTGCAGCCCTTTGCATGGATGCTGCTGAGTTACACCTCCTTTATGGGGCATAATTACACCGGACGTATGACTTTACTCGCACTGCGTCGGACGGACGTACATTCATGAATCGGTGTATCTCCCTCATTTGCATATGTGAATAGAAAATCAATGGGAGCGCCAAATACGTCCAGCGTAAATATGCGCCCACTCTACGCCGGCGTAGGCAAGTTACGTCGGTCGGATGAAGCCTATTTTCAGGCGTATCTTAGTTTCTGAGTCTGGCGCATAGATACGACGGCACATATGTACACTTTTGCGGCGTATCTCGAGATACGTTGGCGCAAGTGCTTTATGAATCCGGGCCATTGTGTTTTTATCAAAATTGTCGCTCTTCTCTTGTTTATAGCACAAAAAATATAAACCGCAGAGGTGATCAAATACCACCAAAAGAAAGCATGCATTTATTTATTTCCTTTAGTGAATTGACTTTAATGCTGTTTTATGCAGTATTTACTTAGCATTTTTGCTTTTTGAGGTAAATACAACATAAAGGAATGGTGAATTGACATTTTCAATATTGCTTGCAATATTTGGTGAAAATGAGTCACGTGACCCAAAAAGTAGTAGTTCTTAAAGTTTGGGAAACCCATGCCCCCATGTACAGGTATGCACTTCTTTCTGATCAGTACATGAATCTATCATGTGCACCAACATTTGTCAGACGTATGCGACACGCAGTTCTAAAAAGTTTCCGTGTCACTATGGATTGAGAAAGAAGTGTATTTAAAGCGGGAGTTCACCCATTTTTAAAAAAAAAAAAATCTCCCCTTAGCTTCCTGCTCGTTCGGTCTAGGGGAATCGGCTATTTATATTAAAATATGTGCAGTACTTACCCGTTTTCGAGCTGCATCTTCTTCCGTCGCTTCCGGGTATGGGTCTTCGGGAGCGGGCGTTCCTTCTTGATTGACATTCTTCCGAGAGGCTTCCAACGGTCGCATCCATCGCGTCACTCGTAGCCGAAAGAAGCCGAACGTCGGTGCGGCTCTATACTGCGCCTGCGCACCGACGTTCGGCTTCTTTCGGAAAATCGTGACGCGATGGATGCGACCGTCGGAAGCCTCTCGGAAGACTGTCAATCAAGAAGGAACGCCCATTCCCGAAGCCCATACCCGGAAGCGACGGAGAGGATGCGTCTCGTAAACGGGTAAGTACTGCACATATTTTAAAATAAATAGCCGATTCCCCTAGTAATAACGAGCAGGAATCTAAGGGGGAAAAGTGCCCTCTAAGGGTGAACCCCCGCTTTAAGTTCTGAAATCCTTAGTACATGGTGGCAGCCCTGCCTACTTAATTGCTGATGGATTAGAAAGAACACAGTGCTCACCTCATTTGTATCAATGTCCCTCTGTCCCCCATCCCTCCTTATTTGTCCCTCATTTTGGTCTGATCTATATAGTTGTATATAAAATGCACTTTTTATCTATAAAAAAGTGTTTCCCAGTGCTAAACCTTTCATCGGATTTCTAAATTGCTGCATTTGTAAATTCTAAGAGCCAATATAAAGGAATAGTAGTGGTAAAAAAAAGCACTTGTGGGTTTAACCAATCTTTTTTGTACAATTCTCCTTTAACGGGGCGTGTCCTACGCCTACATACTTTTGCTGATAGGTGTCCCTCATTCCCATCTCAAAAAGTTGGGAGGTATGGATTCTGTCTGCCAACGTTTTGATATATTCCCCCCAAATGTATCTTTTTTTCCCAGCCAAAGAAATAAAATGTCTGTGTGCAAAACATTTTTAAAATAGAGCAATTGCAATGATATGTACAGTTTTACTAACACATGTCAAAGTCGCAAAACATCGGTCAGGCATTAGGATTTGTTTTATCTTTAGACATTAAGGGGTTAAGTAGGTGCATAGTTGTGTATTTAAGTGCAATATAAAGTAAAGCGTGCAATAGCCATAAACTCTCAGTGGTCTCTAGAATCTCCCTATTAAGTGAACTAACCTCTGTACAAGGTTTTTTTATTACCCTTATCTCAAAGCCACTGGACCTGTTTAGTTTTTTCTTTTCTCCTTATACTTCTTAAGCAATATATTCATTTACTAATAATTAACAATACCATTTGATACATGATCCCTATTTTCAAGTTACTTCAAATTCCTTAAAAAATCGTAAAATATTTATTTCTCACCAATTCACCAGGTGATAAAAGGCAAATAAATAAATATAATAAAGAGTAGGTAGTTTTCATTCAGCAGTAACAATGAACATACAGTGAGTTGCCTAATCTAATGACTAGTTTCTATTGTTATTTGTGCAGCATTCTGCGTTGGGGTGCATGTGGGCACTGGGCAGGTTGAAATAGTTAGGTGCTGTCCTGGCTGGGGGGGGAGTTAATGCCTTGCCTGGTTCATTGTTTTTTTTGATGGGTTCTTTTCTGGGTCCAGTTCTCCGGTCCTGTGTGATTTCAAATGGACAGTGGTCTGGTACAGAGTGAGTTCAGGGCTTTCCCCTGATAACAGCACCAGAGAGAAGGTTTCCCTTTGCAGAAGAGATAGAGTGTGTACCTGTAATTCCCCATACACACAATCGGATTTCCAGTCGGAAAAATCTTGGATGTTTTTTCTGACGGAATTCCGCTCAAGCTTGGCTTGCATACACACGGTCACAAAAAAGTTCTCTGAACTTTCGACCATCAAGAACGCGGTGGAATTTTCGTTTAAAAGTTCACATCGGACTTTTGCTGTCGGCATTTCCGATCATGTGTACGGAGCATTAGAGAGGGAGATGGAGAATTACACCCGTGGAGCAGAAAGAGGCACCTATTAGCATCAGAATGTAAAGTCATCTGAACTTGGGGTTCACCCTGAAGACACCAGCACTGATATGTGCCTTGGAAGGACTTGGACCTACATAGAGATGCCTGTAAAGGACTTATCTGTGCTTGGATTACACTTTAGCAGGTATGCCGGGGCAGCACTCAGGCCTGTAGCTAGCGTTAGGGAACTAGGAAAGAATAATGCTGGTATCTGTTGGACTGTGAGATATCTATTTTGCACTTTCTTAAGTAAAGTATTGAAACATTGTCCTTGCCTGGTCTAAAGTTACTGAAAGAGGTGTAATGTAATGTAAGGCACACACATAGTCACTGAGTGGGTCTTAAACACATTGGGGTATGAAGACATCAGTGTAGAAGACGCAAGTGGTTACCTAGAGTAACAGAAGTTTAACAATAGTGTCAATAGTGTGTACCTCTAAAGCTACGTCATACAGTCATACTGTGGAATTGTAGGAAAGACCTGGTCCGAGAGTATACATTTGGGACAACCGTATGGTTGGACAACATGCTCCCAGAACAATTTAGCCATGGTTGGGGCTGTCTGGTCCTTAGTGGGGACTACCACCATGAACTTGGTGAAGTGGTCGACAAAAACTAGGGCACAGGGTGACATTGCATGGTGGAAGAAAGGATCATAGCTGTCTTGTATCTGAGCCAGTACAGCTCCCAGGCCTTGTAAACTTCCATCTGTATACACAGAAAGTCTGATGCCGTGTACAGATGGTCGTTTTTTGTGATAGAAAAAAACGATGTTTTATGTGATGAAAAAAAACGACGTTTTTGAAACTTTAACTTTTAAAAAAACGACGTAGCATACACACCATCGTTTTTTCAAAATGCTCTAGCAAAGCGCGGTTACGTTCAGCACGTCGGCACTCTGTTCCATTCAAGCTCGCTTCATAACTTGCTTCTGAGCATGCGCGGGTTTAAAAACGTAATTGTAAACGTTGTTTTGCCCACACACTATCATTTTAAATGGCACAAAAAATGACGTTTTGAAAAACGACACAAAAAATTGAAGCATGTTCGAATTATTTTTTTGTCGTTTTTCAGAAGACATAAAACAACGTTTTCCCCACACATGGTCTTTTTAAATGACATTTTTAAAAATGACGTTTTTTTTTTCCATCACAAAAAGTGATGGTGTGTACGCGGCATTAGAGTAGTCTGCATAGGCCAATCAACTTTTGTTTAAGCGTTTCAAAGGTTTGTTGTTTGGGGTGGTGTCACTGTGCTTTGATGGTGGGCAATGATCCGCCCTTCTTTTGGGTGGCAGATGAGTCTTTGGGGATGCCAGTCCTGTATAGCCTGTACATTAGCTGGGTCTAGAGAGACTCCCCCCAGCTTCTACAATATACCCCAGGTACTGGATCCTCCTCTGTCTCATTAAGCACCATTTACTGGGCTTGATTTTCAACCCATACTGTGCTAGGCAGGTGAACACCTGGTCCAAGTGCTTAGTATGGTCCTCAAAGGTCTTGGAGAAAATTATGATATCGTCCAAGTAGACTAGCACAGTCTGAAAGTTGAAGTCTTCCAGGCATCTACCCATTAAGCACCAAAATGTGCTGGGGGCATTACTTAGCCCAAAGGCCATAAACAGTCCCAGGATGTGATGAAGGCGCGATCTTAGCCTCTCGCTGGGACTTGAAGAATAGCTGTATTTGGCTTGGCCCAGTGCCATAAATGATTCCTCCAACCAGGGTAATGGGTAGGCACCCCAGTGAGTGCAAGCATTTAGCTTGCAAAAATCCATACAGACTATCTTCTTTCATTTGCATCAAGACTACAGGAGCAGTCCATGAGCTTCGACTCTCCTGAATCATCCCACTCTGTATCATGTCTTAGACCTCCTGGACCAGAGCTGGGGGAATGTGATGGTACCACTCCCGGATGGGTGTAGCGTTCCCTGTATGGATTGGGTGGTCAATGGCCTCTGTGTAACTGTAGTATTCTGGGCTGGTGACAAAGACAAGCAGACACTTTTCTTACAGTTGCTGAAGCAACCATTGTTGTGGTAGAGGATAGTCTCGGAAGGGGATTTCCAGCTGTTTCAGCAGTAGCTTGAATTGTGACTCATCTAACAATACCATGGCTGCCTGTAAAAGGGCACATATGGCTTCCACCCTGGGCTGAGCCGCCAAGATACAGTGATGGGGTACTACGTACAGGTCTACTAAAGTGGTATGGTTCGGGAGTGAAATCGGGATTGTCCCCAGGTTGATGAGCTCCCCCAGGACTTCCCCCTTGAGAACTTTGGATAAAGTGTGAGCAGCATGGCCCTCCCCTGGAGTCCTTGTGGGGTTAGACCCTTAGGGTAACCCCTTGCAGGTTTTGTAAGTCCCTATAGGAAGAGATCAAACCACTTCCTGAAGGGGTGCCAGGAGTAGTTTTTGTTTGGGGAGTATAGGGACGACCCCCACCTGTTTTTTTTTTTCTCCCTGCCATCTGGTGAGCTTCATAGGCTTCTATCACGATGAACCACACAGCAAACCGCAGCCCCACGCACGCCATCTGGAATGCTCAAATTTGGCCAGCAAGCGAGGTAAATCCTTCAACACGTTCATGCCCAGAACAATAGGTACCGTTGAACTTATATCCAAGGTGACATCGGGAGCGCCGCACGCCATTTGGTCAGGTAAGAAGGAAAGATGGGGACAACACCAAAACCTTTGCACAGAAGAAATGGTAAACAAATAAGAGAGATATGTATGTAGCCGAGTGGGGGAGGGTTGGAGAGGAGGAAACTTGGTGAAGATTGCCAATTAAGTAAAAAGTCTCTACTCATTTAGGAAATCAACCTCACCGTACATGTTTGCTCGTGAGTACCCGGCCTTAGGGTAACCCCTTGCAGGGGTAGAGTCTATATGTCCATAAGGGCCCATTCATACTACTACATTGCACAACATGTGGTAAAACACACATTGTTACCACTTTACCATTAGAACACCATGCATACATTGGTGCATTGTACCATCATTCATTTTGAATGGCATATCCATGTATGTCCAGAACAGAGCAGCTTTACAGCCCACCACAGCACATATAATGTATGGTAGTCTGCTGGGCAAGAAAATGCAGCAAGATCTATTTTTTCTATGTGAAGGTGCATTACACCGCAGTAATTTTGGTTGCCTAATGCAATACAAAAAAAACTGTGAGCTGTGTTCCACTGCATTCAAACGTGAATGGGCCCTAAGGTCCCATTAATACCTTCCTGACATGTCAATGTATGTTGTGTTACTGTGCATTAACTGAGGCTATTTATTTTAATAGGCTGCCAACACAACAGAACTGACCAGAAAATGCCGGATGAAGGGTCCATTCCAGGTCCCAAAATGTGACCATCCAAAAAGAGAAAACTGACGTGTGCTGAGAACATATCTTATCTTATCCATGTTATCCACCAGTCAGGAGTCTTTTCAGAAATCCGATATCCAAAGGGACTTTTCAGTATGGTGTGAGATGGCAATTTACAATTCATCCTGAGCAATTTTTTTATGTAAAATGGTGCACTGTAATAGGGGTATATCAGAGATGACGTCCTTTAGTAAGTTGGGGTGTGATTAGAAAAAATTGGCACCACATTGTACAGCCCTGTTGTATGTGCATTACCACAACACATAGCTGTGAAGCCATCCTAAAAGCCAGGCTAGAGGAGAGATGAGTCTGCAATAGTCTCATCACCTGTAAGTTATCTACTGCAGCATTTCTCAACTCCAGTCCTCAAGGCGCCTCAACAGGTCCTATTTTCAAGATTTGCCTCAGATGAAACGGCTGTGGTAATTACTAAGGCAGTGAAACTGATCAAATCACCTGTGCAAAATAATGGAAATCCTGAAAGCATGCCCTGTTGGGGCACTTTGAGGACTGGAGTTGAGAAACCCTGATCTACTGTATTATGTTTTGCTAACTTACTAAAACTTACTAAAGACCACCTGCTCCTTCTCAATAAACTACATGCCCTTGGCCTCCAAGATTCCTGGTTCTCTGCCTATCTATCACAGCGCTTCTTCAGCAGTGGTGGTTCGTCCATAGAGGGCGCTGGAGCGCCGCCCCCTCTGGCTCTCACAAAGCCACTGAAATACATAGATTCATGCATTGCATGAATCTATGTATTTTTGCCGCTGCCGCCCACTATTCAGATGGCCGGATGCTGATCGCCGGCCATCTGAATAACGGCAGCTGGTTGGCTGTGTGGAAGTGCCTATCAGAGCCAGCGGCTTTCCGAGTACAGCCCTCAGGCTGTAGTCGGCTTCCTGAATGCTTATCCTCGGGACGTACCGGTGGTGCATTCCTTAGATAAGACTGACAGATGTCTCAGCCAATCAGGTTCACCGGTTCTGGTTACCGGTAACTTGATTGGCTGAAGCGTCATCGGGGGTTGGAGAAGACATCGAGGGACGGTAGAAGCATGGCTGCCTTCAGAAAGGCAAGTGCCAGGCGGGGGGGGCATTTTACAGGGCACAGTTGCAGCATTTTACTGGGCACAGTGGCGACAATTGCGGGGCACAGTGGCTACAATTGCTGGGCACAGTGGTAAGAATTGATGGCACATACAGGTCACAGTGGCAGCATTTTACTGGGCAAAGTGGCGATATTTGCAGGGCACAGTGGTAACAATTGATGGGCACAGTGGTAACAATTGATGGGCACAGTGGTAACAATTGATGGCACATACAGGTCACAGTGGTAGCATTTTACGGGGCACAGTGGCAACAATTGCGGGGCACAGTGGTGACAATTGCGGGGGACAGTGCCGACAATTGCGGGCCCCTCCCTCCATGACTTTTTCATCAACATCAAAAATGCAACCATCAGTCCCTCCCATCACGCCAGGGTACTAGGTGTAACCCTAGACTCTGACTTGTCATTTCAGCCTCAAGTCCAATCGTTGTCCAAAGTTTGTCGAATTCACCTCCGGAACATCTCTAAAATTAGCCCCTTTTTAACAAATGGAACCACCAATCCCTTGTTATTTCTTGCCTTGACTACTGCAACTCCCTTATCATTGGCCTACCTCTCCATAGGCTATCCCATCTTCAGTCTATCATGAATGCTGCTGCCAGACTTATCCACCTTACCAACCACTCAGTGTCTGCCAACCTTTGCTAAATACTAACCACAACATAAAAAGCAATCCACAACTCTGCCCTGAGCTACATCACCAATCTTGTCTCCAAACATCACCCAAACCGTCCTCTCCACTCTTCTCAAGACTTCGTACTCTCAAGCTCTCTCGTCTCCTCCTCCCATGCTCGTCTCCAGGATTCTCCCACCCTCTGGAACTCGCTACCTCAACCTGTCCGGCTATCCCATACTCTTGCTACCTTCAGGCGATTCCTAAAAACTTCAAGGAAGCCTATCACGTCTCCAACTAATCTTTTACCACTTCCATCAGCTCATTCCACACAGTTACAACCTTTTGTACCCACCTAATAAGATTGTAAACTCTTCTGAGCAGGGCCCTCTTAATCCTCTTGTATTTTATTGTACTATAACTGTGTTGTCTCCCTTTTATATTGTAAAGCCTTGCTTTTAGGCTGGGTTCACACTACGGTTTTCCCGTCCGTCAGCCGCATACGATTTATATGAAAAACCGTATGCGGCTGAAACGGACGGGAACGTATGGAACCGCACATATGTGCGTTTTCCATTGACGTTAATGTTAAAGGAAAACGTATGCGTTTGCCATACTGTTTTAAAAACGGCCACAAAACCGTGGTTGAACACGGTTTTGCGTACGTTTAAAAAACGTTTTGCCAGCAAATCGTACGCACCCGGATGCATCTGAGTGCATACGATTTGCAATGCATTGTCTATCTATACGTTTTCCCGTCCGGGCCCGTACGTTTTCAATACTGAAATCGTATGCGGCTGACGGACGGGAAAACCGTAGTGTGAACCCAGCCTTAAACTGTTGGCGCTATATAAATCCTGTATAATGATACAAATAATAAAGGGCCAGCTTTACTGAATTTTTCTTTTGTTCTTAGTGCTTATCCAACATTAATATATTTAGTTAGCACTCATACCAGTAGGCTTATTTTCTTGCTACTTGCAAAAAACAGCGCAAAGGATGAGCTGTAAATAAATGGAAACCTGGACTTTGTTTTCATCCTATCTATATTGCCCCTTGTACAAACTAAGTCTACTATTTCCTGTCCTCATTTGATACTAAAATCTTACCATGTAATCAAAATCAGGTAATCTGACCTGCTTCAGGCTACTCCCTGTTCTTCTCAGCTCCTTTACATAAAACCAAGGAATGGGAAGAAAACACTGCAGTCCGTTCTCTAGAGCTCCAGTATTGTAGGTTTTGAAGTCTCAACTCCATTATAATGGCAGACATGACACAATTTCTCCAAGAGATCACAAAAGCCATTGAGAATTCTAAAAATATCCCAAAGGATGAGGTCATTTTTACGTACAATGGAGTGTTGTATCCAACTGCAGTATGCGACATGGTCACATTTAAAGCTTTAGAAACATTTGAGACACGTGAGGATGATGTTATGCTGGCAGCTTATCCTAAGTGTGGTAAGTGAAAATGTAATAGAATTGGTTTAGATTTTACTTTATGGCAATTAGATACATATTAACCCATTTATGACCAAATGGAAATTTTTGTATGTAGCAGTTTCCTCATTTTTGATATACAGAGGTTTTCTTAACAATAACCATTAACTGCTTCATATACCAAAATCATTTTCCCATTGTTTTTTCCTAGCATATGTGGGACTTTTGTTTACTGTTTTTTTTTTTTTTTTTTAATACCATAAATCAATTTTTATAGTATGCAGAGAAATGGAGAAAATGCTGTTTGTCCAACCCTTTTACCGCCAGAGTCATTTTTTGAATTTTTTTGTTCTTTTGTGAACATAATTAAATTACATTTTAGGCCTGAAGAATAATTAAAAAATAACTAAGCATTAAAAAGCAGAGCCTCTGGAGAATAAAATGGAGGTCATTGCGGTTCTCAATGATCTACAAGGGCGCTGGTGAGCAGGGATGGACTGGCCATTGGGACTACAGGGAGTTTCCCGGTGGGCCGATGGCCTTAGTGGGCCGGCTTCAGTGACAGCGGACCGCCGCCCCCCTCCGCTCCTCTGTCTCTCCCTTCCTGCAGCGCTCACCTCCTCTCCCTCCCCGCAGTGCTCACCTGGGGGGAACAAAGAAGCAGGGGGAGGACCAGAGGAGCAGGGGGGACGACAGAGGAGCATGGGGGAGGGGACAGACAGCTGACTCAACAGCTATGGCCTGGGAGTTTCTCACTTCTGCCTAATTTTGTCCCATAAGGGGGGCACCGAACTGATTCTTTGGCCCGGGTGAAATAATATCTAGCTTCCCCACTGGTACTGCCTATAAGAGTACCAGTGCCAGCCGTTCTTCTCTAATAAAGTAGAACAGCTTGTGGCTAGTGAAGGGGGAGAGGGGGCTTGGGTGGCCGGGGGGGGGGGGTGGTGCGGGAGTTGTCTGGCCACCATGGGAGAGACCTGTCATAGTGGGTCAGTCTGGATGAAGTCCAGGGCCAAAATTTTTGTCCCAGTCCAGCCCTGCTGGTGAGCAATTTGGTAGTTCATTGATATTTCCTGCTCACAGGAACTGCCTGTATGATGTACAGGCAGACAGTTATCATGCGAGTCTGCAGGAGCTTGGAGAATGCTGAAATCTGATGATCACAGGTGCAATGCTCTTAGGAAAAAGATAATAAATGCACTTTTTTTTACCTACATATAAATGTGCATTTATTTTATTTTTTTCAAAAGGTGAACGTACACATGGTCGGTCCATCCGATGAGAACGGTCCGAAGGACAGTTTTCATCCGTTAACCGATGAAGCAGACTGATGGTCTGATGTGCCTACACACCATCAGTTCAAAAACCGATCGAGTCCAACGATGTGACGTAAAACACAATGACGTGCAGAGAAAAATTAAGTTCAATGCTTCCAAGCATGCGCCGACTTGATTCTGAGCATGCGCGGGTTTGGAACTGATGCTTTTGCGTACTAACCATCGGTTTTGACCTATCGGTTAGGCGTCCATCGGTTAAATTTTTGGACCGAAGGATAACTGACCGATGGGGCCCACACACGGTCGGTTTGGACCGATCAAACTGAACTTTAGTCTGTTTTCATCGGTTTTGTCCGATCGTGTGTACAGGGCCTTAGCCTTTAAGTTATTTTAGTGCACACATACACAAAATTTTACACAAAATTTTACCCAGTGTTTTTGGTAACATATAAAAGATGAGCTTATGTCAAGTAAATGGATATCAACCATGTCAAGCCAAATTGCATGCATCAATGATATCCACATTTGTACATAGGCACTGCTTTAAAAGTCCTTCATTTAGAGTTACCCATGAATGATGGCACTGAAATTATTACTCTCATTCTGGTATGTGTGGTGATTGCTAATATATGTTTTTGTACACGGGTACACCCAACACGTGTTAAGGCAAGGGTGGCCAACCAGTGGCCCGGGGGCCAAATGTGGCCCACGGAGCCCTCTGATGTGGCCCATGACCTCTTGCTCTGGAATGGTGGGTTGGCAAGCCCAAATCGAAGATTGCCAACCTTCCATGACGCAGCATCAATGTTGTGAATGAAGCTGGTGGTAGAGGAAGAAAACGGCTGCGGAGCAGAGCCCCATAAGCCGATGCGTCCTCTACAGTGCCAGCATTTGCCACAGGTGGAGTCTACGGCAAAGTTCAGCTAACCTGCAGCATAGACACAGGTGCACTACGCTGTGTGGGTAAACCGCAGCACATCATTGTGAAAGCAGTCTTAGGCCCCTTTCACACGATCAGCCCGACCAAATGGGACCCTCAATTCACCGCTATAGAGCGACAGATGTCCGTTTACCCCCAATCCGAAAAACAGAAGGGAATTCATCCCCTTTCATCTGGGCGGAATAGAGGGCCTATAGGAGTAGCCGTGACCTGTCATCCGCCCGCTCTGCTCATTGTGGCCCGCCACTGGTTACCAAGTTGCTTAAGTGGCCCTCACTCTTCAAAAGGTTGGGCACCCCTGTGTTAAGGGAACATTTTATTTTATTATTGTTTGTGAGTAATATATTTATTTTATTTTTTACTTAATCTTATTACTATCACATACAGGGCTTACCAGACCCTATGTGATAGCATGATAGGTCCTCTTTAGGGAAACATCAGGGATCTATTAGACCCTTAAGGTCCCCCCTTGACCCAGTGAAGTTGATCAAGCACAGATCATGCTTGATCAGCTTCTTCCCTGACAGTAGCCAGATACTGAAAGCTCTTAAAATGGATGTGACGAGAAGCTCACCACATTTGACTTCATCCTGTGCAGAAATGATCAGTGAATGGATTTTTATAGATTGTCCTCCAATTTCACTGCCATGGCAGTTTCTGGATTCAGGAAGGCAGCAGATACATGCAGTCTGTGTGATTGTGTGATTGTGTGTCAGTGTGTGTACAGTCGTATGCAAATGTACACAGCATTCCAAGAAAAACACTTGCTACCCACAGTAAAATCTTGTGGAGGTTCCATCATGATCTGGGGCTGTGTGGCCAGTGCCAGTACTGGGAATCTGGTTAAAGTTGAGGGTCGCATGGATTCCACTCAATATCAGTAGATTTATGAGAATAATGTTGAGGAATTAGTCACAAAGTTGAAGTTACGCCGGGGCTGGATATTTCAACAAGACAACGACCCAAAACACTGCTCAAAATCTCCTCGGACATTTATGCACAGGAACAAGTACAATGTTCTGGAATGGCCATCCCAGTCCCCAGACCTGAATATCATTGAACATCTGTGGAGTGATTTGAAGCGGGCTGTCCATGCTCGGCAACCATCAAACCTAACTGAACTGGAGATGTTTTGTAAGGAGGAATGGTCCAAAATAAATTCTTCCAGAATCCAGACACTCATTACAGGCTATAGGAAGCAATTAGAGGCTGTTATTTCTGCTCTACTAAATATTGATGTGATTTTTCTGTTGGGGTGCCCAAATGTATGCACCTGTCTAATTTTGTTTTGTTGCATATTGCACATTTTCTGTTTATCCAATAAACCTCATTTTACTACTGAAATATTACTGTGTTCTTCAGTTATTTGATAGATCAAAATGAAATTGCTGATCCAAAACACCCATATATTTATATATGATAATCATGTAAATTGTCAGGGGTTCCTAAACTTTTGCATACGACTGTGTGTGTGTATATATATATATATATATATATATATATATATATATATATATATATATATATATATATAAAAACACACAAAAGTAAATAAATATAAAACACACAAAAGTGAGTATCTCACAAAAGTGAGTACACCAATCACATTTTTGTAAATATATTATTATATATTTTCATGTGACAACACTGAAGAATTAAAATAGTGAGTGTACAGCTTGTATAACAGTGTAAATTTGCCGTCTCTTCAAAATAACTCAACACACTGTCTAAATTGCTGGCAACAAAAAAAAGAGTACACCACTGAGTGAAAATGTCCAAATTGGGCCCAACTAGCCATGTTTCCTCCCCAGTGTCATGTGACTCATTAGTGTTACAAGGTCTCAGGTGTGAATGGGGAGCAGGTGTGTTAAGTGTGGTGTTATGGCTCTCACCCTCATACTGGTCACTGGAAGTTCAACATGGCACCTCATGGCAAAGAACTCTCTGAGGATCTGGAAAAGACCCTGAAACTGAGCTGCAGCACATTGACCAAGACCATACAGCGGTTTAACAGGACAGGTTCTACTCAGAACAGGCCTCGCCAAAGTCGACCAAAGAGGTTGAGTGCACATTCTGAGCGTCATATCCAGAGGGTGTCTTTGGGAAATAGACACATTGCTGAAGAAGTTGAAGGGGTGTGGGGTGAGCCTGTCAATGCTTAGACCATACGCCGCACACTGCCTCAAATTGGTCTGTATGGCTGTCATCCCAGAAGAAAGTCTGGGATGACAGCGCTCGGATAAGGGGTCTGGTGTGGATTTTTGGGGGAAGTTAGTGGGGGAATGAGAGAGATAGTTTGCTCTCATTCCGAATTATGTTAACTTTGGCTGTCGCCAAATCTGGATTGTTCTGTGGGTCAGACTGCGTTCTAGGGATGTGGTACCATCCCTGGGCGACAGGTGGCACCAGAGAGGTCCAGGCGGAGCCGCTTCTTCCCAGCAGCCAATCAGAGGAGTTGAGCCTCGCTGTGCATGCTGGGAGAAAGTATTTCTGTGGCGGAAGCCGTTGTTCTTGGTTCTTCATGGGTTCCTGGTTCCAGGTGCGGCATCCACCTTTAGGGTGTGCGCACATCGTGGGCCCCACCACTATGGCCTACCTGCCCTGGGGTCGCGGAGTTCCTGACTCTGGGCCCTCATGGCCTGGAGCAACTGATGCTGTCAGGGGCCCCAGTGACTTACTGGGTCCCCAACTCTACTGAAGAGATCCTAAGCTACGTGCTGTGCGGTGGGGGATCTGCTCGAGGAGAACCCGGAGGCAGGTTGTCTGAAGGGCTTGAACGAACCATCCAGGATCTGGGTTACCGGAGACTAGATAACCTCAGCACTGTCAGTCGGTGACCCCAAGAGAAAGACTGGGAAGATTTTCTCTGCTGTGCACCATTGTCAGCATTGAGCCTGTGGCAGAGGCCTCATCTGGCATCTTATTTAAAATCAGAGCCAAGTCAGTGGCAGTGTTTTGTCCTCCCCAGCAACCTTAAAGTGACACTCCGGCTGCCAGGCTCGTGGCAGGAGTCTGTCCGGGGGCACTTCACCCATCCAAGCCTGATACCGCAAAGTTCTTTACTTCATCAACCTTTCCTGTCCTACCTCATGTTGATGTTGGTCGTGTTGGGCCGTGAAATAAAGCATTCAGAAAACCTACTTCGCTGATTGGACATTTGTTTACTGCTCTATTCACTACTATCACCCCTGGACAACGATTAGAGGTAACTTAATACGCCGGTCCCAAAACAACCAGCGGCTCCTGAGGGGGTAGCGCTACACACATGTAACTTATTACATCCAAGTGAACTATATAAAACCAAAATGGCAGAAAAAAATAAAGAAAAGTCAAAAACAGATTTACTGAGTTGGAAAAAGGATCACCCCCCTTATGTCAGTATTTTGTTGAACTGCCTGTTGCTTTAATTACAGGCTTTAGTCTGTTGGGATAGGTCTCTACTAACTTTGCACATCTAGACTTTGCAATATTTGCCCACTCTTCTTTGCAGAACTATTCAAGTGCAGTTAAATTTGATGGTGCACTGCAGTCTTCCACAGATTGTGGACATCGCTGGAGAGAGATGGGTCAGGTAAGTGTTAGAGGGGGCTGCTGCACACAGAAGGCTTTTTATCATAATGCATAGAATGCATTAAGATAAAAAACCTTCAGATTTTATAATCATTTTAAGAACAAACCTACAGCCTGTATATATATATATATATATATATATATATATATATATATATATTTAGGGTGTTTTTACAGTATCATTGCCACTTCACAGATATTGTATACATACTTTAAATGTGGATAGCTTTGTGTTTTTAAATGTATAATTGCATTTTGTACATGTGTTATGCATCGTCTCTTCTTCTTTTTTGTATTCTTAGGCTCAAACTGGACTACAATGCTTTTACACAGCATTGTTCATGCAGTGCACAATAAACACCCATCTGCCATCATCCCAATGATAGAATTCAAATCCACCGATAAATTTGAGGTATGTGCAATTTGTATGTATTAGGGTTGTATTAAAGGGAGGGGCATGGATAAGAAGACCTATTAATTAAGACCTATAGTAGTATTTTCCTAACTCAAGAAGCAGTATTCTAAGTACACCATACCATTCTAATGACAAAAAAATTGTATATAGCCTGAAGAACAAGTTTATAGTTAATCATTAACCCCCAGCTCCGTAAGCTGTCCTAAGTTGAACCCTTCTCCGCCTCCCCCGACCTGGGTGTTTACTTTCTTCCACTGATAGGAGCAGCCTCCCTTATTGTTTACATTCTGGCTGGCTATTAGTAATGCAGTAATCCCTCAAATGAGACACACAGCGGGTAAAATAAATATTGAACATGTCACCATTTTTCTAGTTGAATATATTTCTAAGAGCCGGTTCACACAGGCGCGACAGGTCAGGTGACTTAGCTGCCTGACAAGTCGCGCTCCGTTCTGTACTAAGGAACCGTTCTAAAAGGAGCGACTCAAGTCGCTCCGACTTAGAAAAAGGTTCCTGTACTACTTTCAGGGCGACTTGCATTGACTTCAATACAGAAGTCATTTTGCAAGTCGCCTCTGAAGTCGTGGGCAAATCTCCTTACCGAGTCGCTCGGCAAGTCGTGCCGTCCCAGTGTGAACTGGCTCTTAAGTTGTTATTGATATACAATTTTCACCACATGTTGGTAACAATCCATGCAATCCATACATACAAAGAAACCAAATCAAATATGTTCAGAAATGAAGTTATGTGTAATAAAATGGAATGACGCAGTAAAAAATTATTTAACCCGCTAACCAAAATTTTTTTCATTCCTTGTACAAAATCCTTTGGGGCAGATCCACATACAAATAGATGGGCGCAGCGTATGTGAGATACGCTACGCCGCTGTAACTTACTTTTGGCAGCTTCGAATCCCCAAAGAATTTGCGCCGTAAGTTACGCGGCGTAGTCTATCTCTCACGGCGTAATGGCGCGCAAATCAAATGCGGCGAGTAGGGGGCGTGTTTCATTTAAATGAAGCGCATCCCCGCACCGAACGAACTGCGCATGCGCCATCCCTAAATTTCCCACCGTGCATTGCGCTAAATGACGTCGCAAGGACGTCATTGGTTTTGACGTGGACGTAAATTACGTCCAGCCCCATTCACGAACGACTTACGCAAACAAAAAAAAACATTTTTTAAATTATACGCGGGAACGACGGCCATACTTATCATTGCATACGCCACCAAATAGCAGCTTTAACTATACGCCGAAAAAAGCCGACTAGAGACGACGTAAAGGAATGCGCCGGCCGCTCGTACGTTCGTGGATCGTCGGAAATAGCTAATTTGCATACTCGACGCAGAAAACGACAGGAACGCCACCCAGCGGACGCCGAAGAATTGCATCTTAGATCCGAAGGCGTACGAAGACGTAGGCCTGACGGATCTAACCCAGATGCCGTTGTATCTTGTTTTGAGGGTTCAAAACAACGATACGACGCGGGAAATTTGAAAGTACGCCGGCGTATCAGTAGATACGCCGGCGTACTCTCTCTGTGTATCTGCCCCTTTGTTGGTATTGGCAGCTTTAAGGGTACTTTCACACTGAGGCGCTTGGTGCGCTTGTTGGGGTTTTACCGTCGTGTTTGCCGCGATTTTCGGGCGATAGATTTTAACCCCCGCTATCGGCTGAAAAAGGGTTAAACCCGCCCGCAAAAATGGCGATTTGGAGGCGCTACCCCATTGATTTCAATGGGCAGGGGCGCTATTGGAGCGGTATTTTTATCGTTCCTACCGTGCCTCAAAGATGCGGCTGGCAGGACTTTTTTAGCATCCCGCCTGAGGGCTTTCACACTGGATAGAAAGGAGCGTCTATTTCAGGGCGCATTACAGGTGCTATTTTTAGCACAATAGCGCCTGCAAAGTGCCTCAGTGTGAAAGCAGCCTAAGACACCTCCGCTATGGAGAAATTAGTCGCATGCATTGCTCAGGTGAGATTTTGGCCCACAAATAGTATTAAAGCAGAGGTCCGGCGGTAAAAATAAATAAAATAAAAGTCAGCAGCTACGAACACTCTGGCTGCTGACTTTTAATAAATACACTTACCTGTCCAGGTTGCCCACAATGTTGGCAGCCCGATGCCGATCCGTCCCTCGGGCGGCCTTCACTGCCCATTTCCTACTGCGCATGCGCGGGTCACGCGGCTTTTTGTGGATGGGCACACCATCCTGTATGTCCCAGAAGGCAGCGTTCCTCCATTTCCCAAGAGGCAACGCGAGGAGGAGCACACAGAACCTCACCACAGACGATGAAGAGGCAGATTAGGATGATCTGCCTAGTAACAGCCTTTTCTGGTAAGTATAAAAAAAAAAAAAAACTTGTTTTTTAGGGTGGACCTCTACTTTAAAATCCTGAAGGTTCCATGGGCCTCTTCTATGAACTCGGATCTTTAGTTCTTTCCATAGATTTTCTATTGGATTCAAGTCAAGTGATTGGCTGGGCCAGTCAAGCAGCTTTATTTCCTTTTTTTAAACCAATTAAAAGTTTATTTGGCTTGGTGTTTGGGATCATTGTCTTGCTAAAATGTCCACCCTCAGTTCTTCTTCATCATCTTTGTAGATGGCAGCTGAATTTTTTTATCAAGAATGTCTTGGTACTTTTTTTACATTCACCCTTCCTTCAATGATATGAAGTTTGCCAGTATAGTATGCTGAAATACAGCCCCACACCATGATGTTCCCACCTCCAAACTTCACTGTTGGTATGGTGTTTTTGGGCCATTTGACCTTCAAACATGGTGTGTATTATGGCATCCAAAGAGTTACATTTTCATCTCGTCTGACCAGACTATATTCTCCCAGTATTTCACAGGCTTGTCTAAATGTTGTGCAGCAAACTATGAGCTTCAACATGTTTTTTCTTCAGCAACGCAGTCTTGCATACTTAGCGTGCATACAGGCCATGGTGGTTGAGTGCATTACTTATTATTTTCATTGAAACATTTGTACCTCCTAATTCAAGATCTTTCTGAAACTCTCCACAAGTGGTCCTTGGCTCTTGGGCAACCCTTCTGTAGCACTACCCCCGAAGGAGCTGCTGGTTTGTTTTGGGTAGCATGTTACCTCTGTGACTCCGCCGTCTAGGGTAGTTGATGAGAGCCGTAGTAATGGAATGTTCACACAGCAGGTGTCTTTTTCTTGTGCTTTTATTTACCCAACAAGGTAAAACAGTTAAACTTGGTGAAGAATAGAGGAATTGCAGAAATGGAGAACACAGATTCAGGTATATGTATAGGGAAGCAGTCCTGCTTCCAACAACAAACTTTCACTTCGCCACTCCAGCCGGAATGGGTATAGCGCACCTGGACAGGCCTCTCTTACAAACCTGGCAGCCAGAATGACACTCGAACTTGGGGTTAAGTCTCTGCCATAGACCCTCAAAATGGTTGCAGAAAATAGTAGTCCGGAGTCCTCTTGACTAGACTCAACACCTGGATCTCCTATAGGTAGTTTTAAATTAGGGTACCGACTGACAGGCGACCAACATCCAGCCTCTCGGTGTCCAGTTCCCCTGGTCCCCGATTGATGGTCAGGCCCCTATTGGAACACCAGCCTCTCTTGGCACTCCTCAGGCAGACTCTCCACCGAACAGCTTCCTCCAACAGGACGGACAGCCCAGGACCTCTTTAGATGGGGGACCCAGTCGATTACTGAGTCCCAAGCGGCAGATCAGATGCTCCGGGCCAACGTGGTCCCAAACCCAGGATGTCTGCATAGCACATGCACCCCGCCCGGAAGGCCATTTGCCAGGGCGCCGTGGAATGGCTACCCTGAAGGTGGGTGCCACACGAGGACAAGGTCCAGAAAGATGGCGTCTGCCCCATAAATACCCCTCCCCAGCATGCACAGTGAAGAATTCTCCTCCTGATAGGCTGATGAGATAATTCTTGTGTGACACATTGGTAATGCGACACCTTTTATAGGCCATCAGTTGAGACTGAACCAGTCGATAATAATTTGTACTGACAAGGGGCAGAGTTGCTTTCTAATTATTGATAGATTTGAGATGGTGTCTAATTTCTGAATGTATTTGTTTTGGTTTCTTTGTATGTATGGGTTGTTACTGACATGTGGTGAAAAGTGTGTAGCGCTACCCCCGAACGAGACGCTGGTTGAATTTGGGATCGGCCTACTGAGTTACCCTGGCGGTGTCTAGGGGTGTAATTGTGAGAACAGAGGTAGTGAGCGAAGGTCCAGGCAGTGAATAAAAGGGTTTTCAATGCTTTATTCTCCAGGCCAAACACGGCCAACATCAACATAAATTGGGAAGGTCAAGGTTAATGAAGGAAGAGGGAGAGAACCTTGCGGTATCAGGCCTGGATATCAATGGAGCAGTCAGTACTGCTCTATATAGTACCAATTTTCAACTCGTCGCCACTCTACTTGGAGTGGGTGAAGTGCCCCCGGACAGACCCCTGCCACAAGCCTGGCAGCAGAGGCGTCACTTTAGATTCCTGGGAGGAACGGGCCTCTCTCACAGACCTGGCTCTAGGGCCTCTGCCACAGGCCAATTTCAATAAAGGACTTAATTGGATAGAGAGAGAACAAATCCTCCCAGCAGACTTTTCTATATAGTTCCCCGGATGACAGCAAGCATACCTGTCAGTGGTCCGGTCACCCGATCCCAGCCTGGGGATTTTCTCAATAGGTCCCGGAACCCAGTGAAACAATGGGGTCCCCCTCACCTCCGGGTGAGGTTCGATGCAGTCTGTCGCTTTGGCCAGATAGGCCGCGCGGGGTCCATGGATGTGCGCGCCCTGAAGGTGGATGCCGCACCTGGAACGGGGACCCTGCGAAGATTTTAGAACACATGACACCTGTCACAGATATACCCCTCTCCAGCACGCCCCGCGAGCAAAAAAGCTCCTCTAATTGGCTGCTGGAGAAACTTACTCTGCCAGAAACCCTCTGGTGCCAACTGCCGGCCAGGGATGGTATTACATCCCTGGACCACAGACTGACCCAGTGGACATTTCTGGAATGACAGAAGTCCCAAAATGTTAACGGATTATGAATGGGAGCAAAAGTAACTCTCCCATTCCCCATTAACTTTAGCGTAGTGCCCATGCTGGAAGCAAGGGGGCGCTACAAGTGCATGTCAATAGCACCTACCTAGAAAAATGGCAACGTGTGCAATACCTATTTTACCTGCTGTACCTACAGTACACTGTTGGAGCAACTACCTATTCATGTCTATTGGGCATTATTACACAGGCATGGGCACCACGATACAGGAATTTGTCAGCTGTGTTACAGGACGGTAGGCTTCTACTTTATAGATGGCAAGTGAGATTTGCAGGGCTTTGGCAACAAACTATTTAAAGCTACAGAACACATTTAAGGGACAGATAAACTTTTGCCTTACATGCGTTTTAGTCTTTGCAAAGATTGCGGCAAAACGTCTCTTCTTGTGCAACTACTAAGAAAATCCTTTTTCTGTGTGCTGTAGTAGTAGTGTAGCACAGTTACTATGCTTTACTGCTCTCCTTATATCACTGTACATCAATCCATACAACATCATCAATAGACTTTAACTAAAAACAGCAACAGGTGGTTTATATGTTAGTTTTGTTTTTTCTGAAATATAGTCACTGCAGGCAATATAAAATATTTATGTGGTGCTTACACCCAAAAGAGCTGCTGTTTAAGTTATCACACTATTATACGTTTTCTTCATTATTTATGAGGATCTTATTTATCACTTGGCTGGAAATGGAGGCTCGCCTAATGGTTTGAACAATCATTACATGCTATTGTGCCGAAACACGAGAGTGTCAGGCAAATCGTTCTGGTGAGTGGCCATCCTTATTGGTGGAGGAATCACTTGTTCACATCGGGTGTGGTGGAAGAATTCTTTGAAAACAATTACTTTGAAGATTTCACATTTTGAGAGAGAGAATAAGTTTTTTTTCTTGCTACTCTTTTACGAACTTTTTTTGCTTACGAACACTTTCAATCACGGGCTTTGCTCATTTGTCTATTATTTGAATTCTTTGAAAACAATTACTTTGAAGATTTCACATTTTGAGAGAGAGAGAGAATAAGTTTTTTTCCTTGCTACTCTTTTACAAACTTTTTTTGCTTACGAACACTTTCAATCACGGGCTTTGCTCATTTGTCTATTATTATATTGTGTTGTTTTTTCTTTTTCACTGTGTGGGTCATACACATACTAGCGCTGTTTATATATAATTCATGTTTATAGCCTAAAACTATCTAGGGTAAATCTTAGCTCAATTTTCAAAAGTTTTAAAACATTTGTCTGTTTTTTACTATGCACAGTATTTGTTATACAAATAAACATTTAATGTATGACAAAGAATTAACAGAGCACTATGGCTTATGTAAAGGGGAAGTACTTTAAAGTAGTTATTTTGCTTCTGTCTTTGACTGATACTCTGGATAGAACTATACAGAAGGAGGCGGAATAGAAAGAAAAAGTCATTGCTCTGACTCAATTTACTTTTGTAAATATATGGAGACCCTGTCATGACATCCTCATTTTTAAGCAAAGTTCAGAATGACAACAAACATTTATTTATATATATATATATATATATATATATATATATATATATATATATATATATATATATATATATATATATATATATACACATACTAATGCCCCGTACACACGATCGGAATTTCCGATGGCCTAAAATCCGATGTAATTTTTCAGCAGAATTCCATTCAAGCTGTCTTGCATACACACTGTCAGACCAAATTCCGACCGTTCAAAACGCGGTGACATAAAGACGAGCCGAAGAAAAATGTAGTTCAATGCTTCCGAGCATGTGTTGACTTGACTCTGAGCATGCTTGGGATTTTTCTCTGTCGGAGTTGCACACAGACAAAAGGAATTTCCTATCATTTTTTTTTCCCCCATCGGAAAAAAATAAAACATGTTCTATTTCTAAACACCGATGGAAAAAGTCAGATGGGGCCCACACATGATCGGAAATTCCGATCGTGTGTACGCGGCATAAGAGATAGAGTAATCAGACTCAAGTGGTAAGTGTGTTTTTAAATAAGTGCGCCAGTCCAAAACTGTATTTTTAAGGGCATGGTAGCCCACTTTTTTTTAAAAGAATGGAAAAGTTCACAAAAAACATCAGTAGCCCACGCAGGGGGTTCCACCATTACTTTATCTTGCACACCCAAATTACTTCAGTCTCCTGGTTTACTCTATTGCCACACGATGGCTTCAGGCCTCCAGGCTAGGCCTTAGGTCTGCTACTCAGACCAAATGAGTTCCTTAGAGTCAAGCGCTCTCATAGCTTACCCACAATCAGCTCCTTGCTGCTCTGTCACAGACTAAATCTGCCTCCTGCAGACATGCATGCTCTGGCTGACCCATGCAGCCTATCTGACTCCTGCGGAGGAATGGGAGTCCACCTGACTGTTATTCACAGACCTCCTGTCTGTTGGGTGGAGCCCTGAGACATTTTCAGGTCTCAACTAATAGCCCAGTGCACATCTTTGCAATCAGCGTGCCTGCCTCTCCCCAAATCTGGCATAGACCAGAATTCTTCTGAGTAGCGCGGGGTCCCTCTGCTACAATATATATAATTTCTTATAAAAAATAAAGGGATGGTGTTGCGCTTTTATATTTGTGCAAATAGCAGTCTATAGAAAATCTTCAATGGTGAGAAGTGCTGGTGCCAAAAAATAGAGTTGAATGATGAAAATAAGAGACACAGTGGGGGTTATTTACGAAAGGCAAATCCACTTTGCACTACAAGTGCACTGCAAGTGCACTTGAAAGTGCACTTGGAAGTGCAGTCGCTCTAAATCTAAAGGGTAGATCTGAAATGAGGGGAAGCATTGCTAATGTTATCATCCAATCATGTGCAAGCTAAAATGCTGTTTTTTATTTTCCTTGCATGTCTCCCTCGGATCTAAAGCGACTGCACTTCCAAGTGTACTTTCAGTGCGCTTTCAAGTGCACTTGTAGTGCACTTGTAGTGCAAAGTGGATTTGCCTTTAGTAAATAACCCCCAGTGTGTCAACTCTTCGGTGTATTCCACGCCCGTAGGTTTGCTAACTTCTTACCTTACTGCTGTAAGGTAATCAGTATAAACAGCACTTTATTTGGGCACCAGCACTTCTCACCATTAAAGATTTTCTATAGACTGCTATTTGTACAAATATTAATATTATTTACAGAATGTATTTGCACTTTACTCCTTGGCACTTTATTAACTGATGGATTACTGTTTTATTTTATCACACGATTCATGCTTTTTTAATTATCAAGTTTATTTTATATATATATATATATACACATATATATTTTTCTATATTATGTTATATACCAGCACTTTATTATTGATTGTGGAGCGCAACACCATCCCTTGATTTTTTTATATTTTTGCCCCTTGGGTAGGGTTTGAGCCTTAACGGTGTTTGCTGCACCAGTATCAACCCATTTTACCTCCTAGTAGCACGGGAATATCTACTACTACATATAATATTTCTTATAATTTCAGTCCTATTGCTTCTGTTTCACCATGTTAAAATGTACATTTCCCAGAGTTGTCAAATATAATATTGCACTTGCCTACATCTGCTTGCGCTGTGTAGCAAAACAGCACCATGGCTGTGTTGATGGGTATGCGCATAATTGCTCTTGAATAGGTTTACACAATAATATTGGCCTCAGGAGCTATTCTACAAACAGCGTCATGGTGTTGTTTGTTTGTTTTTTTGTTTGTTTTTTACCATCAATTGGAATGTAACTAGAGATGTTACCATGGCACTTGACTTTGTCCTCGATCATAGGCCACATACACACGATAATTTTTTGTGTTGTAAAGAACAACGTTTTTTTAAAAATGTCATTTAAAACGATCGTGTGTGGGCTTCAGAGCATTTTTCGGGTTCTGAAAAACGGCCATTTTTTTCGAACATGCTCTATTTTTTCACGACGTTTTAAACTTTGTCGGTGTAAAAAATGATTGTGTGTGGGCTTTAACGACGTGAAAAACCTGCGCATGCTCAGAAGCAAGTTATGAGACGGGAGCGCTCGTTCTGGTAAAACTACCGTTCGTAATGGGGTAAGCACATTCATCACACTGTAACAGACAGAAAAGCACGAATCGTCTTTTACTAACACAAAAACAGCTAAAGCAGCCCAAGGGTGGCGTCATCCGAATGGAACTGCCCCTTTATAGTGCCGTTGTACGTGTTGTACGTCACCGCGCTTTGCTAGAGCATTTTTTTTTTTACCGATCGTGTGTGGGCAAGGCTGTTCTAATGATAAAGTTGAAAAATACTTTGTTTTTTCTAGAGCCTGAAAAACTTTGTTATTTACAACCCGAAAAATGATCGTGTGTACGCAGCAATACACTCCTGAGTCATCGTCATTAGTGTTGCTCACGAATATTCGCATTGCGAATATTCGACTCGAATATAGCATATTCGAGAAATCGCGCTATATTTCGAATTTCGCGGTGAATATTCGCAATTCCGAATATTCGCATTTTTTCAATTTGATTTTTAAAACAGATCACATCCTATCGACGTCTAAAAGCATTGCTGGTATGATTAGAGACCCTGGGCCGAGTAGCTAAGCTGAGGCGATCCTTTTATGTTGCCAAATTGAAAAAAAAAAAAATTGCGATTTTTCGCTATTGCGAATGCGAAAATGATTGCGAATTTTCGATAACTGTGGTAGGAGAACTCTGATTGTCTCTGATGCAAAAGGGGGGGGCTTTGTGTATGTGTATGTTATGAATATTTGTATGTTTGATATTATTATTTTTTGTAAGAAGGAAAAAATTGCGCATACCTTAAAAAAGGGGAGAATACAGCAGCAACTCAAAAATGTTATACAACATAAATTAATACAAGACAGAAAATGGAGTCGCTCTACAAGAATAAAAAATATGTCTAGTGACAAGACATGTGGGCAAATTATAAAATAAGCAAGCGCAAATAACTTGTGAAATACACAGTGAAACAAATATATAAAGAAATATAGTCCCAATAATAGAAAAATAATCTTTCATAAAAATGTCTTTGATATGTGAAGTGAAAAAAAGTCCAAAGCATGCAGCATGAACGTGTTCAATCTTCAAGGTGTTTGATTGACAAACGGCTGTGACAGATGGATAGAGTAAAGAATCACCACCAATGCAAAACACTTTTTATTTTGTATTGTAAAATATCACGAATATTCTGAGCCAATCAGAGTGCTCCTTCAGCATTTGCCGAATATTCGCAATTATTTTGTATTGTAAAATATCAAGAATATTCTGAGCCAATCAGAGTGCTCCTTCTGCATTTGCCGAATATTCGCAATTATTTTGTATTGTAAAATATCAAGAATATTCTGAGCCAATCAGAGTGCTCCTTCCGCATTTGCCGAATATTCGCAATTATTTTGTATTGTAAAATATCACGAATATTCTGAGCCAATCAGAGTGCTCCTACAGCATTTGTCGAAATTGCGCAATAAATATCGCATTCGCATGTTGCGATATTTCGATAAAATATCACGAATATTCTGAGCCAATCAGAGCGCTCCTCCAGCATTTCTCGAAATTGCGCAATAAATATCGCATTCGCATGTTGCGATATTTCGATAAAATATCACGAATATTCTGAGCCAATCAGAGTGCTCCTACCGCAGTTATCAAAAAATCGCAATTATTTTCGCATTCGCAATAGCGAAAAATCGCAATCATTTAATTTCGATAAAATATCACGAATATTCGAATTTAGCGAATATATCTCGAATATTCGAATATATATTCGAGATATATCGCGAAATCGAATATGGCATATTCTGCTCAACACTAATCGTCATGTGTGTATGCAAGGATTGGGCAGCAAGTGGGGGGTTTATGTATAAGGTCTCCAGGGTCAGCTTGATAAACTAGATGGTGGAATTCTCACAATGTTGGGGAAATAAAGCAGGCAGGAGCAGACTGACAACTCATGGGGCCCCCGGGCAATAGAAGATTATGGGGCCCCCGGGCTTACAGATGGCCACCTCGCCAGGAGGCAGTGCAGAGGCGGGGCAGCTAAAATCTTGGTATTTTCACATCAAAAGCATGTCGGTTTCGAACATATCAGGGACAGATATAAAAAAAACATAGATTTTTACATACTGTCCCTGGTTTTACTGAGCCTGGCGACCCTGATGGGGCCCCCTAGTGGCATGGGGCCTCCTAGTGGCATGGGGCCCTCGGGCAGTGCCCGAGTGACTCAATGGTCAGTCCGCCCCTGAAAGCAGGGGAAGATTTGTGGGGTACATGAGGACAACTACTATAAGGTAATCTGTAATCTATTTTTTAAAAAAAATAGTTTGCAAAGTCTCTTTTACTTTGAGTTTCTTGACTCTCTAAAGAGGAAGTAGGGGCAGCAAGCAAAACGTGAAAAGGACCAAAGAACTTTGTCTGTTGGCAATATTCTTCTTAGTTCTTATTAATCTGACTAAAAATGTTCGAATTTTTGCTTTTCTTTAGCCCTGAATATAATGTATAAAGTGAAACTAAATATGTGTTTTGATGTTTATAATGCAGAAGCTAAAAGCTGACTCCTCCCCACGAGTCTTAGCGACCCATTTTCATTACGAGGACATCCCAAAATCATTCTTTGAGAAGAAAGTAAAGGTAAGTTACCAGCATGTGTCTAATTTTATGTCCAAAGGTTATTGTTTAATAATAACATGTATAAAAGTGATATGGACCTCTTTGCTCCAAAAAAATATTGGGGCTTACCAGTGCAAGAAGAAAACACCAGTGATCACAAGAATTTTAAATCTTTTTTTTCCAATGTGTAATATAAAAATAAAAGTTGCAATATAGTTGCTAAGGGCAAAACAGGCATCTTTAATAGTGTACGACAGGGCAAAAAAAATGAATAAAAAATAGACAAAAAAATATGCAATACATGCACATTTCCCTATGTTTTCTTCTTTTATCTGCCAGAAAGGCACTCGGGCTCTAAAAATTGCTTTTAGCTGATAACACACAACCTTTTGTGGAATTAGTGGTGTCAACCCTGCCCAGTTTTATTTTGCTAAATCACTCACTCGTACCCATTCAGTTTGCCCAGCAGGCACAGGCAGACCCATGCTAGCTGTATGGGCAGCCGGATGTAAAGGGACTCTGATGTCCGGGCAGTCCTTTTTTTTTTTCTGGACTTGAATGGACTAAAGCCCTGTACACACGATTAGACCTTTGTCCGACCAAAATCACATTGGAATTCTGACAGAATTCGATCAGAGTAAAAGAGAACATGTTCTCTATCTAAACTCCGATGGAATTCATCGGAATTTCCGATGGAAAAATTCTCCAATGGGGCATACACACGGTCGGAATTTCAGTTACATTTTTCCATCGGAAATTCCGATCGTGTGTACGGGGCTTTAGACTTGTGTCTGTTTTACACCTGCCTACCTCTATATACATCCATCTGTCCATAGAGCTGCATAGAGCTTCCGATCAGGTCGGCCTGAAAAACTGTCAGGAGGACTTGATCGGAATGCCAACGTGAAAGGGCTCCAAGAGCACATCAGCATGGATATATGTAATAAAAATATAACCATAACATTTTGGAGATGTCCTCTGAACAGGACTAATGCCGCGTACACACGATAGTTTTTTCGGCATGAAAAAAATATAAATTTTTCAGCATGTCCAAAAAACAACGTTTTTCACACTTCATCATTAAAAACAATGCTGCCCACACACCATCGTTTTTGAAAAATTATGAACAAAGTGCGGTGACGTACAACAGGTACGACAGCTCTCTAAGGCTCCATTCACACCTTGGCGACAAAACGCCCGACGCCCGGCGCTCGATACGCTGGAGGGGCGAATTTCCATTGCTGTCTATGAGATGGTTCACATCTCACGCCGAACGCCGAAACGCCGTACGCCTTCCGCCTGAAAACAAGTCCCGGACCCTTTTTTTCAGGCGGCATTGGCGTTCGGCAATAGACAGCAATGGAAATGATTTGTTTAAAAAAAAAAAAAGTTAAACGAATCGCGGCAAAATACGCCCCGTACGCGGCGTTACTTGTCGCCTAGGTGTGAATGCAGTCTAAAGGGGAAGTTCTATTCGCCTTTGGGCTCCTTGTTAGTAAAAGACGATTCACGCTTTTTTGTCTGTTACAGCGTGATGAATGTGCTTACTCCATTATGAATAGTAGTTTTACCAGAACAAGCTCTCCCGTCTCATAACTTGCTTCTGGGCATGCGCGGGTTTAAAACGTCGTTTTTGCCCACACACGATCATTTTTTACAACACGAAAAACAACATTTTAAAAAACGACATGAAAAAATGCAGCATGTTCAAAATTTTTTTTTTTTTTTCAGAAGCAGAAAAACGATGTGAAGCCGAAAAATGATCATGAGTACGCGGCATAAATGTAATATCTTTCAATGAGGAAACTTGTTTTAGTACACTATCAAGTCTGAGAGGGATTTCCCACTCTTTAGTTTGTTTTCTTCTCACTTTCTGATATGTCTACTTTGTAAAGTCACTGGAACAAAATTAGAGGAGAAATCTTCCAATGGCTACATTGCCCCTTGCTTTGAAGATATTTCCCTCTCACTTCCTGTTGTGTATTTGGGACAATTCTCCCTAATGGGAGATTGGTAAAAACACCAAACAGGGGCTTTTATCCTTTGCCTACTATATATACAACTACAAAAAAGAGTTTGGGTTTATGTATACATTAATGCTGCGTACACACGATTGGATTTTCCGTCGGAAAAACCTTGGAGGGTTTTTCCGACAGAATTCCGCTCAAGCTTGGCTTGCATACACACAAAAGTTCTCTGAGCTTTCGACCGTCAAGAATGCGGTGACATACAACACTACGACGAGCTGAAAAAATGAAGTTCAATGCTTCCGAGCATGCGTCAGAATTTTGTGCGTCTGAATTTCTACAGACGATCGGATTTTCTGACGGAAAATTTAAGTACCAGCTCTCAATCTTTTGTTGGCATAACAGCAAAAGTCCGATGGAGCATACACACGGACAGAATTTTCGGGGCATAACACTATTGCCTGTTCTACTATGGTTGACAAATGCTATGTTCAAAAGTAATTTGTGGTTATGTTTTTGGTAGATTTTGGTGATGTTTCGCAATCCAAAGGATACAGCTGTATCGCTGTTTCACTTCTACAATAACAATCCAATACTTCCCACCTACAATAGCTTTGATACATTTTTCTCCGACTTCATGAGTGGAAAAGGTAGTGTGCTAAAAACTTTGTAATCTTCGTATGATATGTATAAAAAAATATATACTGCAATACTGTGCAAATTTTATTTAGGCAGGTGTGAAAAAATGCTGTAACTGCCACTACTGACATATTCTGACTCACAAACCTTCACAAAATCAACACTCAGGGAAGTTCCATGCCTTTGGAGATGATATTCTCTAAATGAAAAATAATTGTGGTCGTCACCCTCCTCAATAGTCACACTAGACTCCAAATCCCCCCTTTGGAGTTGAACAAGCTGAAGTTAGAAGCTGGTTGGCTACCATGCACAGCTGCACCAGATTTTGCACTCTTCAATTTCAGTAAAACCTCATAAATCAAAGGATTTTTTCTCTGCTCTAGCAACAGGAGGCAGGGATCTGAAGTTTCACAGCACAGATCTAGGTGAGGGGGACTCTGAACCCTGATTGGATGGAAGTGGCACACCCTCCCCTTTGCAAAGTACACAGAGAACATGCAGAGCCAAGGATATGAATCACAATTTGTGCACTGTCTCTTGTGTACTGTCTCTTTATCTCTTGGGGACTCCAAATCCCCCCTTTGCCAGTAAGTGTCACTGGTACCACTGGCAATAGTATAAGATGACATAACAAGACTGAGTTATGAATATTTATATTTCCTTCAGCCAACCCAGTAGGAGGCACTGGTGCATGCTGGGGAGGATATAAATATTTGGAGCTGGCTTTGTGAATTCTTCCCTCCCCTAGGCTGAGGCACGCGGAGGTGCTGCTGGACTGAACTAGGCTATTAGGTCTAAAAGCTTAATATGTGCTCTGGGAGTGGAGATAGGCCCGAAATGGTCCTGGAATCATCCTGCCTGTCGATGGGGGGATACCAAAATAGAGACCTTGCTGGAGAAAGCCAGGAAGAAGGCTGATGACTCTTTTGGAGAGGGATGCACTGAAGTAAAAAAAAAAAACAGTACAGAGGGCACTGGAACCAGCAGGAGAGAATTAAGTTTGTGTACCAGCTAGGATACTACCTACAGTGTTGCTGGGTTGGCTTAAAGTTACTGACATTGTGAAGCTGGACATGAAGAAGTCTTTAAATGATCTACTCTCACCTCCTTGTGTGTTATGACCAATAAAAGCCTTAAAAGGACAGAAAGTGACTGGGGCTCAATATTCTTTCAGTCTCTCATTTTAACCATGGACCTGAGGCCCACACCTGTCTGCAGGTGCCACCATGCCACTGGGGGTCAAGGGGGTGCTACATGTGCAATGCTCTGGAACATAGTGGATGGACACTGTTACATCAGCTGTTCATTTCAAATTATTCTAATTTTATTTTTATTTTGTTTACACTGGTCAAATGTTATCAGTCACCCATGGGTAACATCTGTATGGTGATCTTCAGGACCTCAGACAAGTTGGACTGAGACTTTAATAGCATGGCACCTGGAATTCAGTTCTTGCAAATCACAAGCCATTTAAATAGAAATAGTGTATAGTACTAACTACTTCCAAGCATATAGGTTTAAAAATAATCAGTCAATTTATTAGAAACATTTTCAGCCCATACTATCTCTTCTGTGGAGATAAATTGGTTATATTTTTTATTATATACACTATTATTTCTGAGAAAAGAATGTTGTAATCACTTTCTTTTGGTTATTTCAGTTGTCTGGGGTTCTTACTTTGACCATGCTGTTGTTTGGAATAAACATCTTGACACAGACACGCTTTTGTTGATGACTTTTGAAGATATGAAAGAAGTAGGTGAACATTCTGCAATTATTTTACTAAAAGTTTAACCATAATGCTTACTATGTGCTTACTATGTGTTCTAAAATTAGGTTATTGCTCTAAACTTCACAGTGGGTGGTTTTCTGATCTTTAGGAATGTAGGGCTGTATTTAGACATCACACTGTATTAGTCTCTACCCCTTTATGCCATGTGATTTTTATTTTAGTAAAAATAATGTTAAAATGCAAATTGAATGCATGTTGTCTTTTTAATTGAAAAACTACGTTTCAAATATACAGGCTACAAGAAAGTATAGGTAGTTTTATTCTTCCTTAATTCCTCCCTGAAAAAAATCTTTCCACCAAAAATCTAAAAAAAAAAAAATGAAAAAAAAAAAAAAAATGTTTTTACTTACCCTAAATAGCTGTTGTTATGCGGAAGTCCCGAATCTGCCTCTTCATCCTCCACGGTGAATTCTCTTCCTCCTCCTACACTAGGTTTCTTCTTGTGAATGGGGCGCACTGCATTCTGGGAACTGTGTGTATCCCAGAAAGCAGCCGGCCCATTCACAAAGCTCGCACATGCGCAGTAAGAAACGGGCAGTGAAGCCGCAGAGCTTCACTGCCTGTTTCCCTTACTGTGGATGGCGGCGCCTGGAGCTGCCAGGATCGAGGATCGGCCTCGGCGGGGGCTTACATCGCTGGCGACTAGGACAGGTAAGTGTCCTTATTAAAAGTCAGCAGCTACAGTGTTAGCAGCTGCTGACTTTAAATTTTTTTTTTTTTACCGGAGCGCCGCTTTAACTATAAAGAGCCTTCTAGCATCTCTTAGCTTCCCCTGCACCCCTTTTCCCCTTTAGTTCTCTTTTAAGACTTAGCCATAAATATGTAGAGCAATGGTCTCCAAACTGTGGTCCGAGGGCCAGATGTGGCCTTTTGCTGGCCTTTATCTGGCCCTTGGGGCACAATTTCTCCCACTGAGGCACTATTGTTCTTCCACTGACTCCAACAATGTGGCACTATAGCTTCCACCGATACCAATGATGTGATATACTATTCCTATTGACCACCAACCATATTCATTCTGACTGATGCTGGGCCCATGACATGTTCTACCCCTGCTGGCCACAATCTGGCCCTCCTTAAGTCTGAAGGATAATAAAGTGCCCATTTGTTTGAAAAGTTTGGAGACCCCTGATCTAGAGGTTATCAGAAAAGGGTAATAAAACAGGTTAAAATATTATCTAGGATTGTAAATTTTGAGGCTTGGTGCTGCCCCTCTTATCTTCTGCCCTAAACACTGGTCCATGATTTCCATTATGGTATTACAGCACTGTGATGTGGATAGTTTACTTCCACAAGGACTACTTGAGGACTACTTTCTCAAAGAGTTAGCAAGGCTTTTGTACTGAATTCATTGCAGGTTGTGTAGAGTTAAAAACATGATTCTTCCAAAATGGTTATTGTGATGTTCTGAGTCATGAAGGGCACTTTTTCAAGTAAGGAGTGTAGTTACCGTAGTTAAAAACCCTCACATATTCCCACTGAAGTGACTAGCCTAAGATGATACACAGAGATAAAACAAACTCTCCTGCGTACGTTCTACCTGTTTATCTGTAGCTATATATTCAGTAGATCATTCTAAAAACACATATTGTATGGGTTGATTTATTACAACTGGAGAGTGCAAAATATGATGCAACTCTGCATAGAAGCCAGTTTCCGGGCTTTTGTCAAAGCTTAATTGAACAAGCTGAAGTTAGAAGCTGATTGGCTACCATGCACTGCTGCACCAGATTTTGCACTTTCCAATTTCAGTAAAACCTCATAGATCAAGGGATTTTTTCTCCGTTCTAGCAGCAAGAGGCAGAGATCTGAAGTTTCACAGCACAGATCTAGGTGAGGGGGATTCTGAACCCTGATTGGAGGGAAGTGGCACACCCTCCCCTTCGCAAAGTACAGAGAACATGCAGAGCCAATGATATGAATCCAAATTTGTGTACTCTCTCTTTATCTCTTGGTGTCAGAAAAATATGTCCGAAGTGACTTACAGAACAAGGAATCAGAAAGAAATTGCACTCATTTATTTGGTTAGAGACAAGAAAACAGTATAAAAGAATGTGCTTTGTTCATGTATCATGTCTGAGGTTTACAACCACCTTAATACTATTGATAATATTAGATATTAGAATATCATGAATTGACTTTTTACTTTACACTCCTTGAAATACATATAGGATCTAGAAGGAGCAATTAAGAAGATTTCTGATTTTTTTTCTATGCCTCTTACTGAAGAGCAAGTTAAAGGCATTGCTGATAAAGGAACATTTAAGTCTATGAAGGATAATTCCAAAAACACACATGGTGAAATGAGCAGCGCTATCTTTCGAAAAGGCAAGAAAATTATATATATATATATTTTATAATGTATCATTATATTTTAAACCAGACGGACGGATGTTTCTCTTGACTTCCCCTCTAACTCCAGTGCTGCTGCGGAGAGTGCCACTTGTAGTGGAGAAAGTAGACTGAACCTGCCTACACTCCCCCCATATTTAACAGATGCAGTCCTCGGCATCACAACATGGAAACAGAAATAAAACTAGCAATAAATGTACATTCAAAGTATAATTACGGCAGAACAATAAAAAATTCTAAAACATAGTCAGAATATCTTGCAGGCAGCTGCGTGCGGTTAGACTACAAATAGTGCCAGCTCTCTGGATTGCTTGGTAAGAGTTCAGCAGCAGACAGAGACTCAGGGGCCTCAGGCAGCAGGGGATTGGGTGTATCTTCCACATTCTCCTCACCTTTTCCCCAGGTTGAATCTTTGGATTTGTCATTACTGTCAGTGGCACTGGATGGGGTGTATGGACTTTCTGGGCTTTCATCTTCAATGTCACCAAGCTCGGGACTGTAAAAGGCCAGAGGCTTGATCATGAGGGGGTAGAGCTTCACACATCAGTGGAACATTCATGGCGTTAAATGCCTCTCGGCCATCAATGGGGTTTCAGCATATTTTGATGCAGTCACTCCTTCACAGGGTCAGGCCCCTCTGAGACCAGATCATAGACAGGGGTAGGTGGGAAAGGCTGCCCTATCATCAGATACGAGGTGCGATCCCACTTAGGCTCTAGCTTGCATCTCCGGGTTGGCATTCTTTATCAACACCCAGTCCCCCGGTCGCAGACAGGTTCAGGAGCCATGTCCTTGTGCTTGTCCAAAAAAAAACCTGGTTGGCTTTCTCCATCCACCCCCATTGTTCCTTTACCCAAGAACTAGGCGGTCTGAGCGGGAGGTAATCCCGGTGTCCCCAACAGGAGGTCCAAAGGCAATCGACCATACTGAATGAACATCATGAAGAAGGGCGTATGACCTGTGGATTTGTGGACCGTTTTGTTGTAGGCAGATATTATAGCTCCCACATGTTGCTATCCTTAATCATTATAACTTAGCTCTAGGGTCCGCAGCATTCCCAGCAGGGTGCGATGGAACCATTCACAGGTGCCATTGCTTTGAGTGTGGTAAGGGGTGGTGTGGGATTTATGAATAGCACTCTGACAACAGAGTTTAGTCATGATTATGGACTCAAAGTTCGGACCTTGGTCCGACAGGATCCTCTTTGGACAGCCATATGGTGGTGGTGACAGCTGTTTGGTCCCTGGTAGGATCCACTAGTCTGATCTGCCCCAAAATGTCTGACTGTTCTGTGAAATACATGTCAGATCCTGTAGGCACCCATCTGTATACTGACGGAATGGCAAGGTGTAGTCCACGTAGGTCAGCAGGGGAGTTGAGGTCAGTCTCTGCATTAGTGTCTCGAAGACCTGTTGCTGGGGTTCATGCCATTGGTCCTGTGTAGAGTGATCTTCCACCTTTGTTTTGGTGCTGTGTCCACCCATAAGCTGGATAAGGGGGGCATCTATCTGGGTGAACTGCAGAATGAACCACTGGTAGTACCCTACCGACCCAAGAAGGAGCGCAGCTCTGTGACAGTTCTAGGAGGGTGCTAGTCCTGGACAGTTTGTACCTTGTCTGATTCAGGGAGACACCTCTGGCCTTGACAATGGGCCCCAAGTTCTGGATCTTTTGTCTGATCACGTGGCACTTGCTGGGATAAGTTTTAGTCTGTATTGGGCCAAGTGAGAGAACACATGGTAGAATACCCAATCCAGATGTTTCACTTGTTCTTCGAATGTCTTGGAAAAAATTATGATGCCATTGAGATAAAAAAATACAGTCTAGAATTCAAGACTGCCTGTTTCAAGGCGGCCACATGTTGAACTAATTTTGTCAGCAGGTTTGCATGCGTGACAGAGTTGAAGGTGCCAGGGCCTCCTCTTTGAAGTATGCAGGTGCATACTTTTCCCAAGCAACTGCGTCCACCACCACATTGTGAGTTGCACCTTAACCTTCCCTTGCAGGGCCCTCTGGACTGGGCCAGCCTTAAGGCCCACTATGAACTGATCCCTTTATATGTGATCTGCGTCAGTGATGTCAGCGCAGCCATGCACATCCCTCTTCTCCAGGAAACTCCACAGGTTCTAATAAATAAAAATATTTTCTTCTGCGCTTAATGTGGAAAAAATGTGCCCCCACTAAACATCCCAATACTAGATGTCACACCAATAAATATACAAATGGGCTAGATTCAGCAATAATTTACGCCGGCGTATCCATAGATATGCCGCGTAAATTCAAAGCTGCGCTGGCGTATCTTCTTTCTGTATTCAGAAAGCAAGATACGCCGACATTAGCCTAAGATCCGACTGGCGTAATTCTCTTAGGCGTCGAACCTTAGGGTGCATTCTCACGCTGGCCGCTAGGTGGCGCTTCCGTCGTTTTCGGCGTAGAGTATGCAGATTACCTAGTTACGCCGATTCACAAACGTACGTGCGCCCGGCGGTAGTTTTTTACATCGTTTGCGTAAGGCTTGTTCGGCGTAATGTTGCTCCTGCTTCTATGAGGCGCAGGCAATGTTAAGTATGGACGTCGTTCCCGCTTCAATTTTTGAAATTTACGTCGTTTGCGTAAGTCGTTCGCGAATAGGGCTGGACGTAATTTACGTTCACGTCAAAACCAATACGTCGTTGCGGCGAACTCGGGAGCAATGCACACTGGGATATGTACACGGAGGGCGCATGCGCCGTTCGTAAAAAACGTCAATCACATCCGGTCATCACACATTAACATAAAACACGCCCCCCTTCCACATTTGAATTACGCAGGCTTACGCCGGCCCCATTTATGCTACTCCGCCGCAACTTACGGAGCAAGTGCTTTGTGAATACTGCACTTGCTCCTGTAAGATTGCGGCGGCGTAGCGTAAATACGATACACTGCGCCACCGTGACATCAAGCGCAGCTACCTGAATCTAGCCCACTAATATGTTTGCATCAACTCAAAACAGCCAAAATAAGCAGTAAAGGATAAGTGAAAAGTTAAATCTATCAAAGTCCAAAGATGTAAAAATCTTCAATGTGCTTGAAGAAAGAAACTAAAAGAGTTCAAGAGAAGTAAAGCATTCCGTCATACACCAATCTGGTGAAAATATCTTAAAGGGATGAAAAAACACATTGGGCCAGATTCATAAAAGAGATACGACGACGTATCTCCTGATACGCCGTCGTATCTCTGAGATACGAAGGTCGTATCTATGCGCCTGATTCATAGAATCAGGTTACGCATAGATCTCCCTAAGATCCGACAGGTGTAAGTGACTTACACCGTCGGATCTTAGGCTGCAATTCTAGGCCGGCCGCTATGTGGAGATTCCATTGCGGTCGGCGTAGAATATGCAAATGACTAGTTACACCGATTCACGAACATACGCTTTGCCCGTCGCTGTAAATTTACGTCATTTCTGTAGAGATACTCGCCGTAAAACTAAACCTGCCCTCTAGGTGGTCTAGCTAATGTTAAGTATGGCCGTCATTCCCGCGTCGAAATTTGAAATTTCACGTCGTTTGCGTAAGTCGTCCGTGAATGGCGCTGGACGCCATTTACGTTAATGTCGAAACCAACGACGTCCTTGCAACGTCATTTAGCGGAATGCACGTCGGGAAATTTTAGGGACGGAGCATGCGCAGTAAGTTCGGCACGGGAACGCGCCTAATTTAAATGGTCCCCGCCCCATTTGAATTAGGCGGGCTTGCGCCGGGCGGATTTACGCTACGCCGCCGCAACTTTACAGGCAAGTGCTTTGTGAATCAAGCACTTGCCCGTAAAACTTGCGGCAGTGTAACGTAAATGTAATACGTTACGCCGCTGCAGAGTAAGGCGATTCTACGTGAATCTGCCCCATTGTGCCCTCCACCACAGGAACAATATCCTCCTACAAGATACAATTGATCCCTATAACTGAGATCAGACAAGCATGTTGGCAACAAGCTTCCAGTGATCACAGTAAATCACCAATTTTAACCTCAGCCACTCCATAAGTCAGCATGTCAGGCCGGGCAGTACCCACATTCATAGAAAGTAACAGAGGCTGCACATAGTGTAAAACTGCTATGGTAAATGTTATTAAAAATTAACAGGCACTTACAGAGGTAGATCAAAAAACAGCATATACTTGTATGTAACCTCGTAGGCAGGTAAGCTGGTGCCAACAATTTGGAACTCGTACAGCTGTAGCTAGGCTGAAAGGCAAGGCTGAAATTTGATAGCACTTTTCCCCTATAGCTAAATGCTGGTGCCCCTGGTAAATGGGTACTTGATATCTATGAATGCCAGAAAATCCCCCTGATGCAGGGACATCATTACTGACTGGATTGATTTAATCTTGAACTTTATAATTTTGACAGGCTTTGAGATCCAGAACTGAACAAATTCCAAACCTTTCCTTGGGTACTAAGCTCACTACAACCCCTTAGCCTGGAGTTCCTCAAAGTCCTAATGCAAGTCCACTAACTTCTAAGAAGAAAGGGCCCAGGTTGGAGGGGAAAAAAAACCTGCAGATTAGGCGTCACAATTTTTATTTTATTCCGAGAGAAAAAAAATGTGATGACCCATTTGTCTAACACTCGGTCTAGTCAGTAGTTCACAAATGCTAGGAATTATCCACCCAACTTGGGCTGGATACGTAGGGGCAAAACTTCTTTCAAAGAAGGTAGCAGGCTTCTCTGTAGACTTGGCAGGCTAGATTACAGTTAGAATAGATCAATAGCTTATTGCATTGCTGAGTGCATAGACAAACTTGTAAATTATGAAGGTATTGTAATTTGTACTGTATAGTTCATACTTATGACCTATATCTATGGCTCCTTCAGCCTAACATTAAGGCCTTGTACACACAAGAGGATTTCCGCTGGAAACGGCGGATTTTGATCTGATGGCTGTACATACCATCAGATCAAAATCCCCGCGGAATACATCCACGGTGACGTGGCCGCGCCGTCGCCGCGACGATGACGCGGCGACGTGCACGACCCTGGAAGGTAAATACTTCCACGCATGCGTCGAATCATGACGACGCATGCGAGGGATGGGACGGACTTATCCGGTGAGTCTGTACAGACGACCGGATAAGTCCGGCGGACAGGATTCCAGCGGATAGATTTCTTAGGCCCCGTACACACAAGAGGATCGATCCGCTGGAATTAATCCGCGGACTGGCTCCAGCGGATAGATCCCCTGGTGTGTACGATCCAGCGGATCTGTTTCCACTGATTTTTGTCCCCGAGGATGGATTTCCAGCGGATCAAAATTTCTTGACATGCTAAGAAATCGATCCGCTGGAATCCAGTCCAACTGGTCTGTACAGACTCACCGGATCAATCCGTCCGAATCCATCCCCCGCATGCGTCGTAATGATTCGACGCATGCGTGGAATTCCTTATATGACAGCGTCGCGCACGTCGCCGCGTCATCATCGCGGTGACGGCGCGACACGTCACCGCGGACGGAATTCCGCGGGGATTTTGATCTCATGGTTAGTACAACCATGAGATCAAAATCCGCCAGAGGATTTATCCGCGGAAACGGTCCCCCGGACCGTTTCCGCGGATAAATCCTCTCGTGTGTACCCGGCCTTAGCATGCTAAGAAATTTTTATCCGCTGAAAATCCGTCGGCTGGATTTTTAATCCGCCTAAAAATGTCCGCTAGGCCGTACACACGACCGGATCTATCTGCTGGAACTGATCCGCGGATCAATCCCAGCGGATCGATCCGGTCGTGTGTACGGGGCCCTACACTGTAATACTACAAGTAGAAATTTACTTTTTTGTTTTATTCAGCCCCTGAATTTATTTAAATTTGAACATTATATTTTTTATATTTCATCTGTTTTAGGGGAAGTTGGAGACTGGAAAAATTATTTTTCAGAAGCTCAAAGTCAAGAAATGGATGCTGAATTTGAAAAGACCTTGGCAGGAACAAAACTTGGGGATGTTTTGAAGTACAATATTTATTGTAAATGGTGACAAGACAGAACTAAGAGATAACATTTGTTTGATAGCTATATAATAAATATGTGTGCAAAATCAACTCAAAAATGTTGGTGTCATTTTTTTTTTTACTTGTTACTAAGCTATCAGAGATATTCTTCCAGCAAGGCAATGTGAGTAAAGCTATTAGGAATAATACTGTATTAACTCCAAAGTTGTAATCGCTGTGAACACTCCTTTTTATATCAAAGCTCCTCATAGGAGGAGCAGGTCTGGTGGAGGCGGTGCCTGAGTGTTTCATGTGATGTCATGGTGCAAGGGAACCGAGCGGAGCCGAACAGAGCAGCCGGAGCCTCGTGTGCGGGTCTGCAGGACTAGAGCAAGGCAAGCCAGGAGTGGGGCCGTCAGTGCTCTTTGAACTGGAGTGGACTGAAGGGACCACCTGGTGTGGAGACTGTCACTGTGACTGAGAGGGGATGTGTTGTGTCGGTGAGGTGTTATCATTATCTGTGCTGCTGCACACTGTTGTCGGTGTCACCGTGAGAGTCAATTTCATGTGTGTGTGCCTTTTCATTCGAAATATGTTTGTTTTCCTTAAAGCAGAGTTCCACCCAAAAATGGAACTTCCGCTTTAGGTGACCCCCTGACATGCCACATTTGGCATGTCATTTTTTTTGGAGGGGGGGGACGGGGACGACGAATACCCTCTTTTTAGAGTCACCCAGATACGACTTCCTACCGGTGCTCTGCAGTGCCGGAAGGAAGGTCACCTCTCCCCCTCCCTCCCTGCAATCTTCTGGGACACGTCATAGGTCCCAGAAGATTGCCCGGCCATTCACAGTGTGCAGTGCAGTGCGTGTCTGGCTGTGAAGCCAGAGCCAGGCGTTCACAGTAAGAATGTCAGCGCCGGGGAGAGGAACGGGGCTTCGTACGCCCACATGGCTGGACCGTGGGACAGGAGAGTGTCTGATTATTTAAAGTCAGCAGCTACACCTTTTGTAGCTGCTGAATATTTTTTTTTTTTGTGGCGGAACTCCGGATTAATATCAACCTTTAAATCCCATTGCTAATTGTATTGTATAATGTACTTATTTGTAGCCTAAATACTGAAATTTGCACTTAAAGTTGTAATTTTGCAACTTTTAGAAGTGCCAGTAAAAACTTGGCGGTGCCAGTAAATTTTGGATGTTGTGTCACAAATTTGTAGGCCTCATGCACACTGGACGGTATAAAAACACCAGCAGTGTTAGCTGTAGCTAAAGAATGAGTTTTTCAGCATTTTTGCATTAGCGTTTTTCACCATTTTTTTGCTGTTGCGTCTTTTAGTTTTTCTTTAGCAAAACTATACTTCCACAAAAGCTTATGGCTTAAAAACTCAGATAAACACGGAATAGCCATGTTTTTTTTTAGCATTTTTAAGCTTTTATCAGAGTTAGAGCATTTTTTTCAGCCATAAAAAGGAAAATGCCAAAAAATGCTGATAACAGCCTATGTGTGCATTGACACACAGGATAACATGCTGGGGAGTTTACTGGCTGCAGAAAAAAATGCTTGGAGCCAAAAACAGCAGCAGAGTGCATGAAACCTAAATCTGGTAGGTTGGCAAAACTGCCTTCATACTTGATAATCAGTTACATAGTTGGTGAGGTTGAAAAAAGACACGAACTCTGCTGGGCTCTGAGGAAGAAGGTCTACCTTCAAAACACGTCAGTCGGTAGTGGTCCTCGTCTTTTCCTCTATGACCATTTGGAGTGGTTCAGTTAGAAACGCATTGATGCTATTTGTAGAAACTTTTTACATTGTGAGCTTTCACGTATGTTTGTAAGTAGTTTTCTTTTCATTATTTCTAATAAAATCCATCCAAAGGATAATGCACTAGGTTGGAGCGCCCTTTCTTTCTTTTTCTCGTTATCGTTAGGACACCCCTATCCCTGAGGGCAGCAAAGCCAGTGACATACACCATTGCAACATACAGACTGTCTGGTTATCCACTCATGTGCAGGAGTTTTTGTTTTCTGCTATCAAAGGTACTAGTACACATGTCAGAGAACATATAGCCTGGCTTAAAAGGCCATTTTCAACATGTTCATGGTCCACAGACAACCGTTACAGAGTCAGAATGGCTACAGCTGGATCTTCTGGGTGTTGAACTACCTCACCCACTGTTACAGCTGTGTTAAGGGGGCTATTGGCAATAGCTGACTACATCCATATGGCTTTGGGATATTTGATTTCCATTCCCCAATTCCTGGGCTCCTTCAACAGCTGGCCCTTATATGGGCACTTAATGCACCCATGAGACTTCTCTGAAAGGGGAGCTAATATCTGCTTATATCTTTACCCTTTATAATGCTATTATGGTAGTCGAGCCATCTAGTGGCAGACAAGATAATTGCACCTACCAACAAGCCTTTTTTTGTGCTGCTTGTTTTTTAGAAGACTAGTTTATTTGGAGGAAGGTTTACAACCCCCAAAAAGCAGTAGCTGCTAAAGTGAGAACAAAAGGAAAAGAAACACAGTGGACACAAGCATAAAGCTGTTTTCCCCTCTGTTCTGTGTAATTCATTTTCCCAAAGCTTAAGATACAATGTGATCTATGATTCAAACTTTGAAACATAAAATACAGCAATACAATTAGCCTTCAGGCCCCAAGATGAAAGTTTGGCGCTGTGTAAGAAAAAGGCCACATTATAAGCAGCCCTGATCTTCTTCTTTTTGGTATTCCCCACAGGTCGTCCTGGCTCCTCCCCCCTGCCGAGTGCCCCCTCAATAGCGAGCCTCTTGCTATGGGGCACTCGAGCAGGCTTGTTTCTGAGCCATGCTTCTTTGAATGGGCATTGTGCATTCACAGAGTGCGGCTGTGCGCGGCCCCCACTCTCCTCATTGGCTTACTGGCCGTGAGTTGCTGCTCTCATGTACTTTGCTGGATTGAAATTAGGCTCAGGTTAGTATAACGGGAGCCTTTAGAACAACTTTAAGCTTGATATTTTATTGTTTGTATAGTTTTTATCAATCTATGGCAAAGATTTATCTTGCCTGTTGGATATAATTGTGAACCGACCTCTAAACCTTGCAAACAGGTCAATAATTAACAAAATGAAATCTGTGTTAGGTAGATTTATTACTCATTAGCCTTAATAATACTGTAATTACATTCTGCGTGTTTTTATTACAATCACTGCATCTGCACTTAAGAAGTACAGCCAAAGCTCCTTTGGCTGTACTTCTCCTGTGGATCACAGGAGTGCAGCCAAAAGCACAGCAATGTCAAGTATTTGAAATACTGTTGTTACGTGCAGAATTGTATTTGTCCAGGACTTTTTATTGACTCACAATGTGACTTTGAACTGAAATAAATGAACTTAAGAAAATTCTACTTGTAGCTAGGGATGAGCCGAACACCCATGCATTCGGTTCGCACCAGAACTTTCGAACGGACCGAACGTCCGCGCAAACATTTAGAACCCCATTGAAGTCTATGGGACTCGAACGTTCGAATTCAAAAGTGCTCATTTTAAAGCCCAATATTCAAGTTATTGTTGGAAAACGTCTTTGAGAACCCGGATATTGCCCAGTGAACATGTATCAATGGAAAAAAAAACTTTTAAAAACTGTAGTTTTTTCTGGAGCAGTGATTTTAATGATGCTTAAAGTGAAAAAAAAAAAAGAAAAATTCCTTTAAATATCGTACCTGCTGGGTGTCTATAGTAGTGGCACGTGTTTAGAAATGTCCCTGCACAACATGAGATTACTATAAGAAAAAATACATTTAATACTGCTTGCGGCTTTAATGTAATGTTTGGTCCCTGCCACCACTCCCCCCAGGTCATTACAAGACCCAGTGCCGATCCTGACCTCCCTGGGGCCCTAAGCAAAATGACATGGCACATTAAAAATGAGAAGCGGGGGGCGCTGACAACAGTGACATGTCACATTAAAGAAAGTTGAAAAGCGGGGGGAGGGGGTGTTCTGCTGTCGGTTTAGAATCGGGGTGAGGGGGCGAAAATGACTTCTCACCAGGCAGGGCCTCTAGTAATTTGGGGGGCCCTTCGCAGCATTGCGCGGCCCTAAGCGGCTTGCATAGTGAGCCTATAGGGAGGATCGGCCCTGACAAGACCCTTTGGCCCTATATACTTTGAACAGCAGTATACAGGCGGTGCAAACAAGATAAGGACTGTAGGTTTGTTAAGTAGAATCTGAACCATGTCATACTTTGCTCCTGCATATTGCACAATTTCCTAAAGAGACCCTCAACAAACTACATGACACTTGTGCCTGATGAGGCCATTGATGTTCCAGTGGTGGCCCGTGAGCCTGTGGCCATACAGGCTTGGCCCCCCAAAGCGCACATGCTGTGTGGCAACAATATGTTGATTATTTTAGGGGTGGGGGAGGCCATTACAATGCCAGATCTTGGCTGAATAAATTATTTTTTTGGGAAAGAAAAATTCTAGAAAAAAGGGGGGTTGCCATCCGCGGCCCCCTTTGAAAAAATTCTGTGAAGAACTCCTGTTCTCTGAAGGCCTCCATTATTTCTGCAAGTCAAAATTAAGCAAAAAAAACTAATGTCAGTCAAGCCTTTTACTACTAAGACCCCGTACAGACGACCGAACATGTTTGCTGAAACTGGTCCGCGGACCAGTTTCAGCAGACATGTTCGGTCGTCTGTACAGCCGAGCGGACAGGATTCCAGCGTACATTTGCCCGCCAGACCGTTTTCGAGCGGGCAAATGTTTCTAAACATGTTTAGAAACATGCCCGCTGGAATCCTGTCTGTCGGACATGTTCGGTCGTCTGTACAGACTTACCGTACATGTCCGAGTGGCCGCCATCCCTCGCATGCGTCGAATGACTTTGACGCATGCGTGGAAGCATTGAACTGCCAGGGCCGCGCACGTCGCCGCGTCATCGTCGCGGCGACAGTGGGGCCTCGTCGCCGCGTATCGTGTATGAGCGGATTTCTGTATGATGGTGTGTACAGCCATCATACAGAAATCTCCGGGCGGGCATGTACGCTGAAAACGGTCCGGCGGACCGTTTTCTTCGTACATCTTTGCCCGTCTGTACGGGGCCTAAGCTTTCTCCCCCTATCTAACCCACAAACTCATCCACTGATCATAAAGTCCAAAATAAAGTTTCGTATCGTCGCACTGCACGATCGTTTTTCGACGTTTTCTACCGACTGTGAACAACGTTCTCACTTTATACACTACGCATGCGTATCCCTGCCCATGACGATCGTTCTAGTAATTGCTACGCTCCTTTTCGGTCGGTCAATGCAAGACGGTGAAGACATGATGGAGGAGACTCAGGAGAGACAGGAAGCTACAACCTCAAGGCAGGAGAGAGGCCATGCACACACCAGGAGCAGGAGGAGGTACAAAGCCACCAACATGTCCTTTAATGAGATGGTGGAGATGGTTGCAATTCTTAAAAAGGAGGACTATGATTGCAAGAATGGGCCTTACAAGAACCAAAAGAAGGTCAAGGCCCAGATAATGGAGAATGTTCAGAGGACTCTCCATCAGAAATTCAAGGTGCAGAGGTCAAGGGAGCAGTTGAGGAAAAGGTGGTCTGACCTGAAAAGAAGAGAGCCGGAGAGGATTCGAAGAGTCATCAGAAGACGTAAGTAATTTTCATGTGTACTCTGATTATTTGTTTTTATTATTTTGCGGCATGTGCTTTTTCTTTCAGGTTGTGTATATATACAGTTCAAGAATAGATGTCTCAAGGTTCATGTTTGTGGGCATAATAATTGGTCGTTCATTCTATTTATGTTTTTTTTATGTGAGACCAATTTTTTATTTAATGTAGATGTGTTATTAACTAGATGTAAATAATCCAACTTAAGTCAATATACAGTAAAAGGAGAGTATGCTCAGCAGTAGGGGTGCAACGGATCAAAAAACGTACGGTTCGGATCATTTCTCGGATCAGAGTCACAGATCGGATCATTTTTCGGATCGGCAAAAAAAAAAATGTTGTAACGTGGCTCGAGCACTTTCACCATGTGTTTAAAGCCCTCGTTTTGCACAACCGAATATGGCCTCATGTCTGCACCTATAAACACACCGATGGCGTTTGTGATGGCTTTAGCCCGGTCTGATCGTGCAACAAGGCGCTGCTTAAATGCTGCGCTGATGAGCGGTTGTTGAGCAGCTTTCGTTTTCATTGTCACTCCTGTCAGTGAAACACCAGGGTGATGTCGCTTCATGTGTGGCCATGCTTGATGTGTTTCCACTGTCATATGGCTTTTTTGTGCCACAGTGCCTACACACCATCAGGGTTTTATCCACTAACCTCTTTCCTTCATCATTATATTTGACAGGAAAGCCAAAATGCTCTCATACAGGGGATTTAAATGATGCAGGGCGTTCAAGCTCCTCCGTTCCTCCACTCGCCATGACCATGCTGTGTGTGGACTGAACATGCACACAACTTTTTTTTCCAGAAATCAATCCGCGGATCACACGTGTGCGGTTCGGATCAATATCTTCGGTTCGGATCGTGTATCGATGACAATCCGTTGCACCACTACTCAGCAGTTGGTTACACATATGGACTCAGTAGCACAAGTGTTGGCATGGCCGATCCGCCCTATAGGCTCACTATGCAAGCCGCTTAGGGCCCCGCAAAGCTGCGGAGGGCCCCCCAAATTACTAGAGGCCCCGCCTGGTAAGAAGTAATTTTTGCCCCCTCACCCCACGGGGGGCTTTCGTTTTTATGTCAGGACAGCCACCTACCTGGTCCTTTGAATGATGTACGTTTATATTCCATGCACTAGGACATAGTGCTTTATTTGTGAGTACCATACCTTTTTAATAAATTTTATTGTGATTTTGAACATACGGAGAGCACTATGTGTCTGCTTTATATCCTTTTATGACACCATCCCACGTGGGAGTATATCGGATGAACATCCATCCCTAGGAGTCGCTTGGAGAAGGGCACCATCCGAGGAGGCACCGTTTTACCTATACCCCCCTCAGTAGAGGGACAGCACATTTGACCTGCTACTCACCCACAGGTCCATTTGTCCAGGTGAGCGGTTTGCACTACTACTTAAGGATACTTGTTTGCCGTGCTCATTACTTCGATTGATCATCATTTGGACTCATTATTTTACTTGTTTTTAGCGCTGCACTGCTTTTTTTTTTAGCATAACAGGACAGTCACTCAGCATCCGCATAGGCAGTCTCCAAGGGATCTGACATTTCAAAAAAAATATTCAGTTACATCAGCATCAGGTGCTTGGTAGCTGTTGTTGATCCAAGCCTTATTCATTTTTATGAAGGTCAGTCGATCGACAGAGTCAGTGGAGAGGTGCACCCTGTGATCGGTCACAAAGCCTCCAGCAGCACTGAATGTGCGTTCTGAAAGAACGCTGGATGCAGGACAAGCCAGTAGCTCAATTGCGTACTGTGCAAGCTCTGGCCAGTGATCCATCCTCAAGACCCAGTAAGCCAGAGAATTTTCGGTGGGGAAGGTGTCCAAGTCTGATCTTGCCCCTAGGTATTCCCGCACCATGTAAACCAGACGCTGGCGATGGTTGCTGGAACCGGCGGTCATACATTGGGGCTGCGGACTAAAAAATTGTCTGAACGCATCAGTCAGATGGCCACCTTCTCCACCGCTCCTTCTGTGACTCACCGAAAGCCTCGGCAACACGTTGTCCAGGACCAGGATTAGGTAACCCCCAGGTTCTGGGAACGCGTTGCACAGACCTTTCTTCAAGGCCTCCCGAAGATGGTCCGAAGGTCCGCAACCTTACTCTTGTAACGTGGATCAAGGAGAGTTGCCAGCCAGTAATTATCCCTCTCCTTGATACCACGAACATGAGGATCCTTATGCAGGCTTTGCAGGATCAGGGAGACCATGCAGCGTAGGTTTGCTGAGGCATTCGGGGCACAGTCCTCTGGGTCACTGAGGATGACAGGATCCGCAGCCACCTCATCCCAGCCATGTAAAAGTCCATGGGTTCCTTGGGACTGTAAGTGATCCCTTGAAGACTGCTGATGCTGAGTGCTAGGCTCCACCTCCATGCTGCTGATACAATCCTCCTCCTCCTCCTCCACCTCGTTCTCCTCGTCCTCTTCCTGTGTGCTAGGTGGGCATGCAGGACCATTGTCTGGATAAAGGGGGCCTTGAGAGGTAAAGAAGTCCTCCTCTTCCTCCCTCTGTTCTGCCTCAAGGGCCCTGTCCATTATTCCACGTAGCGTGTGCTCCAACATGTGAATAAGAGGGACAGTCTCACTGATGCATGCACTGTCACAGCTCACCATCCTCGTGGCCTCCTCAAATGGTGACAGGACAGTGCATGCATCCCTGATCAAGGCCCACTAGCGTGGGGAAAAAAAACCGAGCTCCCCTGACCCAGTTCTGCCATATTGGCACAGGTACTCATTGATGGCCCTCTGCTGCGTGTGCAGCCGCTGCAGCGTGGCCAATGTAGAGTTCCATCTGGTGGGCATGTCACAGATTATGTACACATAATGTTACAGATTAGGCGGTTCTTGGGCAGGTTGTATTCCCTTTGGAGGTCTGTCAGCCGAGCACTGGCATTATATGACCTTCGGAAATGCACACAGACTTTCTTGGCCTGCTTCAGGACATCCTGTAAGCCCGGGTACCTGCCCAAGAACCGCTGAACCACCAAATTCAGAACATGAGCAAAACAGGGAACATGGGTCAGTTGTCCCTGTTGCAGGGCAGAGAGGAGGTTGGTGCCATTGTCGCTAACCACCATTCCTGGCTTAAGCTGGCGTGGCATCAACCACCTCTGAGCCTGCCCCTGTAGAGCTGACAGAAACTCTGCCCCGGTGTGGCTCCTGTCTCCCAAGCACACCAGCTCTAGCACCGCATGGCATCTCTTGGCCTGCATTCCTGCGTAGCCCCTCGTACGCCTACGGAGCACGGCTGGTTCCGAGGAAACATCAGCACAGGAAGAGGCCACAGAGGAAGAAGAAGAGGAGGGGTGGAGGAGAGAGGTGTGTCACAACCAGTAGTAGTGTTTTGGAGGAGTGGTGGCGGAACAACCTCCAACACTACTGTACCTTGCCCTGCGTCCTTCCCAGCTGCCAGCAGAGTCACCCAATGCGCCGTGAAAGAGAGGTAACGTCCCTGTTCAAGCCTGCTGGACCATGAGTCAGCGGTAATATGCACCTTACCACTGACCGCCCTGTCCAGCGAGGCATGGACATTGCCTTCCACATGGCGGTAGAGAGCCGGAATCGCCTTCCGTGAGAAAAAGTGGCGTTTGGGGACTTGCCACTGAGGTTCCGCACATTCCACAAACTCACAGAAGGGGGCAGAATCTACCAACTGAAAAGGCAGCAGTTGAAGTGCTAGCAATTTCGCTAAGCTAGCATTCAACCGCTGGGCATGTGGATGGCTGGGAGAGTACTTCTTTCGGCGCTGCAGCAGCTGGGGCAGGGAAATTTGTCTGGTACCATCAGTAGATTGCCTGCATGTACTACTAGGTTGTGACACACCTATTTCTACACCTTCAGTCCTATCAGTGCAGGCTTCAGAGAGGACTGAGGGTCTAGTGGGGTTGGAGGTCCCAGCTGATGAGGGGCAAGGGGAGGTCCACTTTGTTCTTTGGTGTGGGTCTTTCTGGTATGCTTGCCAACGAACTGCATGGCAGTTCAACATATGTCTGGTCAAGCATGTGGTGCCCAAGCGGGTGATGTTTTGGCCACGTGAGATACGCTTGAGACATATGTTGCAAATAGCAACGGTGCAATCTGATGCACATGTCTCAAAAAAGGCCCACACCAAAGAACTTTTGCAGTAACGTTCAGACACAGCAGCGCCCTGCACAGGCGTAGCTCTACGATGTAATGCAGTTGGTGTGCTGCCCTTAAGCTAGCCCCTGGAGGGCATCCTGCCTTTTTGGAGATGTGCCTGTGCCTCTTCCTACTCCTCCACCTCCTCTTCCTCCTTCTCTCTCCTCAGGCACCCACGTAGAGTCAGTGACCTCATCATCCCCTCCCTCCTCATCACTGTCTAAAACCTGGCAATATGTTGCAGCTGGGGGAACATGACTGCCAGATTGCTGTCCATCTCGGGCACCCGCTCTCTCTGGGCTCACATCAATGCCTTCCTCTATCTGTGTTCCATCATCGGAGCCTTCAAAACACTGCACATCTTCATGCAGCATGTACCCTACACTGTGTTGAAACAGTTCGGGAGACTCCTCAGGAGGACATGGTTGGACTAGGGAAGGAGTGAGTGATGCCATTGTGCAGAGGGAAGAGGACGCCTTGACAGCTGCTTTGACAAAGTAAGCTCAGCCTGGGTGAGAGAGGATGAGGAGGATGAGGACGGCTTGGTCATCCACTCTACTAATTTCTCTGCATGTTGAGGCTCAACACAGCCAGCTCCCGAAAAGGACGAGCGTGTCAAACGGCCACGTGCTGAAGAGGATGCACCGTGTCCACCACCAGCGTTGCCTCTAGAAAGCAGAGCCTGCTTGCCCTCGTGACTCTCTGCCTCTCTTTGTTGTCCTTCCAGACATTGTAATGGCCTGCACAGGACAAAATCAGTACACACACCTCGTACCTTTAGGTACAAACTGAAGAGGACAAGTGCAGTAAACTCCAAGTAGGTTTAAGTGAAAACTATACAGCACAAGTGCAGTAACATCAACTACGTTTAGGTGCAACTAAACAGTACAAGTGCAGTAACAGCAACTACGTTTAGGTGCAACTTAACAGCACAAGTGCAGTAACAGCAACTACGTTTAGGTGCTAATAAACAGCACAAGTGCAGTAACACCGAGTACGTTTAGGTGCTAATAAACAGCACAAGTGCAGTAACAGCAACTACGTTTAGGTGCAACTAAACAGCACACGTGCAGTAACAGCAACTACGTTTAGGTTCTAATAAACAGCACAAGTGCAGTAACACCAACTACGTTTAGGTGCCAATAAACAGCACAAGTGCAGTAACACCAACTACGTTTAGGTGCTAATAAACAGCACAAGTGCAGTAACAGCAACTATGTTTAGGTGCTAATAAACAGCACAAGTGCAGTAACACCAACTACGTTTAGGTGTAAACTAAACAGCACAAGTGTAGTAACAGCAACTACATTTAGGTGCTAATAAACAGCACAAGTGCAGTAACAGCAACTACGTTTAGGTGCTAATAAACAGCACAAGTGTAGTAACAAAAAGTACGTTTAGGTGCTAATAAACAGCACACGTGCAGTAACACCAACTACGTTTAGGTGCTAATAAACAGCACAAGTGCAGTAACACCAACTACGTTTAGGTGCAACTAAACAGCACAAGTGCAGTAACAGCAACTACGTTTAGGTGTAAACTAAACAGCACAAGTGCAGTAACAGCAACTACATTTAGGTGCTAATAAACAGCACAAGTGCAGTAACAAAAAGTACGTTTAGGTGCTAATAAACAGCACAAGTGCAGTAACATCAACTATGTTTAGGTGCAACTAAAGAGCACAAGTGCAGTAACAGCAACTACGTTTAGGTGCTAATAAACAGCACAAGTGCAGTAACAGCAACTACGTTAAGGTGCTAATAAACAGCACAAGTGCAGTAACAGCAACTACGTTTAGGTGCTAATAAACAGCACAAGTGCAGTAACAGCAACTACGTTTAGGTGCAACTAAACAGCACAAGTGCAGTAACAGCAACTACGTTTAGGTGCTAACAGCACAAGTGCAGTAACAGCAATTACGTTTCTGTGTAAACTAAACAGCACAAGTGCAGTAACAGCAACTACGTTTAGGTGCTAATAAACAGCACAAGTGCATTAACAGCAACTACGTTTAGGTGCTAATAAACAGCACAAGTGCAGTAACAACAACTACGTTTAGGTGTAAACTAAACAGCACAAGTGCAGTAACAGCAACTACGTTTAGGTGTTAATAAACAGCACAAGTGCAGTAACAAAAAGTACGTTTAGGTGCTAATAAACAGCACAAGCGCAGTAACACCAACTACGTTTAGGTGCTAATAAAAAGCACAAGTGCAGTAACACCAACTACGTTTAGGTGCTAATAAACAGCACAAGTGCAGTAACACCAACTACGTTTAGGTGCAACTAAACAGCACAAGTGCAGTAACACCAACTATGTTTAGGTGTAAACTAAATAGCACAAGTGCAGTAACAGCAACTACGTTTAGGTGTAAACTAAACAGCACAAGTGCAGTAACAAAAACTACATTTAGGTGCTAATAAACAGCACAAGTGCAGTAACAAAAAGTATGTTTAGGTGCTAATAAACAGCACAAGTGCAGTAACACCAACTATGTTTAGGTGCAACTAACGAGCACAAGTGCAGTAACAGCAACTACGTTTAGGTGCTAATAAACAGCACAAGTACAGTAACAGCAACTACGTTTTAGGTGCTAATAAACAGCACAAGTGCAGTAACAGCAACTACGTTTAGGTGCAACTAAACAGCACAAGTGCAGTAACAGCAACTACGTTTAGGTGCTAACAGCACAAGTGCAGTAACAGCAACTACGTTTAGGTGCTAACAGCACAAGTGCAGTAACAGCAACTACGTTTCGGTGTAAACTAAACAGCACACGTGTAGTAACAGCAACTACGTTTAGGTGCTAATAAACAGCACAAGTGCAGTAACACCGAGTACGTTTAGGTGCTAATAAACAGCACAAGTGCATTAACAGCAACTACGTTTAGGTGCTAATAAACAGCACAAGTGCAGTAACAACAACTACGTTTAGGTGTAAACTAAACAGCACAAGTGCAGTAACAGCAACTACGTTTAGGTGATAATAAACAGCACAATAGCAGTAACACCGAGTACGTTTAGGTGCTAATAAACAGCACAAGTGCATTAACAGCAACTACGTTTAGGTGCTAATAAACAGCACAAGTGCAGTAACAACAACTACGTTTAGGTGTAAACTAAACAGCACAAGTGCAGTAACAGCAACTACGTTTAGGTGCTAATAAACATTATAAGTGCAGTAACAGCAACTACGTTTAGGTGCTAATAAACAGCACAAGTGCAGTAACAAAAAGTACGTTTAGGTGCTAATAAACAGCACAAGCGCAGTAACACCAACTACGTTTAGGTGCTAATAAACAGCACAAGTGCAGTAACAGCAACTACGTTTAGGTGCTAATAAACAGCACAAGTGCAGTAACACCAACTACGTTTAGGTGCAACTAAACAGCACAAGTGCAGTAACACCAACTATGTTTAGGTGTAAACTAAATAGCACAAGTGCAGTAACAGCAACTACGTTTAGGTGTAAACTAAACAGCACAAGTGCAGTAACATCAACTACATTTAGGTGCTAATAAACAGCAAAAGTGCAGTAACAAAAAGTACGTTTAGGTGCTAATAAACAGCACAAGTGCAGTAACACCAACTATGTTTAGGTGCAACTAAAGAGCACAAGTGCAGTAACAGCAACTACGTTTAGGTGCTAATAAACAACACAAGTGCAGTAACAGCAACTACGTTTAGGTGCTAATAAACAGCACAAGTGCAGTAACAGCAACTACGTTTAGGTGCTAATAAACAGCACAAGTGCAGTAACAAAAAGTATGTTTAGGTGCTAATAAACAGCACAAGTGCAGTAACACCAACTATGTTTAGGTGCAACTAACGAGCACAAGTGCAGTAACAGCAACTACGTTTAGGTGCTAATAAACAGCACAAGTACAGTAACAGCAACTACGTTTTAGGTGCTAATAAACAGCACAAGTGCAGTAACAGCAACTACGTTTAGGTGCAACTAAACAGCACAAGTGCAGTAACAGCAACTACGTTTAGGTGCTAACAGCACAAGTGCAGTAACAGCAACTACGTTTAGGTGCTAACAGCACAAGTGCAGTAACAGCAACTACGTTTCGGTGTAAACTAAACAGCACACGTGTAGTAACAGCAACTACGTTTAGGTGCTAATAAACAGCACAAGTGCAGTAACACCGAGTACGTTTAGGTGCTAATAAACAGCACAAGTGCATTAACAGCAACTACGTTTAGGTGCTAATAAACAGCACAAGTGCAGTAACAACAACTACGTTTAGGTGTAAACTAAACAGCACAAGTGCAGTAACAGCAACTACGTTTAGGTGATAATAAACAGCACAATAGCAGTAACACCGAGTACGTTTAGGTGCTAATAAACAGCACAAGTGCATTAACAGCAACTACGTTTAGGTGCTAATAAACAGCACAAGTGCAGTAACAACAACTACGTTTAGGTGTAAACTAAACAGCACAAGTGCAGTAACAGCAACTACGTTTAGGTGCTAATAAACATTATAAGTGCAGTAACAGCAACTACGTTTAGGTGCTAATAAACAGCACAAGTGCAGTAACAAAAAGTACGTTTAGGTGCTAATAAACAGCACAAGCGCAGTAACACCAACTACGTTTAGGTGCTAATAAACAGCACAAGTGCAGTAACAGCAACTACGTTTAGGTGCTAATAAACAGCACAAGTGCAGTAACACCAACTACGTTTAGGTGCAACTAAACAGCACAAGTGCAGTAACACCAACTATGTTTAGGTGTAAACTAAATAGCACAAGTGCAGTAACAGCAACTACGTTTAGGTGTAAACTAAACAGCACAAGTGCAGTAACATCAACTACATTTAGGTGCTAATAAACAGCAAAAGTGCAGTAACAAAAAGTACGTTTAGGTGCTAATAAACAGCACAAGTGCAGTAACACCAACTATGTTTAGGTGCAACTAAAGAGCACAAGTGCAGTAACAGCAACTACGTTTAGGTGCTAATAAACAACACAAGTGCAGTAACAGCAACTACGTTTAGGTGCTAATAAACAGCACAAGTGCAGTAACAGCAACTACGTTTAGGTGCTAATAAACAGCACAAGTGCAGTAACAGCAACTACGTTTAGGTGCAACTAAACAGCACAAGTGCAGTAACAGCAACTACGTTTAGGTGCTAACAGCACAAGTGCAGTAACAGCAACTACGTTTCGGTGTAAACTAAACAGCACAAGTGCAGTAACAGCAACTACGTTTAGGTGCTAATAAACAGCACAAGTGCAGTAACACCGAGTACGTTTAGGTGCTAATAAACAGCACAAGTGCATTAACAGCAAGTACGTTTAGGTGCTAATAAACAGCACAAGTGTAGTAACAACAACTACGTTTAGGTGTAAACTAAACAGCACAAGTGCAGTAACTGCAACTACGTTTAGGTGCTAATAAACAGCATAAGTGCAGTAACAGCAACTACGTTTAGGTGCTAATAAACAGCACAAGTGCAGTAACAAAAAGTACGTTTAGGTGCTAATAAACAGCACAAGCGCAGTAACACCAACTACGTTTAGGTGCTAATAAACAGCACAAGTGCAGTAACACCAACTACGTTTAGGTGCTAATAAACAGCACAAGTGCAGTAACACCAACTACGTTTAGGTGCAACTAAACAGCACAAGTGCAGTAACACCAACTACGTTTAGGTGTAAACTAAATAGCACAAGTGCAGTAACAGCAACTACGTTTAGGTGTAAACTAAACAGCACAAGTGCAGTAACAGCAACTACGTTTAGGTGCTAATAAACAGCACAAGTGCAGTAACAAAAAGTATGTTTAGGTGCTAATAAACAGCACAAGTGCAGTAACAGCAACTACGTTTAGGTGCAACTAAACAGCACAAGTGCAGTAACAGCAACTATGTTTAGGTGCTAATAAACAGCACAAGTGCAGTAACACAGAGTACGTTTAGGTGCTAATAAACAGCACAAGTGCAGTAACACCGAGTACGTTTAGGTGCTAATAAACAGCACAAGTGCAGTAACAGCAACTATGTTTAGGTGCTAATAAACAGCACAAGTGCAGTAACAGCAACTACGTTTAGGTGCTAATAAACAGCACAAGTGCAGTAACAGCAACTACGTTTAGGTGCTAATAAACAGCACAAGTGCAGTAACACCAACTGCGTTTAGGTGCAACTAAACAGCACAAGTGCAGTAACAGCAACTACGTTTAGGTGCTAATAAACAGCACAAGTGCAGTAACACAGAGTATGTTTTGGTGCTAATAAACAGCACAAGTGCAGTAACACAGAGTACGTTTAGGTGCTAATAAACAGCACAAGTGCAGTAACACCGAGTACGTTTAGGTGCAACTAAACAGCACAAGTGCAGTAACAACAACTACATTTAGGAGCTAATAAACAGCACAAGTGCAGTAACAGCAACTACGTTTAGGTGCTAATAAACAGCACAAGTGCAGTAACAGCAACTACGTTTAGATGCTAATAAACAGCACAAGTGCAGTAACACCGAGTACGTTTAGGTGCAACTAAACAGCACAAGTGCAGTTACAGCAACTACGTTTAGGTGCTAATAAAAAGCACAAGTGCAGTAACACAGAGTATGTTTTGGTGCTAATAAACAGCACAAGTGCAGTAACAGCAACTACGTTTAGGTGCACCTAAACAGCTCAAGTGCAGTAACAGCAACTACGTTTAGGTGCTAATAAACAACACAAGTGCAGTAACACCGAAAAGAAGGACAAGCATGTCAAACGGCCACGTGCTGAAGAGGATGCACCGTGTCCACCACCAGCGTTGCCTCTAGAATAGGGTGACCAGACATCCCCAGTTTCAGGGGACAGTCCCCTGATTGAGTACACTGTCCCCAGACCAAGTCTGTCCCTGGTTCTGTCCCCAGATTGGATTTAATAGGGGACAGGGGCAATTTCAAAGACAGTCAGTGCCGAATTAAAATAAAACAATTTGAATTACACACCCCCGCTCCGCCGTGCTTACTAGCATAGGGGGGTTGTATTTTTCCCATTATCTGTGCCCCCTTCTGATGATCATATGCTGGTCGGAGCGGAGGGAATATTTCTTCAGTTTCGGGCGCATGCCCATTCAGCTCCACTCGCATGTTCTTCTGCCTTGGCTCTAATCCTGGCCAGCCACCTGCCTATCTCCTTGCCTGGTATTGCAGGCCTCACCCTCCTAACCAACCACCTACCCGTACCTAAATATAAACACACAAACCACTTTTATTTGGCAAAAAACTTGGCCGCGACGCCTTTATTGATTTACAAATAATAGATTTATACTTTAATTTATTCATTCAGAATCCATATAACTCATCATAACCATCAATACCATACTTTACCTGCTCAGTTCTCACAACTCAAGCAGAAATAATTTTTTAATCACAAAATTTTAAAGTCCCCCCTGGATCCAGGGTGACCCATCACATAAAGTCGTCGCGACTGGGGCGGGGGGGAGGGAGTTCATGTTTCTTCCACGTCCACCGGGCCAGAGGAAGAGCCCCGGAGCCAGCTGCTCCTTAAATAAACTTGCCCAGGCTTCCAGCACATTCCCTGTGAGCCTATTGGCTCTTCCTGCTAGCTCCCTTGCAGGTGATTGCCCCAGCTGCCGCGTTAACCCCTACTAAGCTAACTAACTAGCCCTGCTAAACAAAGCTGGGGAGGCCGCAATCCCAGGAAAGTGGCCACATATTGTGACCCCTTTTTCATGGTATTGCAGGCCTCACCCTCCCAACCAACCACCTACCCGTACCTAAATATAAACACACAAACCACTTTTATTTGGCAAAAAACTTGGCCGCGACGCCTTTATTGATTTACAAATAATAGATTTATACTTTAATTTATTCATTCAGAATCCATATAACTCATCATAACCATCAATACCATACTTTACCTGCTCAGTTCTCACAACTCAAGCAGAAATAATTTTTTAATCACAACATTTTAAAGTCCCCCACACGCCGGACTTGAGCATCAAGCCCGGCCCACCCCAAACGTCGCGGCCTTCTCCACTATGTTTTGTAACCCAACGTTGAAAATATCTACGCCCACCTCGGACAGGTGAACCCCATCCCGCCTGTACAGCCCCGGATAGCCACCCTCCAAATCCACGTGGCGGTACGAAAACCCCCCTATCTGAGGCATATATTTCTCTAGGGCCCTATTGACCCTTTTCCTCATTTTCTCCATGACCCTCCTCTGCTCAGAGGAGAGCCAGGAGAGCCGAGGAATTATCTCTGAAAAGGCTACCACTGTACCCGGGAAAGCTAAACCAAAACGCTGCAAATCGCCTTTAATTTTAAAAAGCAAATCCAAAGTCTTACATTTACCCAGGTCATTACCACCTAAGTGGATTACCAAAATAGACGGCATCGGCCATAATTGGCATAACCTTGCCAACTGAACATTTAGCTGCTCCCACTGCATACCCCTTATACCTTTCCATAAAATTCGGAAATTGTCCTGGTGCAGTGATAGATTCGTTGAGTAAGTTCGCTGAGCGGCTCTCTTATGAGCCCAATGGACAAATGAATGCCCTAAAATCCAGACCGTTTTCTGGGTACCTGGAATTAAATAAAAAGGTTAGGGCGAACATAAACTTGATAACAATTCGATTTCCACCTGCCCAGTGCTTTTATATCACCTTCCGGAACACCCGCCCGAGCCGCCTCTGAGGCTGCACCAATTCGAAAAGAGTGTGATGAAAATTTATATGCTGCTAACCCCATGATGCCCAAGGACCGCTTTAGCACCGCATCAAACTGGTATTTGGTCAGGGGAAGCAAATCCAAATGCGTGAGGAAATTCCCTCCCCCGGGTGGCCTAACCCCCAGGAATTGTTTTACCAATGCTACTGGACATGTGGCCAACCCATCTTGAACCTTTAATTCCACCCATCTACCCCTGCCACCCTGGTCTGTCTTGGAGCAGCTTAGCCAAATATGGACCCTTTCCCGATCTAACACCACGTGTTCCAACCTAATCCCGGAAACCCCTTTCTTGTTGGCCGGTATCAATTCAGATATACGGAATGCCCCAAAATATGCCAACGCGAACGCTGTTCTAAAGAGCAAAGCTTCGTAATCCGAAAAGCATACTGCCGATGTGGCCCTACAGAGTCCGCTGAGGATATCCAGCGAGATAGGCCTTCTCTCATCCTTGCTACAATTCCCTCTTCTGTACCCCTTCAGGGCCTGTCTAACTGAGAAATAATCAGAACAAGGTTTCAAACCTAACAAACGGAAATAAAAGGAAATGCCGGCTAACACCTTGGTGACATGACTATGCGAGAAGTGTTGCCGCATCAAAGAAGCCAAGAATGCCAAAATGGCACCCTCCGAATGCCCACTAGCCTGATACCCTTCCATGCTTGTGAAGGATAACCAACTGCTCCAAGCCGCGGCATAGCATGCCCACGTCTTGGGTGCCAGGGAACCTCTAATGGCGGCCGTCACCTCCCTCAAATCATCTCCCACAGGTAGGCAGGGCACTGGAATCCAAGGGCATCCGCTTCTGGAAGCAAAGACCGAAACCGCTCCTCCTGAAATCGAGATAATGCATCCGCTAGATTATTCAGAACCCCAGGGGTATACTTAGCTTTCAGCCAGATGTTAAGCTTGAGGCACCTGAAGACCACCTGCCGCAGAATTTTGACCACCTGCAATGAACTAGATGACAAACAGTTGATCGCATATAACACTCCTTTATTGTCGGTTTCGACTAAAATCCGCCTGTTCGCAAATTCCAGCCCCCACAACTCTAGCGCCACCAAAATTGGGAACAATTCAAGTAACACTACATTTCTGGTAGCTCCTGAACTTACCCAGGCCTCCGGCCATGCCGCGCAACACCAATGTGTTTGCCAAATCGCTCCAAAGCCTCTGGAACCTGCTGCATCTGTGAATAAACAAAACTCGCGCGCGACAATAAACTCCGCTTGAAACAAAGACTTACCATTATAGGTATCCAAAAAACTGGCCCATACCAACAGGTCCTCTTTCATAGAAGCAGTTACTCTGATATGGTCAAACGGTGATTTCAAACCGGAAATAGATAAATAAAGCCGTCGTGAAAAAATTCTGCCTACTGGCATGATTCTGCAAGCGAACGCTAAGACGCCCAATAGCGACTGCATCTCCTTCAGGCGCACCTTCCTTTTCCGAATGACCGACGCAATCAAAATTCTCAATTTACTTACTTTTGTGTCCGGCAAACGGCACTCCATTTTGACTGTGTCTATCACTATTCCTAGAAACTCCAAAGACACACTGGGCAAACATGTTTTCTCTTCCGCTAGGGGGATCCCGAACTCCCGGGACATGGCTTGGAAACTGGACAATAACTCAGAACATAAATTAGAATGGGAGGGCCCAATAAACAAGAAGTCGTCTAGGTAGTGGACTATGCTGTCCACACCAGAACGAGAACTAAGCACCCAATGCAAGAACGAGGAGAATGCTTCAAAATAGGCGCAAGATAGGGAACACCCCATCGGAAGACACAATCTGATCTTATCCATTGCCTCCTCAAATGTCGCGTATGACACAGCGCATAACTCGCCATTGATCTCGTCGTTCAAAGAGTCACCTTTTGGAAATGACAAATGATGTATAATACGATACTCATTTGGTTCCCGTTTGGGCACCACCCCCAAAGGAGAGATTCTAAAATTACCGAACGGTGGATGATCGAAAGGCCCTGCAATTCTCCCTTCCCTTAATTCTTTACATAACTTGTCCCTTACCACATGGGGAAATTGCTCTACTGATTTTAAATTACCCACTAGCTTGCAACCTTGCCCTGAAAATGCCGGGAGCGGAAAACCTTGAGCGAACCCTTCATTGATTAAACATGCTTTCTCCCTGTCTGGGTAACTGTCCAGCCACGGGCGCAGACTTTCCAGCCTCACTGGTGTGCAGGCTTTTGTGAAAAATATTCTGCGACTGGGAAGGACCCGCCACCGCATTCTTTTTAAAGCATTTTACTGCTGGGTGCGTCCCGGCACAAATTGAGCATTCATGTCTGTACTTACATGAGTTGTTCCAGCGACATTGACTTTCATTAAAGGCAAAGCAGCAGCCTTTCCTAAAAGCCGCTGTGGAAGGAGTGCCTGACATCTGCCTAGGTGTTGCTGGTTTTTGTGGTGCCATTAAGTTGAGCCACAGGCCAACGTCCTTCATCCCCCATCTGAGTGCTGGGTGAATTGCGAGTTTTTGCCTGTATGACTCATCATAATAAAACCACCCCAGGCCCCCAAAGCTCTTGTATGCCTCCAACACATGATCCACATGTTGAAACAACCCACCACACTGCTCTGGATGTTTTTCCCCCAACACTCCAGCATAAATACAGAAGGCCTGAAGCCAGTTATTAAACGACCGTGGGATCAGTCTTCGCCTCTCATCCTCACCTTTATCCTCACCTCTTCTAAAACCACCCTCTTTCTGACCGGGAAGAAGCGAGAGAATATCAATGTACTCCCCATTGTATATTTTTTCTTTCACCGCTGTGCTTAAGTGGTACCCTAGTGGTGATACTTCGCAGGGCATAGCCTCCTTCATAACCCTCTCTGATACATTAGCCTTGGACCCTGAAGCTACACACTCACCAGCCCCTTGCTGTGACATATTTACTAACACACTATGCTGTGCAGGGGGGTGAGCAGACAGGATGTCAGGGACAGCAGGCAAAATAGGGGTTGAAGGTATAGGAGAAGGTAAAACAGCAGGCATTTTTGAAAGAGACTGCAATAAACCAGACAGAGATCCCACAAGCCCAGATAAAATATTCAACTGGCTTAACTCACCGACTGGTTGTGATTGTGGTACATGTTGCTGAGCCGCTTGCTCCAGCAACGCCGCAGGTGCTTGAAACTGCGCTGCCTGTGTCCCTGATGCCTGTTGCGGCACCGCTGTGTGTGCTCCCCAGCTCTGGGGAACCTGCTGCTGACTGGGAGCCTGCGCCGCAGGCTGGCGACCTCTGGAGACCTGCACGTTCTTCTTGCCTTGACCTCGCTGCCCACCTCTCTTTGCTGGGGACTGGGACGCCGCTCTCCGTTTCTTCCCACCTCCGCTCCTCTTGCTTCCACCCGCCTCTTCTTCTGCTGTCTGTCGCTGAGGCGGAGACGACACTACAGCTGCCGACACTTGCTGGCTGTATCTCTCGGGCGGCACGCTCCGTCTTCCTCTCCGCAGGGGGGCGGGTGCGGGAGACCCCCGTTCCGAGCTGTCACTCACCGCCAGCACACCTCCCTCTGCCACGCCCATGGTGCTCAACGCCGCATTCTGCGACTCCTCTCCCGTGGCTGCTGATAGGCACTGACGCAGCCAAGCCTCTCCTCCTGCTACGCCCGCTTTCTCCATTAGCTGCCGCACCAGGTCTTCCATAGGTAAGAGCTGTGACATACTGCATTCGCCGAGGAGTTCCTGGGAGTTCATGTTTCTTCCACGTCCACCGGGCCAGAGGAAGAGCCCCGGAGCCAGCTGCTCCTTAAATAAACTTGCCCAGGCTTCCAGCACATTCCATGTGAGCCTATTGGCTCTTCCTGCTAGCTCCCTTGCAGCTGATTGCCCTAGCTGCCGCGTTAACCCCTACTAAGCTAACTAACTAGCCCTGCTAGACAAAGCTGGGGAGGCCGCAATCCCAGGAAAGTGGCCACATATTGTGACCCCTTTTTCATTCCCTGGTGGAGTGATCTTCATCCGCTCCCCATCCAGTAGTAGCCGGTGATCTGACGATATGGTTCCGGCTATCGAGATGGTTCCTGTAAGGACTGTGCAGGCGCAATCCTTGCCAACGGAAATCACCGAACCTCCAGGGCGACGTGGAATTTGAGGTAAGTGGCCAGTCGGACGGCTCGCTGCGCTCGCTCGGCCTCCTGGCTCTTTTTTAACATCCTCCAATCCTCGGGGATGTTAAGGAATGAGCCTGGATGCCGGCCAAGGTTCGGAGATTTCCGTAGGCAAGGAACAGGAACCATCTCGATAGGGGAACCATACCGACAAGTCACCGGGGCACGAAGAGTAAGACTTGAGAGGCTGTGAGGTGGGTGGCGACAGACAGAGAGTCGCTGATTGTTGCCATTACTGGTAAAGAAAAAATATTTCCCCGGATTTCATTTTAAAAATCTGGTCACATTACTCTAGAAAGCAGAGCCTGCTTGCCCTCGTGACTCTCTGCCTCTCTTTGTTGTCCTTCCAGACATTGTAATGGCCTGCACAGGACAAAATCAGTACACACACCTCGTACCTTTAGGTACAAACTGGAGAGGACAAGTGCAATAAACTCCAAGTAGGTTTAAGTGAAAACTATACAGCACAAGTGCAGTAACACCAACTACGTTTAAGTGAAAACTATACAGCACTAAAGCAGTAACACCAACTACGTTTAGGTGCAACTAAACAGCACAAGTGCAGTAACAGCAACTACGTTTAGGTGCAACTAAACAGCACAAGTGCAGTAACAGCAACTACGTTTAGGTGCTAATAAACAGCACAAGTGCAGTAACACCGAGTACGTTTAGGTGCTAATAAACAGCACAAGTGCAGTAACACCGAGTACGTTTAGGTGCTAATAAACAGCACAAGTGCAGTAACAGTAACTACGTTTAGGTGCTAATAAACAGCACAAGTGCAGTAACACCGAGTACGTTTAGGTGCTAATAAACAGCACAAGTGCAGTAACACCGAGTACGTTTAGGTGCTAATAAACAGCACAAGTGCAGTAACACCAACTATGTTTTGGTGCAACTAAACAGCACAAGTGCAATAACAGCAACTACAATTAGGTGCTAATAAACAGCACAAGTGCAATAACAGCAACTACAATTAAGTGCTAATAAACAGCACAAGTGCAATAACACCGAGTACGTTTAGGTGCTAATAAACAGCACAAGTGCAGTAACAGCAACTAAGTTTAGGTGCTAATAAACAGCACAAGTGCAGTAACACCAACTACATTTTGGTGCAACGAAACAGCACAAGTGCAGTAACAGCAACTACGTTTAGGTGTAAACTAAACAGCACAAGTACAGTAACAGCAACTACGTTTAGGTGTAAACTAAACAGCACAAGTGCAGTGACAGCAACTACGTTTAGGTGCTAATAAACAGCACAAGTGCAGTAAAAAAAAAGTATGTTTAGGTGCTAATAAACAGCACAAGTGCAGTAACAGCAACTACGTTTAGGTGCAACTAAACAGCGCAAGTGCAGTAACAGCAACTACGTTTAGGTGCTAATAAACAGCACAAGTGCAGTAACAGCAACTACGTTTAGGTGCTAATAAACAGCACAAGTGCAGTAACACTGAGTACGTTTAGGTGCTAATAAACAGCACAAGTGCATTAACAGCCACTACGTTTAGGTGCTAATAAACAGCACAAGTGCAGTAACACTGAGTACGTTTAGGTGCTAATAAACAGCACAAGTGCATTAACAGCCACTACGGTTAGGTGCTAAAAAACAGCATAAGTGCAGTAACAGCAACTACGTTTAGGTGCTAATAAACAGCACAAGTGCAGTAACACCAACTACGTTTAGGTGCTAATAAACAGCACAAGTGCAGTAACAGCAACTAGGTTTAGGTGCTAATAAACAGCACACGTGCAGTAACAGCAACTACGTTTAGGTGTAAACTAAACAGCACAAGTGCAGTAACAGCAACTACATTTAGGTGCTAATAAACAGCATAAGTGCAGTAACAGCAACTACGTTTAGGTGCTAATAAACAGCACAAGTGCAGTAACAAAAAGTACATTTAGGTGCTACTAAACAGCACAAGTGCAGTAACACCAACTACGTTTAGGTGCAACTAAACAGCACAAGTGCAGTAACACCAACTACGTTTAGGTCCTAATAAACAGCACAAGTGCATTAACACCAACTACGTTTAGGTGCAACTAAACAGCACAAGTGCAGTGACAGCAACTACGTTTAGGTGCTAAACGTAGTTTAGCACCTCTGCTCCTGTAGAGGGGACCCATGCCGGTTATTAGTTGAAATTTGGCGTGGAGTTCCCCCTCAAGATTCATACTAGACACAGTGCTTGGTATTGGCAGGGATCCAAGCCCTGCAGTTGGTGTTACAAGTGCAGTAACACCAACTACGTTTTGGTGCAACTAAACAGCACAAGTGCAGTAACACCAACTACAATTAGGTGCTAATAAACAGCACAAGTGCAGTAACAGCAACTATGTTTAGGTGCTAATTAAACAGCACAAGTGCAGTAACACTGAGTACGTTTAGGTGCTAATAAACAGCACAAGTGCAGTAACACCGAGTACGTTTAGGTGCTAATAAACAGCACAAGTGCAGTAACACCGAGTACGTTTAGGTGCTAATAAACAGCACAAGTGCAGTAACACCAACTACGTTTAGGTGCAAATAAACAGCACAAGTGCAGTAACACCAACTACGTTTAGGTGCTAATAAACAGCACAAGTGCAGTAACAGCAACTACGTTTAGGTGCTAATAAACAGCACAAGTGCAGTAACAGCAACTACATTTAGGTGCTAATAAACAGCACAAGTGCAGTAACACCAACTGCGTTTAGGTGCAACTAAACAGCACAAGTGCAGTAACACCAACTGCGTTTAGGTGCAACTAAACAGCACAAGTGCAGTAACAAAAAGTACGTTTAGGTTAGGGTTGTCCCGATACCGATACTAGTATCGGTATCGGGACCGATTCCGAGTTTTTTCGGCGGTAGTCAGACGCCGATACCCCGCCCCGATACACAAATAGAATACTTAACCCCCCCCGCGCCGCGCCGCCGCTGCCGCCGCCGACCACCGCCACCGGAGCCGCAATTCGCCACTGCGATCCGCCGCCGTTACGCCGCTGACTGTGTAATACGGGCGGGAACATTACAGCTTTGAATAGCTGTAATGATTTGCGCCACGCATAGACACTCCCCCTTGCTCGGGTGAACTGTCCAATCCCGAGCGAGGGGGAGTGTCTATACACGCAGCGTGGCGCCAATCATTACAAAGCTATTCAAAGCTGTAATGTTCCTGGCCGGCCGTAGTACTTTACACAGTCGGCGGTAGCAGGTAAGCGGGCCATGGCTGCATATGGGGGGGACACATGGCTGGATGGGGGGAGACACACATGGCTGCATATGGGGGGTAGTGTTGCTCACGAATATTCGCATTGCGAATATTCGACTCGAATATAGCATATTCGAGAAATCGCGCTATATTTCGAAATTCGCGGTGAATATTCGCAATTCCGAATATTCGATTTTTTACTATTTTTTTTTTTAATCAGATCACATCCTAGATATCTCCATCGACGTCTAAAAGCATTGCTGGTATCATTAGAGACCCTGGGCCGAGTAGCTGAAGCGTTCATTGAATTTTCCAGAAAGATCGCAATGCGATTATTCGGCAAACGCAATATCGCGCGATTATTTTCCTCACCCCGATCTTCCGCATCAGAGCGATTTTTACAGTTTCATTTTTAAAACAGATCACATCCTAGTGATCTCCATAGACGTCTGAAAGCATTGCTGGTATGATTAGAGCCATTGGGCCGAGTAGCTGAAGCGATCATTTTATATTGCCGAATATTCGCAATGCGAATATTCGGCAATAGGAATATTGCGCGATTATTTGCTCCGCCCTTTTGCATCAGAGCCAATCAGAGTTCTCCTTCCACACTCGTCACAGGTTAGCAACCAATAGGAACCTGCCTGCATGGACATTATATAAGCTCACTCCCAGCACCATTTCATTGCAGATTCAGAAGCTGGCTATAGAGTGTGGAGGCTGTTTCTGTGTTCCTGGTTTCCTGTGTCTTTGTTCTTGATTGATTTAGATCATCACCAGCATTGCTATTTAGTGATTCCAGTGGATCTTTTCCAGTATATCAACTGCTTTTTTCAAAGCAATAGACCCAAGAGCTTTTTTCAAAGCTACGTTTTGTGCTGTTTTGTGCTGTTTTTTTCATTTGTGTTACTGTTTGATCCTGCAATCCTCCCTGTTCAGTTATATTTGCAAGAGATTTCAGAACACATTTTGCTGAGCTTTATAAAAGAGCTTTTCTAAAAGCTAAGTTTTGTTCATCTTGTGTTACTGTTAGATCTTGCAGGTTCGCTGTTCAGTGATATTTGATAGGCATCTCAGTTCAAATTTTGTTTAGTTTTCCCTAAAGAGCTTTTATAAAAGCTAAGTTTTGTGTTCAGTTTAGTTAAATTTTGTGTAGTAAGTGTACACACTGTTAGTGTACATTTATTTCATCTAGCTTAGCTTAGTGTGTGTTTAGTGTCTGTGTTTTGTGTTTAAAAAAAAAAAAAAAAAAAAAAGTTAGTGTTTGTTTAGTGCTTTTTTTTTTTTCTTTAATTTTGTAGTCCTTGTCTGGTGTACTACTTTTCTTATAGTTTAGTAGCTGTCTGTGTACGTCTTTGTCTGCGTGCCTGTCTTGTAAAAAAAACACAAAAACACATTTTGTTCACATTTTCCCCCCCCAATAAAGTTTACCCCCCCCACACACATATCAGCAATAATGAGCGGCATCCGTGGCCGTGGCAGCAGGGGTAGGGGAGTTACTCCCAGTGCTGGATCGCTGCCAGCACGGGGTACCTCTCGTGCCCCTACTAGTGGTAGAGGATCGGGTGCAAGGGGAGTACGCCTGATCCGGGAGTTCTTCCCATCGGGCAGCCGCCCGATATTGCCATCTCAGGCTCAAGTAGTGGTGGACTACATGGGGCACAGCAGTGCCACTGAGTCGTCGGTCCCGACTCACAGTAGTACCACCATTACACCGTTGCCTGTACTACCCCCCCCCAGCCCCCAAGAGTCCAGCATCTTACTGTTCGACAGCGACAGTGATAGGGATCTCTTGGGGGAGGCCATGCATCAGGCAGACCTCCAGCTCTGTCCTGATGGTCAGGACCTTTTTGAAGGGATGGATGAGGAGGATGGGATACCTGCTGGCAGTATCCCAGAGACATCCCTTCAAACTGGTGCTGCTGTTTTGGTGCAGGAAACAGCAGCACCTAGTCAGACCCAGGCGTGGGTGAGGGGACAGCGGAGCCAGGCTAGAGGCTCCATGTCACGTGGTTCCCTCAGACCAACACATCTCAGCCCTTGGTCTGACATCTCTGGGGGCGAAAAGGGTGACCCATCATGGTTGCCATCTGACGCGTCGGCTCACTACGTCAGTGACGACGGGGAAGGTAGGCACCCTGGTGAAACGGTGCGCCAGGTCACCACCAGGGAGACCATCGTCAGGGTCTCCACTGGTGATGGCAGCAGGAGGTGTCAGGAGGAGGAGCAGCAGCAGCAGCAGCAGCAGCAGGCAGCTCCACCTGTGCGCACCGAATCCCAGCAGGTGCAAGTAAGCGTCACCCCATCTGACAGGAGGGCGGTGCTGAAGTCACCTGTCTGGAATTTCTTTACCCTGGTGGCAGACAACCCTACCGTGGCCATCTGCCGGATTTGTAAAGTGAGGGTGAAGAGAGGGAAGTGTTTGGCTCGGGTGGGTACCACAGCCCTGAACCAGCACCTGAGGATAAACCACTGGGCGTTGTATGACGAGATGAAGCGTGGTGGTGGTAGCAGCGCCACCACCACAAGTGAGCAGGGTACAGCAGCCCCTGCCACATCTTCATCTGTTTCCAGCAGGTCATGCCCCCCCGCTCCCTCTAGTAGAGGTACTGGTACCGGCAGCCAGACCTCTACTTCCACAGCACCCTCCACGTCTGTGTCCCGCACTGCCGTCCGGCGCCAGGCGTCGATTTCAGACGCCTTTGACCGCACCACTCCCTTCCCCCCTGGAGACCGACGTGTGCGTTCCCTCAATGGGCTCCTGGCAAGGGTTATTGCCCAACATCTGCTGCCCTTCAACATAGTTGACAGCAACCCCTTCAGGCAGATGTTGGAGCAGGCCCAACCCCAATGGCGTGTCCCCAGCCGCCATTTCTTTGCCAGGACTGGTGTCCCTGCCCTACACCAGCACATTGTGCAGAATGTAACCCTGTCGCTGGATCACGCTGTCAGCGACAGGGTTCATCTGACAATGGATGGCTGGACCAGCAGGCATGGGCAGGGACGCTACATCAGCTTCACGGCCCATTGGGTTTCCCTCCGAGGCGTCGGTGAGGGATCGTCGGCAACCGATCTTGTGGTGCCGCCCCGGGGTGTCCAGGGGAGAACTGCTGGTCTCCCTCAAGCCACTGTCTCCGCAGCTGCTGAGCCTCCCAGCAAGCGCCCCCGTAGCTACTCAAGTGTGGGGCACGTGCGCTGTCAGGCCGTGCTCCAGCTTGTTAGTTTAGGGGACCGGAGACACACTGCAGAAGAAGTGCTGAAAGCACTTCAAGCTCAGGTCCAGAAGTGGCTGACACCCCGAAGGCTCCAGCCAGGTATGGTTGTCTGCGATAACGGCAGCAACCTACTCGCCGCCCTCCATGCTGGCAGTCTGACGCACGTGCCCTGTCTGGCACATGTCCTCAACCTGGTGGTGCAGAAGTTCCTGCGCACTTATCCAGGGTTGAGTGACATTGTGGCAAAGGCGCGTAGGATTGCCAGCCACTTCAGGCGCTCCCCAACCGCTACCGCGTCCCTGTCCAAATTGCAGCGGAAGTACAATCTGCCCCTTCACAGGCTGATTGTGGACAGTGTGACGCGGTGGAACTCCACCCTCCACATGCTGAAGAGGTTGTGGGAGCAGCAAAGGGCGGTGAGGGAGTACCTGATGGAACTAGGCACTGAGAGGGCTTCACCACAACTCCCTTTCATCGCCTGTGCGCAGTGGGGGCAGATAAACCAGGTCTGCCAAGTGTTGTCCTCCTTCGAGCAGGCGACCAAGATGGTCAGCAGTGAGCAAATTGGCCTCAATAGCGTGCTGCCAATACTGTTCATGCTGGAGAGGACACTAGATCGCCTGCTCGAGGCTGGGGAGAGTGCCTTGGTGGAGCAGGAGGAGTCAGCAATGCTCCACCGAGACCAGGGCCAGGACGAGGAGGAGGAGGAGGAGGAGGAGGATGATGATGAAGAGGAGGAGGAGGTGGTTGCTGGTGTCGTCCCGGAGTCAGGGCCTGGTCAGGAGGGAGAGCCGGTGTTGGGGGCACCGATAGTCCGGGGGTTGGGCATGTCTGAGTTTGACCAGCAGCGCCTCAGGGATGAAGAGTCGCACCTCATTCACCTGGCCAGCATTGAGGAGTCACAGCGGGCTGTGCTCTTCCCCATGGCTGCCCACATGCTGAGATGCCTCAGGAGGGACCCCCGGGTTAAGACCATCAAGACGAGGGATGATTTCTGGATGGCCACCCTTTTGGATCCCAGGTGCAAGGGGAAACTGGAGCAGTTCATCCCAGCCAGCCGGAGGCAGCACCGGATGGAGGAACTGCAGGCAGCCATTGTCAGACGGTTGGAGCAGGCAACTCCCCGGCCTCCAGTTGTCCCCCCTCATCTCACCCAGCAGGTGGCTGCACCCAGCTGCAGCCGAGCAGGGGACCTAATGGAAGAGATGAGGATGTTCTTCCAAACCGAGCGACCCAGTACCACCACCAGCAGCAGCAGCAGCAGTCACCACCAGCGGCTGGCCCACATGGTGGCAGACTACATGGCGTCCGTCGGTGCTTCTGACAGTATGAGCACCGACGACCCCATGGAGTACTGGGTTGCCAGATTGGACACCTGCCGCGAGCTCGCTCAGTATGCGCTGGAGTTATTGTCTTGCCCCCCCTCCAGCGTACTATCTGAGCGGACATTCAGCGCGGCAGGTGGGGTGGTCACGGACAAGAGGACCCGTCTGTCCACAGACTCCGTGGACAGACTCACATTCATAAAGATGAATGAGTCCTGGATCGGCGGTGACTTTCTGGCACCCGTCGTCGGTTCAGGGCGCTGAAGGGTCCCTTGCCATGCATTCCCTGATGAAGCCCCGGACCTGATGTATTTACAGTGCTGAATATAACTATTTCAACATCAGAGAAAATCAATGTTAATATTTGGTACAGTAGGCTTTCTTTGCAATTACAGCGGTCAAACATTTCTTGTAGTTTTACACCAGCTTTGCACACACTGGAGGAGGGATTTTGGCCCACTCCTCCACACAGATCTTCTCTACATCAGTCATGTTTCTGGGCTATCGCTGAGAAACACGGAGTTTGAGCTCCCTCCAAAGATTCTCTATTGGGTTTAGGTCTGGAGACTGGCTAGGCCACGCCAGAACCTTGATATGCTCCTTACAGAGCCAATCCTTGGTTATCCTGGCTGTGTGCTTTGGGTCATTCTCATGTTGGAAGACCCAGCCTCGACCCATCTTCAAAGCTCTAACTCAGGGAAGGAGGTTGTTGCCCAAAATCTTGCAATACATGGCCCCGGTCATCCTCTCCTTAATACAGTGCAGTCACCCTGTCCCATGTGCAGAAAAACACCACCAAAGCATGATGCTACCACCCCCATGCTTCACATTAGGGATGGCGTTCTTGGCATGGTACTCATCATTATTCTTCCTCCGAACACGGTTAGTGAAATTATGATCAAAAAATTATATTATAGTCTCATCTGACCACATGATTTTCTCCCATGACTCCTTTGGATCAGTCAAGACAATTATGTCAGCAGTTATTTCACACCCTATATACTCTTATTAAGACTGCTGTACATCATGGCAACTCCTGCCCATGTGATATGACTCTGTATCAACTACTACTGTTAATACTACTACTGCTGCTTCTGCTGCTGCTGCCGCCCAGTCAATACACCTATGTCAGCAGTTATTTCACACTCTATATACTCTTATTAAGACTGCTGTACATCATGGCAACTCCTGCCCATGTGATATGACTCTGTATCAACTACTACTGTTAATACTACTACTGCTGCTTCAGCTGCTGCTGCCGCCCAGTCAATACACCTATGTCAGCAGTTGTTTAACACTCTATATACTCTTATTCCTACTGCTGTTCATCATGGCACCTCCTGCCCATGTGATATGACTCTGTATCAACTACTACTGTTAATACTACTACTGCTGCTTCTGCTTCTGCTGCTGCTGCCCAGTCAAGACACCTATGTCAGCAGTTATTTGACACTCTATATACTCCTGTTCCTACTGCTGTTCATCATGGCACCTCCTGCCCATGTGATATGACTCTGTATCAACTACTACTGTTAATACTACTGCTGCTGCTTCTGCTGCTGCTGCTGCCCAGTCAAGACACCTATGTCAGCAGTTATTTGACACTCTATATACTCCTATTCCTACTGCTGTTCATGATGGCACCTCCTGCCCATGTGATATGACTCTGTATCAACTACTACTGTTAATACTACTGCTGCTGCTTCTGCTGCTGCTGCTGCCCAGTCAAGACACCTATGTCAGCAGTTATTTGACACTCTATATACTCCTATTCCTACTGCTGTTCATCATGGCACCTCCTGCCCATGTGATATGACTCTGTATCAACTACTACTGTTAATACTACTGCTGCTTCTGCTGCTGCTGCCCAGTCAAGACACCTATGTCAGCAGTTATTTGACACTCTATATACTCCTATTCCTACTGCTGTTCATCATGGCACCTCCTGCCCATGTGATATGACTCTGTATCAACTACTACTGTTAATACTACTGCTGCTGCTTCTGCTGCTGCTGCTGCCCAGTCAAGACACCTATGTCAGCAGTTATTTGACACTCTATATACTCCTATTCCTACTGCTGTTCATCATGGCACCTCCTGCCCATGTGATATGACTCTGTATCAACTACTACTGTTAATACTACTGCTGCTGCTTCTGCTGCTGCTGCTGCCCAGTCAAGACACCTATGTCAGCAGTTATTTGACACTCTATATACTCCTATTCCTACTGCTGTTCATCATGGCACCTCCTGCCCATGTGATATGACTCTGTATCAACTACTACTGTTAATACTACTGCTGCTTCTGCTGCTGCTGCCCAGTCAAGACACCTATGTCAGCAGTTATTTGACACTCTATATATTCCTATTCCTACTGCTGTTCATCATGGCACCTCCTGCCCATGTGATATGACTCTGTATCAACTACTACTGTTAATACTACTACTGCTGCTGCTGCTGCCCAGTCAAGACACCTATGTCAGCAGTTATTTGACACTCTATATACTCCTATTCCTACTGCTGTTCATCATGGCACCTCCTGCCCATGTGATATGACTCTGTATCAACTACTACTGTTAATACTACTACTGCTGCTGCTGCTGCTGCCCAGTCAAGACACCTATGTCAGCAGTTATTTCACACCCTATATACTCTTATTAATACTGCTGTTCATCATGGCACCTCCTGCCCATGTGATATGACTCTGTATCAACTACTACTGTTAATACTACTACTGCTGCTGCTGCTGCCCAGTCAAGACACCTATGTCAGCAGTTATTTGACACTCTATATACTCCTATTCCTACTGCTGTTCATCATGGCACCTCCTGCCCATGTGATATGACTCTGTATCAACTACTACTGTTAATACTACTGCTGCTTCTGCTGCTGCTGCCCAGTCAAGACACCTATGTCAGCAGTTATTTGACACTCTATATACTCCTATTCCTACTGCTGTTCATCATGGCACCTCCTGCCCATGTGATATGACTCTGTATCAACTACTACTGTTAATACTACTGCTGCTGCTGCCCAGTCAAGACACCTATGTCAGCAGTTATTTCACACCCTATATACTCTTATTAATACTGCTGTTCATCATGGCACCTCCTGCCCATGTGATATGACTCTGTATCAACTACTACTGCTAATACTGCTACTGCTGCTGCTGCTGCTGCTGCTCAGTCAAGACAACTATGTCAAAAGTAATTTCCCACTCTATATACTCCTATTACCACTGCTGTTCATCGTGGCACCTCCTGCCCAAGTGATATGACTCTGTATCTACTACTACTACTACTGCTGCTGCTGCTCAGTCAAGACACCTATGTAAAAAGTTAATTCCCACTCTATATACTCCTATTACCACTGCTGTTCACTGATACCACTGATAGTTAATTTATCCCTTAACTACCCCCATTTGTGAGGGTCGGGGTTTTTCTTTAAAGTCCCATGCAAATCAATGGAAAATGTATGTTCCCACATAACTTCTGTACGCCTAGAGATATTTCAATAATACCCGCTATACATATTACTTATATGCCAAATAAAAATATATAACAGTTAAATTAACCCTTACCAACACCCTTATATAAAAGATGGGTATATTTACATTACTATGATTTTCCTCCCCAAAAGGTTAAGATAGGAAGACCGGGCAACGCCGGGTATTCAGCTAGTAATAGTATAAAATGTTTTCGGTTATTATTAAGCTAGATGTGTTGATGTTGATGTTGATGTTGATGTGTTAGATGTGAAGTTAGATGTGTTTAAAAAACTAACAATTTCAATAAGAAATGAAACCTTTGCAAAATATAACATTTTTTATTAAAAAAAAAAAAATTAAGACATGAACTTCTGAAGCTCTGTCACCTCATCCATGGTTTTCGCCATTTGTTGCACCAGCTGCTGATTTTGGCGTGTCAAAAAAAGTATCTGCTGCTCATTTGCCAGTACTCTCTGCGTCATGTTTTTCATGGCAGCTTGTTTCCCCTTGAGCTTTTTTATAACTGTTAGGATATAAGAAAAAAACATTTGGATTTCAAAGACCGTTACGAAAGATTATTTTAAGCCATAAAAATAATAAAGTCGGACTTAAGAGACTCTATGAAAGAGGATCTGGCAGAGGCAATTCTCTTCCTTAGAACTCTACATTGCATTTATTTGCATTTGCTAAGCCTAGAACTACATTTCAAGATTAATATAAACCATTTCTAGGTTTTTCAGATTTTTTGTTTGGTTCATTATAGATAAGCTTTGTTTTTGTTCTAAAACAGCCAAATAATGTGGTCTGTATTTTTGAACTGTTAAAGATCATGTTCCTGATGTTTAAGCCTGCTGCTACTATCCAGTCACTTGATTGTTTTCATTGTGTTTGTCTTTTGCTTAAACTGTGCAATACAGTAGACTGTTGGCTTCCCAGCCAGTAGTCCTGTGGTAGGTTGCGTTTCTTTCCCTCAAGGAATCTATAAAATACATTTGCATATTAATACAGAGGAGTCGGAGTCGGGGAGTCGGGGAGTCGGAGTCTGAAGTACATAAAACTGAGGAGTCGGAGTCGAAAAATGTATCTACCGACTCCACAGCCCTGCTTTAAATGCTGTCCATTTTTAGAGCTACATTTTATTGTTGAAATTTTATTAATCTCTGTGCACATATTTACCCTCCTGATTGATGGTAAAATTAACCGTCTCATCCTGCTCATCTTCCTCGTCACCCACTACTCCACCAGAAGTTTCGGGTGGGGGGTGTAGCTCCTCCTCTTGCTCCTCCACAGGAGCTGGGGGTGGTGATGTGGATGGCCCTGGCTGCTCCTCCTCATCCCTCTCCTCCTCTTCCACATCCTCCTCCTGCTCCTCCTCTGCGGCCTGTCGCCTTGTGCGCTTGGGGCGCACAGTTGGTAGCGGAGCTCCTATAATAACACAATGTTCATATATTATAAAAATGTTTTCTAATGACGTATGCAAATTCTGTGTACTCTGCTGTATTGTATATGAATACAAATTAATTTATATAGACAGTTAACCAATGGGACAATGTTATATTAAAGGGTCTTGTGGGCACTACAGGGGACTGAGCGTGAGCTGGGCTGCCACCATGGTAAAATGAGCTGTTTTTGTCTCCTTTGTTTTGTTCAGACGATCTCATGTTAAAAAAAGGACTTGATGGAGTACACGGGATTACTATAACAACCCCACGCCTAACACAGGAATTTAGTGGGAATCTATATATATAAAACTCAACGTGTGTGTGCATGTATGTATGTATGTTCCACCATCACGTCCAAACGGCTAAAGATATTTACATGAAACTTGGCACACAGGTTACTTATATGTCAGCCACAAATATAGGATTGGTGGTTTAACCCTTACCCACCCCCATTTGCCTTGGTCAGGGTTTTTCTTTAAAGTCCCATTCAACTCTATGGGAAATACATGTTACTTCATAACAGCTGTAGATATTTCGATAACACTTGGTCACATGTTATCTATACGTCCACTTAAAGTATAGGATCGTTAATTTATCCCTTAACTAACCCCATTGGTGAGGGTCGGGCTTTTTGTTTAAAGTCCCATGCAAAGCAATGGGAAAAGTATGTTCCCACATAACTTCTGTGTTCCTGTCTGCTGTCCCATGTTTTTTTCCAACAGTACTATGAATACCTTGGCTGGTGGTGATATATGTTACAACAACATGGCGTCTTGGTTAACAACATCTGACCTTAAATTAATTACATATGACCTTACATAACTGTCCCCAAGGGACCCGGGCTGGCTCAACGCGATTGCCACTGCGCTGACAAGCCATTCACCTCTGCAGGTAGGGGTTCGGATCCCGCTCTCGGCTACATGTGAATTGAGTTTGGTGGTCTCAGCTCGGCCCCCGGTGGGTGTGCTATGCGAGGTAAGCCTGCGCTTAGTATGCCCACCTCCCTCCCACAAAAACCACCACACTTACACACGCACTCGCAATTGGGTTAACATGCACGCACTCTGACCATGCGGTCTCTAAAAAGAGAGGCGAAGGACTAACGGGGCTGGTTGAGCGGGCAAATCCTCTCACTCCCTTATAGGGAGTCCCTCTGCCCCGTTGGGCTTCGAAGCGGAGCAGGTAGGACGGTCTGTGTGGGAGGACCCCCTCACACCCGCCATTGCCACCCGGGGCATGGAGAAAGGTGGCAGATTACCTCTGGGGGAGGCCTGCCTACTCCCAACTCCTGCAATCCGGCTCCTCTCTCGAGTACACGCACAAAATACACTTTAGGGGAAAAAAAACATAACTGTGACCAATAACTTACCAGGATGATATTTATTCCGGATACGCCTGACCCGGTTCATCTGGCGCCTCTTCAGGTCGGACCACTTTTTGAGGATCGCCATGCGAGTGTGTTCTTCGCCTAGTTCCTCAATCAGGGAGTTTATAACTCCCTGTTTTTCTTGCTGCCTCCGCAGCTCATCGTATCCTGTTTCCAGGAACTTCTGCAAGATGAAGAACAAAGTATATTGTAATACTTTTGTTGACAGCCTTATGGATATATGACGTAAATGTATGCTATTCAACAATTGGAAGCATTCTCGCCTTATTAATCAATGACAGGGGTAACATGACAGATTTTATATCCTGCCATTTCGGTCGCCACCTTTTTTACATAAATATAGCAGCCATTATCATTTGCATAATTATGAATATATTATTAACAACACAGGATACACGTATAGGGGAGATATGCGTTGCTAACTCTTTTCCCTGTCAGGAGCCTAACGCCCCGGGGGGTCAGAGACGGGACCTTTTCGGAGGACCACTGACGTATGCAACCGTCGCAGTTTTTTGTGATGTCACTCTTTAGGTGTGTGCAAATTTTTCCTTGCACCGGGTGGAGTTTTTGGGTTGTGTTTTGCACGCCACAGGCTTTTCAACAGAAAATAACCAGCTGGAGGCAGAATGGTTGCAAAACACTACGGGTTTGTTACCTAACTCTGGGTTTCAAGACCAGTCCACCTCCAGCTGTTGCAAAACTACTACTCCCATCAGCCACGGTCTGTCAGTGCATGCTAAGAATTTTACTTTTGCTGCATCTAGGGTGCCACAGTTTAGAGACCCGTGCATAAAGGCCTGAAAAATGGGGGCCTGCAGAACTTACAATACTAGAAGTGCCAGCATTCCCAGGCATGCTGGAAGTTGTAGTTCTGCAACATCTAAAGGGCAATATGTATTCGAACGTCCTTGGGCCTTGAGGACACTGAAGTCAGGACGTTCGCATACGTCCTATGTCCAATAAAATGTTAAATTCATTATGCTAAATAACAAGGAAAAGTGCCTAAATACACATTTGCCAACCAGGGTGTCTGCAGCTGTCCAGGCATGCTGGGACTTGTAGTTTTGTAAAAGCAGGAGACACATTTTTTGTGAAATACTAATATCTGATCATATATACTAACTTTTAAACTAGACTAAAATGCAGTTGAAGATAATGAAATAACAGTGGTCAAAATACTTACACAAATCAGCATCTTTTCCTCAGATACAGTGAAATTACTTCCAACCATCTTGCTCTGCGATTGCGTTGCGATCATAATGTTGGAAACTGGCAAGGGTCCAGGAAATGGTCGCGTGTTGTTCGCGTGTTGATTGCGCTGCTTGGACCGAGATGGGTCCATATGGCTTCGGCTGTATGGACCACAGTAACTCTTTTCCCTGTCAGGAGCCTAACGCCCCGGGGGGTCAGAGACGGGACCTTTTCGGAGGACCACTGACGTATGCAACCGTCGCAGTTTTTTGTGATGTCACTCTTTAGGTGTGTGCAAATTTTTCCTTGCACCGGGTGGAGTTTTTGGGTTGTGTTTTGCACGCCACAGGCTTTTCAACAGAAAATAACCAGCTGGAGGCAGAATGGTTGCAAAACACTACGGGTTTGTTACCTAACTCTGGGTTTCAAGACCAGTCCACCTCCAGCTGTTGCAAAACTACTACTCCCATCAGCCACGGTCTGTCAGTGCATGCTAAGAATTTTACTTTTGCTGCATCTAGGGTGCCACAGTTTAGAGACCCGTGCATAAAGGCCTGAAAAATGTGGGCCTGCAGAACTTACAATACTAGAAGTGCCAGCATTCCCAGGCATGCTGGAAGTTGTAGTTCTGCAACATCTAAAGGGCAATATGTATTCGAACGTCCTTGGGCCTTGAGGACACTGAAGTCAGGACGTTCGCATACGTCCTATGTCCAATAAAATGTTAAATTCATTATGCTAAATAACAAGGAAAAGTGCCTAAATACACATTTGCCAACCAGGGTGTCTGCAGCTGTCCAGGCATGCTGGGACTTGTAGTTTTGTAAAAGCAGGAGACACATTTTTTGTGAAATACTAATATCTGATCATATATACTAACTTTTAAACTAGACTAAAATGCAGTTGAAGATGATGAAATAACAGTGGTCAAAATACTTACACAAATCAGCAACTTTTCCTCAGACTTAGTGAAATTGCTTCCAACCATGTTGCTGTGTGATTGCGCTGCGATCATAAGTTGGAAACTGGCAAGGCTCCAGGAAATGGTCGCGTGTTGTTCGCGCAATTGCGCATGCGCGATCGAAAAATCGCAATCGCAATATGTATTTTGGTTAAAATATCATACATATTCGATTTCAGAGTGCTGCTACAGCAGTTTTCGAAATATCTGCAATAAATTTCGCATTCGCATGTTGCGATATTTCGATAAAATATCAGGAATATTCTGAGCCAATCAGAGCGCTCCTCCAGCATATCTCGAAATTGCGCAATAAATATCGCATTCGCATGTTGCGATATTTCGATAAAATATCACGAATATTCTGAGCCAATCAGAGCGCTCCTCCAGCATATCTCGAAATTGCGCAATAAATATCGCATTCGCATGTTGCGATATTTCGATAAAATATCACGAATATTCTGAGCCAATCAGAGCGCTCCTCCAGCATATCTCGAAATTCCGCAATAAATATCGCATTCGCATGTTGCGATATTTCGATAAAATATCACGAATATTCTAAGCCAATCAGAGCGCTCCTCCAGCATATCTCGAAATTCCGCAATAAATATCGCATTCGCATGTTGCGATATTTCGATAAAATATCACGAATATTCTAAGCCAATCAGAGCGCTCCTACCGCAGTTATTAAAAAAATCGCAATTATTTTCGCATTCGCAATAGCGAAAAATCGCATTCAATTAATTTCGATAAAATATCACGAATATTCGAATTTAGCGAATATATCTCGAATATTCGAATATATATTCGAGATATATCGCGAAATCGAATATGGCATATTCTGCTCAACACTAATGGGGGGGACACATGGCTGGATGGGGGGAGACACACATGGCTGCATATGGGTGGGACACATGGCTGGATGGGGGGAGACACACATGGCTGGATGGGGGGAGACACACATGGCTGGATGGGGGGAGACACACATGGCTGGATGGGGGGAGACACACATGGCTGGATGGGGGGAGACACACATGGCTGGATGGGGGGGGAGACATGGCTGCATGGGGGGTGACAATGGCTGCATGGGGGGTGACAATGGCTGCATGGGGGGATACATTGCTGGATGGGGGGTGACAATGGCTGGATGGGGGGATACATTGCTGCATGGGGGGTGACAATGGCTGCATGGGGGGTGACAATGGCTGCATGGGGGGTGACAATGGCTGCATGGGGGGTGACAATGGCTGGATGGGGGGATACATTGCTGGATGGGGGGTGACAATGGCTGGATGGGGGGAGACAATGGCTGGATGGGGGGATACATGGCTGCATGGGGGGATACATTGCTGCATGGGGGGAGACAATGGCTGGATGGGGGGAGACAATGGCTGGATGGGGGGATACATGGCTGCATGGGGGGATACATGGCTGCATGGGGGGAGACAATGGCTGGATGGGGGGATACATTGCTGCATGGGGGGAGACAATGGCTGGATGGGGGGAGACAATGGCTGGATGGGGGGAGACAATGGCTGGATGGGGGGGAGACAATGGCTGGATGGGGGGGAGACAATGGCTGGATGGGGGGGAGACAATGGCTGGATGGGGGGAGACAATGGCTGGATGGGGGGAGACAATGGCTGGATGGGGGGATACATGGCTGCATCTGTGGGGGGACATCGCTGCATTTGGGGACACATTTTAAAAAAAGTATCGGTATTCGGTATCGGCGACTACTTGAAAAAAAGTATCGGTACTCGTACTCAGTCCTAAAAAAGTGGTATCGGGACAACCCTAGTTTAGGTGCTAATAAACAGCACAAGTGCAGTAACACCAACTACGTTTAGGTGCAACTAAACAGCACAAGTGCAGTAACACCAACTACGTTTAGGTGCTAATAAACAGCACAAGTGCAGTAACACCAACTACGTTTTGGTGCAACTAAACAGCACAAGTGCAGTAACACCAACTACAATTAGGTGCTAATAAACAGCACAAGTGCAGTAACAGCAACTATGTTTAGGTGCTAATTAAACAGCACAAGTGCAGTAACACCGAGTACGTTTAGGTGCTAATAAACAGCACAAGTGCAGTAACACCGAGTACGTTTAGGTGCTAATAAACAGCACAAGTGCAGTAACACCGAGTACGTTTAGGTGCTAATAAACAGCACAAGTGCAGTAACACCAACTACGTTTAGGTGCCAATAAACAGCACAAGTGCAGTAACACCAACTACGTTTAGGTGCTAATAAACAGCACAAGTGCAGTAACAACAACTATGTTTAGGAGCTAATAAACAGCACAAGTGCAGTAACACCAACTACGTTTAGGTGCTAATAAACAGCACAAGTGCAGTAACAGCAACTACGTTTAGGTGCTAATAAACAGCACAAGTGCAGTAACACTGAGTAGTTTTAGGTGCAACTAAACAGCACAAGTGCAGTAACAGCAAATACTTTTAGGTGCTAATAAACAGCACAAGTGCAGTAACACAGAGTATGTTTTGGTCCTAATAAACAGCACAAGTGCAGTAACAGCAACTACGTTTAGGTGCAACTAAACAGCACAAGTGCAGTAACAGCAACTACGTTTAGGTGCTAATAAACAGCACAAGTGCAGTAACAGCAATTACGTTTAGGTGTAAACTAAACAGCACACGGGCAATACAACACGTTAGAACACTGCAGCTAGCACAATCTACTGCCTGACAAATAGGAATAGCTGATCTAGCTAAGCTATACAGTGTATAAATATATGTACAACTCCTGGGATGTATATATATCCTCTACACACTGTAAATTTAACTAAACTGACTAGCCTGCCTGCTTTATCTATCTATCTAGTAAAAAAGACTGTCTCTCTAGCTCTCACTATAGGACTGATCTCTTTAACAACGGCACAACACACTACACGCGGCCGCCTTGCATGCTGCCTTTTATAGTGTGGGGCGTGTGCTAAAGCCCTGAGCCATAATTGGCCAAAGCCACCCTGGCTTTGGCCAATTATGACTCTCCGTTTTTTGCGCGCTGTGATTGGCCAAGCATGCAAGGTCATAGTGCATGCTTGGCCAATCATCAGCGCGCAATGCCGCAGTGAATTATGGGTCGTTGCGCGTCATTCGAATTTGGCGCGAACGACCCGTTTTGTTTGAATTTCGACGAACGTACGTTCGACTCGAACACAAAGCTCATCCCTACTTGTAGCAAAGTCTCTAGCCTCCTCCAGTCTAATGAGAACCTTCAGGGCCAAAGATAGCTGACATCCTTCTGTATGTGGTGGGTTGTGAGGCATAGCGGATGCAAGGTGGATAAAGTTATTCCCAGCTGGCCAAGGGATTCAAGAGATACCTCATATACCCATAACCTGACCCTGGGATGTCCTTCTCATATCTAGTACCATCAAGTGCCCGGCCACCGAGTGGTAGAAGAGAAAAGTACAAGGCCATACTTAGGGAGAAATTAATGGATCTCTAACAATTGACCAGGGTAACTATTCCTGGCAAGTACATTTGTGAGGAACATTCCTGACTAAACCCCAGGGCGCTACATACTTCTTTAGGAAGGGTCAATTTGTTAGCACAGCCCCCTGTCTCCTTGCACATCATAGCCATCTCCTCTTTTTGAGACAGATCTGTGCACACGGGCAGGGCACATAAGGAAATTTACTCCAGCACTGCAATTCATAGAATGCAAGTATAGTTTGTTAAGTAATGTAAACCCAACCACTAAAATATCATATCACAGCATTCCCTTGTCTGGGTACTTTATGTTATGGGCAAAAAATTCTTTGTTACTGTCTCACACAATTTCCTGCCTTCTTAAATCGTATATTGAGGAGCGCCTGGTGCATAAGTTCATCTCCACTGAAGGACTTTTTGAAACATTTAATGGTTAAGAGCACCAAATACAGCTGACACATTTAAGGGAGAAAAAGCCTCGGCCTTCTTGAGGGCTTGAGCAGTCGATGCTAATGAAATTACGGTAGAATGGCTTTATTATCACATGCCTGATAAAGGGATTCTGTGTGGCCCCGAAATGTCACAACCCTTTGCTTTGATGTCATCACTTTAATAAACCTTTTTGGATGCTATTTGATGATCCATGGTGTGCTGGCAATGTATGCTTTAACCTGTTGTCAATACCGATTCCCAGCCGGCTGTTGCTTATAGCACCCACCTGTTAGGCCGGGTACTCACGACCAAACATGTACAGTGAAAGCGGTCCGTCGGACCGTTTTCACCGTACATGCCTGCCAGAGGGCTTCTGTACGATGGTTGTACACACCATCGTACAGAAGTCCGCGCGTAAACAATACGCGGGGCGTGTCCGCGTCGTCGCCGCGACGATGACGCGGAGACGTGGGCGGGCCTTCCATTTAAAGGCTTCCACGCATGCGTCAAAGTCATTCGACGCATGCGAGGGACGGCGGGCGCCTGGACATGTACGGTAGGTCTGTACTGACGACCGTACATGTCCGAGCGGGCAGGATTCCAGCGGACGGTTTTAAAACAAGTCCAGGAATATTTGCCCGCTGGGAAAAGGCCCGGCGGGCAAATGTTTGCTGGAATTCGGCCCGCTCGCGCCTACACACGACCAAACATGTATGCTGAAACTGGTCCGCAGACCAGTTTCAGCATACATGTTTGGTCGTGTGTACGGGGCCTTACAGTTACCAGAAACATGTGTGATGGGAGTATTTTACTGATGTAAAGAGGGACTCTGATGTAAGAGAGGACTCCAATGGGGACCCTGATTTAAAGGGACACTCCGAAGGGGACCCTGATGTAAGGAGGGACCTTGATTTTAGCGGGGATTTTGGTGGAAATAAATATTTGTAAAATGTATGACATGTCCTTTACATTGAAAAGTTTAGGGATCTCCTGATATAGATTAACATGCTCACAGCACAGGGAACTGTGCCTAATAATGCTTATCTACAAACTGCAGTCATCTAGTGGTTCTTTCCTTTCCACAACTGCCAAATATAAACTTGTAAGCTTGTAATAAACAACTCAATGGTACAAATCTAGTGAACAATAAGATATTATACTCACCGCAAAATCCCTTTCTCTGAGTTCATGGACTGACACAGCCTTAATCTTGACAAAGTGGGTATTAGCCTTCCTTTAGGAGTGACTAGGCAGAAAGTGTTAACAACTTCAAAGCTGAACAGCACCGCCCAGGCTATATCCCCTCAGCCTGCACCAAGCAGCTCAGTTCGTAACAAGCAGTACAAACTTAAAAAGAGGGGTGGGTGCTGTGTCCATCCATGAGGATTTTACGGTGAGTATAAAATCCTATTTTCTCTTTTGTTAATGGACGGACACAGCCCTAAAACAGCATAAAATTAAACTTCACCCCAAAACAAAACAGATCTCCTCAACTGAGGAGTTGTAACTCTAAACAGCCACCTGAAAAACTTTGCGGCCAAAGACGCATCCGAAGATGCACTCACATCAACTTGTAAAGTTTTGTGAAAGTGTGACCAGGCAACCAGGTCACCGCCTTACACCCTGGGAAACAGATGCTTGATGTCAGAAAACCCAAGAGGCACCATTGGCCTGGTCGAATGCAACGTGCCAGGGAGGTGCCCGACCCTTTATACCGTAAGCCTGATTAAGATCTGTCGGATCCACCTTGAAATGGTGGCCGATGAGACCGCTGGGCATTTCTTGGGACCAGCCACCGAAACAAACAGTGAGTCTGAACTCTGGAACGGAGCAGTAACAGACAAGTATACTCTCGGAGCTCGGACAACGTCCAAGGAATGTCACGTCGTCTCCTTAGGATTCGACTGATGAGAACACAAGGATGGCATTACAATGTCTTCCTTGAGATGGAAGGTCAAATGACCTTAGGAAGAAAAGAAGGCTGCGGCCGCAGCACCACCTTGTCCTTGTGGAAGATCAGATAGGGAGCCTTTCATGACAAGGCTGCCGGCTCAGAACCCGTCTTAACTGACATAACAGCCACCAAAAGGACCACTTTCTGAGAAAGTGTCAACAAGGGAACTTCCCTAATGTTCTCAAATGGTGGTTTCTGAGGCACCTAGAGGTCATGCCGTTAAGGCCATTGACTGTAAAGCAGGATGACGTATGGGACCTTGCGACAGCAGGTACTCTCGTAGCGGTAGATGCCAAGGGACGTCTGCTATTCAAATCCCCACGGAGGTAGTGGAGGACGGACCGGAGGGGCCGCATGCCGAACCCCCTGTACAAACGTTCTCATTAGAGAGTGAGCCGCCAGGTGTCATTGAAAAAGGACAGCCAGGGCAGATAATTGTACTTAAAGCTAATTTTTGGTCCACCCCACGCTGTAAGAACAGCAGGACTCTGGGAACCAAATAAGCATGCGGATGTCACCTCATTTCCTCACAAATGGATATGTAGGTCTTCCAAGTGCGATGGTAAATCTTCCTGGAGGACGATTTCCGAGCACTCCTCATGGTAGAGATCACTGTGTCTGACAGGCCCCGGTCTCTTAGCACCTGGCTCTCAGTAGCCCTGCCGTTAAGCCAGTAACTGTAAAACAGGATGGTGTATGGGACCTTTAGACAGCAGGTCCTTTCCTAGCGGCAGACGCCAAGGGACATCTGCTACTAGATGCACTAGGTCGGCATTCCACGGACGCCAAGCCCAATCCGGAGTAATTAGGATCATTGGTATCCCCTCTGCAAAGCAGATGAGGAAGGAGCTTTAGAGGAGGGAAGGCATAGGTTAGCCGGTACTGACTCCACAGTGCTACTAACGCATCTGTCGCGTCTGCCCATGGGTCTCTTGACCTGGCCACAAACCTCAATACCTTCCGATTGAGTCGAGACACCAGAAGATCTACGTCCGGCGTGCCCCATCTTGGGCAAAAGTGCAGAGAACATTCTCCTTGGTCCAGCATCTGGCGACTCAAATAGTCCACCTGCCAGTTTTCCACGCCCGGAATGTATATGGCTGACAGGGCCGGTACGCTCCTTTCTGTCCACCTTAGGGTGTAAGCGACCTCTGACCTCTGACGCTGCAGCCGAGCTTATTGTTCCTCCTTGATGGTTGACATATGCCACTGCCGTGGCGTTGTCCGACTGGATCCTGACTGGACGCCCTTGTAGCCTCTGAGACTATATGGAGAGGCACAGCCTGATCGCCCGAAGTTCCAGGACATTGATCGGCAAGCGGGAATCCTCCAGAGACCAGTGACCCTGGGTCGACTGAACCCCCCAGACTGTCCCCCAACTGGTAAGGCTGGCGTCCGTTGTGATGACTATCCAGTGAAAGGGAAGGAAAGACTTCCCAGACAGAAGTGCCAGTGAGGTCAGCCACCAAACAAGGGAGGTCCTGACCAGGTGGCTTACCCGGATTTGATAATCCAGGGATGATGGACACTTGTCCCATCTGGACAGAATTTCCTTCTGTAGCACTCGTGTGTGAGATTGCGCATATGGTACCGCCTCGAAGGAGGCCACCATGAGGCCCAGGACTCGCATGCAAAAGTGGAGTGACGACCATTTCTGGGATGTCAACTGCCGCACCGCAGCCCGAAGGGTCTGCAACTTTTCCACAGGGAAAAAAGCCCTTGCCTCTGATGAGTCCAGATTCAACCCCGGATATACTAGGTGTTGAGTCAGTACCATTACTGACTTCTGAGTGTTCAGTACCCAACCAAAGTGTCGGAGGGTTTGACAGGTTATAGACACGCTCACCTCTAATTCTGAGCTTGAAGCAGCTCTCAGAAGAAGGTCGTCCAAGTAGCCCACGATAGTGATGCCACGTTGTCTTAGTAGAGCGAGAATTGGGGCAAGCACCTTGGTGAACACTCTTGGTGCCGATGCCAGGCCAAAGGGGAGAGCCACAAATTGATAGTGGTCTTCCCCGACCGCAAAACACAGATATCTCTGATGCTTTGTGCATATGGGGACATGTAAATAGGCATCCCTGATGTCCAAGGATGCCTGAAAGTTCAACGGCTTGAGGGCAGCGATGACAGAGCGAACCGATTCCATCCGGAATCTTTGTACCTTCACAAAGCAATTGAGGGCCCTGAGGTCCAGAATTGGGCGAACACCCTCCTTCTTTGGCACTATGAACAGATTTGAGTAAAACCCCTGAAACCGTTCCTGTTTGGTGGGCAAGATAGAAATTCTATCTTGTACCCTGAAGAGACTACCTCGCAAACCCACCGGTCAGGGACCTGAGATGTCCACCGGGTCGAAAATTCACGAAGACATGAATGTGAGTCACTTCCATTGAACAAAGACCAGTCTTTAAAAAATATGATAAATTCAAATGATTGGAAGATAGAGAGACTGATCAAAAGTCATTGAAAGCAATGAAAACATGCCCAAATAGTATAGTAGACTTTAACACATAGAATGTGGCTTCCTCTGCAATATCCTCAGTTAAATGCTGAAGTGTTATCTGAAACCATTGCATAGGGGATTACTGGTCTTACTGGCTCACCTACTAATAGCGTGAGAGCAGTACAACTATTCTCACGCAAGAATTTAAGAAAATGGAAACAAATTCTCGAAGATCCAGTCGGCTAAAGACCAAACTACCAGAGAGCTATAGAGTAGCTTTCCTTTATTTGAACTTTTACCTACCTGACTTCTGGCATGGACTCCACTTTTTTTTTAATACTGTAGTTATTCTATAGCATAGCCCTGTTCTGAGTTCCAGTATGTGCACAAGAATCTCTATAGACTGTGTACATAGTGTAGAGGTCCCCCTCATTGCATTTTCCCTGCTGGTTAATATATTGGTAATTGTTCTTGAACTCTCATAACCATATGTTCTTATGGCTATTTTTCTTTATGATTGAATGTTATGCCGCGATAATTTTTCGGCTTGTAAAAAACAACTTTTTTCAGCCTCTTGAAAAAACAACGTTTTTTCCAACTTCATCATTAAAACAATGTTGCCCACACACGATCGTTAAAAAAAAATGCTCTAGCAAAGCGCGTGTTCGATTTTTTTTTTGTCGTTTTTCAGAACCTGAAAAATGGTGTGAAGCCCACACACAATTTTTTAAGCTTTTTACAAGCTTTTTAAAAACGGTTTAAAAGCATGTTACAAGCGTTTTACAGTTTCCGGCGTTTTTGTTTAGCCAATAGAAAGCACTATTGGGAGGAGTGGAAGAGAAATTAGGGGTGGGGAGCTGCTATTTTAGCAGAAAACGCTCATAAAATGCTTGCAAAACACTCAAGTCAGGTGTTTCTATTGAAGTCTATGGGGGTCAAAAATGCTTGTAATCTGCCAAAAAGAAGCTCTTGTACTTTGAGCTTCAGGCGACAGAATGCTCATACATTGAAACAAACAGGATTTTGCTTGTTTTAGTCTTTCAGGCCTCGTACACACGACCGAGAAACTCGACAGGCGAAACACATCGTTTTCCTCGTCGAGTTCCTTGTAAAGCCGTTGAAAAACTTGACAAGCCAATTTTCTCCATTCCCGTCAAGGAAATAGAGAACATGCTCTCTTTTTGGCTCGTCGAGTTTCTCGACAGTTTCCTCGACGAAAAAAAATATCTCCCAGCAAGTTTCTTGCTGGTTTTTGCCGAGAAACTCGGTCGTGTGTACGAGGCCTTAGAGTTACAAGCTTCAAGCAGAAAATGGCTCAAATTGTGTTTGTGTGTACTAAAATTCATTTCAGTGTATTTTTCCTGAAAATTTTTATTTGATAAACAGTTGAGCAAATATTGTGCATCATAAAACATTTCAACTACCATTTTTGGTTTCTGCATTCAGAAGTTATATAATGCTCTGGGCTTGACAAACCCCAGGCGCCAGGTCGCCTTTGTGACCAGAAGTTTTGTCCTGGCACCTAGGCTGCTGCCTGAATGCTCCCTACGCCCCACATATGCCCCCCACTATGTGGGCTCTGCTTGCCCATCTGTGGGCCCAGGACACGCATAGCAGTGCTGCCGGCTTAAGAGAGCGGGCAGGGGGGAGGAGGAGAGCAGACACGCGTCCACACTCCTCCCTATTCCAGTTGTTGACCTGAAAATAACGTGTGATGTCATTACCGGGTCCCCATTGACAGTTTCTCCAGCCCTCAAGGCCGGGAAAGAATATGATGCAGTGTATTCCATCAGTGAAGCACAGGAGAGACCTGCAGGGTCTTTAGATCCTTGATTTCTCATTAAAGAGAACCTGCCACCAAAAAAAATCATTACATAGGGGACTAAAAAAAAAAGCTAATGAAAAAAATTGAAAATAATTAAAGTTACACCCAAGCACATAAAATTCCCCCCTCCTCCCAAAAAATGGAGACCCCCACATATATGCATGTACAAACTTACAAACATGCAGCTGAGCACCTAAGTTGATTTTGAAACACGTTACATATCGCCGCACACGCTGGAATGAAAGCAATGAGTCTAGCACCAAACCTCCTTCGTAACACTAAACTGATCACTCATAGGGCCTGTTAAAGTGTCGTCTATTGAAAATATATACTGACATGTTTACGGTTTGACTCAACACATGTCAAAAGCACTTCTAAAACTTAATTTGCTTTGCTGCAAGGACACCCAGAAAACAATTGTGTATCTCATTCATACTGCAGCGCATGCTCAAGCTATGCCGCAGCAAGCTGTGATAAAATGCAGACATGCTGCGTTTTATCGCAGCGTACTGTACAGGATCCCATGTCACTGTACAGCAGTGCAGTGTATCGCACTGCTGTACAGTGAAATTTGTAAGTGTACTTTTGTACACCTCAAATAAAGTTGAGTAAGGAAAAAAAGGGAGCGATGTGTGTGCTGAATCGCATACCACACTGCACCTCCAATCCAGCCAGAATGGAGAGCTGCTGGAGAGGAACAGTGTTGCCAACCGTCCATATCTTTACGGACAGTTCGTAAAAACAGGCACTTTTTACCAGTAAAAATAGCTGAGATCGGTTTGGCTTGGTACTGCGCATGGAGATTGGAGGCAGGGGGAGATTGGAGGCAGGGGTGATGGTGGCTGCGGTGGCAACGCAGAGGGGGGTGGAGGCAGGGGGCAATGGAGGCAGGGGGAGATTGGAGGCAGGGGGCGATTGGAGACAGGGGGTGTTGGTGGCACTGCAGAGGGGGGGGGGTTCCACCGCAGAGGGTGGGGGATGGAGACAGGGGTTGTTGGTGGCACCGCAGAGGGGGATGGAGGCAGGGGATGATGGAGTCAGGGGGTGATTGGAGGCAGGGGCCTGGGGGAGATTGGAGGCAGAGGGAAATTGGAGGCAGGGGGTGTTGGTGGCAGAGGGGGATGGAGGCAGGAGGATAATTTGCCCTTATTATATTGAAAATAACAAAAATATGTTTTTTTACCTTAATATCTAAATCACCTTAAATCACATTGCTATTTGCCTAGCGTACTTGTTGGTGGCCTAGATACTGAAATTTGCACCTAAAAATTTCAGGTGTCGTGCCAGTAAATTTCAATCTGGTAGGTTGGCAACACTGAAGAGGAAACCGATGTAGTTTTCCTCTCTAGCACCTGTACATTGTGTGCGCACTGGCACTAAAGGCAACATTAAAATACACAAATCCCTTAAAAAACATTGCTTGAAGAATGTCTTCAAGCGGTCCTAAACCCTGAAGGTGGTTTACCTTAAAGTGGTTGTAAACCCATTACAACCACTTTAACCTAAGGTAAGCCTAGATTAAGGCTTACCTGTAGGTGCAAGAAATTTCTCCCAAACCTAAAAGGTTTAGGAGATATTTGCAAAAAATTGCGGCACCGATGTCTACGGCGCAGGCGCACTGAGCGTGCCGCTTCTAATGGAGATCATGCACGGCAGTGACGTCATTGCTGCTCCGGCCAGTCACAGTGCCGGAGCAGCGATACCCAGAAGTCACTCTGGGTTTCATGGTGGCTTCGGAGGAGGCGAACGAGGGCCACTGCGCGGGCTTCGATCTCAGGTAAGTAATTCATAATAAGCTAGAGAAGGTTTACTTCCTCTTTAATGCATTCTCTGCATTAGGGTGGAAAACCTTTTGAACAGTGGCGGCTGGTGAAGTTTTAGGATGGGGGGGCGCAAGACTCCGCCCCTCCATATTTGGCCCCTCCCACTTATAAGTCACACCCATTATAGGATCCACCCACTCCGTCCCCTGTATTTCACTTGCTTCCACTCATAGTGTCAGGAGTATACAGCTCAGCATCACAACACAGAGTATATAGCCCCAGCATCACAAATCATGGTATATAACGCAGCCTTACAGATCGGCGCAAACAAACTAAATAATTACACTGTTAGTAATTACTTGAGACTGCGGACATACTGCACAAGATTACCAGAGACTGCCGACATACTGCACAAGATTACCAGAGACTGCGGACATACTGTACAAGATTACCAGAGACTACGGACATACTGCACAAGATTACTAGAGACTGTGGACATACTGCACGAGATTACCAGATACTGTGACATACTGCACGAGATTACCAGAGACTGCTGACATACTGCACGAGATTACCAGAGACTGCCGACATACTGCACGAGATTACTAGAGACTGTGGACATACTGCACGAGATTACTAGAGACTGCGGACATACTGTACAAGATTACCAGAGACTGCGGACATACTGTACAAGATTACCAGAGACTGCGGACATACTGTACAAGATTACCAGAGACTACGGACATACTGCACAAGATTACTAGAGACTGTGACATACTGCACAAGATTACCAGAGACTGCCGACATACTGCACGAGATTACCAGAGACTGCCGACATACTGCACGAGATTACCAGAGACTGTGGACATACTGCATGAGATACTGTGCGACTAGTCCCTGTTCTACTTTCCGTGTCAGTGCCCAGGGGGAGGATGGGATCAGTGTCAGTGCTAGGGGAGGATGGGATCAGTGTCAGTGCCCGGGGGGAGGGTGGGATCAGTGTCAGCGCCCGGGGGAGGGTGGGGTCAGTGTCAGTGCCCGGGGGGAGGATGGTGGGATCAGTGTCAGTGCCCGGGGGGGATAGGATCAGTGTCAGTGCTGGGGGGATGGTGGGATCAGTGCCCGGGGGGAGGGATGGTGGGATCAGTGCCGGGGGGGGGGGATGGTGGGATCAGTGCCCGAGGAGGGGGATGGTGGGATCAGTGCCCGAGGAGGGGGATGGTGGGATCAGTGTCCGAGGAGGGGGATGGTGGGATCAGTGCCTGGGGGGGGATGGTGGGATCAGTGCCCGGGGGGTGGTGGGATCAGTGCCCGGGGGGGGGTGGTGGGATCAGTGTCTGGGGGGGATGGTGGGATCAGTGCCCGGGGGGGTGGTGGGATCATTGCCCAGGGGGGGGGATGGTGGGATCAGTGCCCGGGGGGGTGGGATCAGTGCCTGGGGGGAGGGATGGTGGGATCAGTGCCCGGGGGAGGGATGGTGGGATCAGTGCCTGGGGGGAGGGATGGTGGGATCAGTGCCCGGGGGGAGGGATGGTGGGATCAGTGCCCGAGGAGGGGGATGGTGGGATCAGTGCCCGGGGGGGATGGTGGGATCAGTGCCGGGGGGGGATGGTGGGATCAGTGCCTGGGGGGAGGGATGGTGGGATCAGTGCCCGGGGGGAGGGATGGTGGGATCAGTGCCTGGGGGGGTGGTGGGATCAGTGCCTGGGGGAGGGATGGTGGGATCAGTGCCCGGGGGGAGGGATGGTGGGATCAGTGCCCGGGGAGGGGATGGTGGGATCAGTGCCCGAGGAGGGGGATGGTGGGATCAGTGCCAGGGGGGATGGTGGGATCAGTGCCCGGGGGGGGGGATGGTGGGATTAGTGCTGGGAGGTGACTCCCTTAAAGGAGTTCTCCAAGCTAAAACTTTTAACCCCCGCTGTGCCCGGGCTGTAAAACTATACAAAATAAACTTTCACTTACCTGCCTACGATCCCCCGTTGTTCCGATATCGCCGTCCCGTTCTCCGGTCCCGGTCTGTTCCACTTCCTGCGGGTCGGTGACTCACAGTGCGCTCAGCCTATCAGCGGCCGCAGCAATGTCCCGTCACGGCCGCTGATAGGCTGAGCGCACTGTGAGTCACCGACCCGCAGGAAGTGGAAGAGACCGGGACCGGAGAACGGGACGGCGATATCGGAACAACGGGGGATCACTCCGAGTCCTGCCGCTACAGCACTCACCTCCGGTTCCCCGATCAATGTGCCGCACTGCCGCTGCTGGAAGAGAGCTCACGGCCAACCACAAACACAAGTATGCTGGTGGTGGCGGAGCTGACTGGCAGTACTAGCGGCGGCGGCGGGAGTGCTGGCGCGGGGGATGGAGCTGGGAAGTAAAGTAACGCTTACCTTCTGGTTGGCGCCGCTCCTCAATAATGCCCCCACACGCTACACATCCGTCGAAAGTCATGACCATCCGCCCACTGACCTCTGCTCTGGTCCTGCCGAGTGCCGCCAATCCCATGATAGCTAGCGGACATGCTAGCCAATCAAATGAAGTGGGAGTGTGTGCGGGCGCACAGCTTGCGCCCTGCACATGCCCTAAACACCGGCAAATCAGCTTCCCAGCCTGCGATCAGCTGATTGCAGGCTGGGAAGCTTCCCATAGACCGCCGCATGTCCGGCGCCTGGTCACTCTTAAAGTGAAATTAAAAAAAAAAAAAAAAAAAAATTCACAGCTTGGGGGGGGCGGCGCCCGAGCGCCCCCTATGGGCGGGCCGCCACTGCTTTTGAAATGAGGATCCCCACCTCTATACTTATCTGAGCCTGATCTCAATCTAGCACTGTACATGAAAGTCTTTTAAATGTGACATTGAAAAAAGAAAAATTAAGGAAAGCATGGAGTTCATCTTAAAATTCAAACCAAACCCTGATCCAGGCATGCAGCCTGGGTGGCCAGGAAAGGGAGGATAGCAAGCATGCACCTCCCTTCCTTCCCAAACCAAGCTATATGCCTTCCAAGATTTGGGGGTACCTTGCAAGCAGGGGCAGAAAAACCACCCCTCCTTGCAATGCCCCACATTCTGTTCCCTGGATATCTACCTCTTCCCAAGGTGAATGAGTTCTACATTAATAATTCTTATTACACAAATTTCCTCTGATGTACCGTATTTGCTGGTGTATAAGGCGACCGGGCATATAAGACGACCACCTAATTTTAAATTTTTTTAAGATTTTTTGCTTGTATTCACCGTATAAGACGACCCCCCTTTCGACGCTTCATATTTCTTCCTTCTGGAGTCATATTCTTCTTCATTCTTGCTGGAGCTGGAGCCAATCACGGCGAACAATGCATTCTTTTAATGAATACAAAGACTGCTTGGATTGGCAGAGGCTGTAACATCATCAGCCCATGCCTCTCTGACTCTTAAAGCCAATCCGAGCAGGCTACTGTATGTAGCCTGCTCGGATTGGCAGAGGTTGTTACTCCAATCCGAGCAGGCTCTGTATTCATTTGAATACATCGCTCACCGGGATTGGCTAAGCGGTATATAATGTATGTAGCCGAAGCTACATACAGTATTACCTGGGGTTGCCACCTATCCAGGATTCACCCAGACAGTTCGGGTTTCGGGATCTTGTGTCCCGGTTTCAGTCTGCCTGAAACCCGGACACATTATTTAGACTGGGCTGTGGCTCCCCAAGTAACTGAGGTAGTCACACAAAAATATGTTGCCATTCGGGAGATGTGGGCCGCTGTCTGGGGGCATGTTTGGCATCACTGAGGGGGAGCCACGATGTCAGAAAGAGCAGTTTAGCCACACCCACTGTTTGCCACAGCGCGCTGCATTACCACTGTCCTTGAGGCACCCAAAGGTGCCCCAGGTCTTTTATTATCCTATTGTGTATACTATGAAAAAAAAATGTGCCCTGTGCCGCTAAAGTGTTCGGGTTTGGCTTGAAGAAAAGGTGGCAACCCTAGTATTACCGCACATCCAGCAGGCATCCGAGCAGCTGACCCGGCGTATAAGACAATGTCTGCTTTTTGGCCAGTTTTTTTAAGTATAAAAGGTAGTCTTATACGCCAGCAAATACAGTAAATACATCATCATTCTGACCTTCCACCTAATGATGTTTCCCCACTGTCACAACAGCCTGCCACCCATGTTGTGCCCTCTCATGGTTTGCATTCAACTCTGCATGTCCAGGATTCTAATAGGTAGATTCACAAAGAGTTAGGTCGGCTTATCTACAGATAAGCCAACCTAACTCTGAATCTGCACGACCTATGTTTAAGTGTATTCTCTAACAGAGATACACTTAAACATATCTAAGATAGGACGGCTTGCGCCGTCCTATCTTAGATTGCAATGTTTTGGCTGACCGCTAGGTGGCGCTTCCATTGCGGCCGGCCTAGATTATGTAAATGAGCTTGTATGCCGATTCCCGAACGAACGCGAGCCCGCCGCAGTCGATTAACGTTGTTTCCGTACGCGATAGGCCGCCTAAAGTTATTCCACCTATGAGGTGGAAAAACAATGTTAAGTATGGCCGCCGTTCCCGCCGCAAGGTTCGAATTTTTTACGTCATTTGCGCAAGTCGTCCGCGAATCGGGATTTACGTCGTTTACGTACGCGTCGAAATCAATAGGCCCGTACGGCCTACTTAGCCGCAATGCGCACTGGGAAATGTAGTCGCCCGGCGCATGCGCAGTGTCAAAAAACTTCAAAAAACGTGAGGTCAAGCCTCATTTCAATACAACACGCCCCCCTCCAAGTCATTTAAATTAGGCGCGCTTACGCCCGCTCGTTTTAGGCTACGCCGCCGAAAATTAGCAGGTAAGTGGTTTAAAAATCACTACTAGCCTAACTAATTTACGGCGGTGTAGCCTAAAAAGACTAGGCTAGGCCGCCCTAAAGTTAGGCGCCCCTACGTGAATCTACCTATAAATGTCCACATTTGGGCTGTTTTCCAAGGCGAACCTTTGGCCACTTATCTTATCCCCAACAGTCAGCAACTTTTCTCTACCCTGGGACACTACAGGTTGTGAGTAGCACATGATAATATCAGAATGCAACCGCCAGCTGTAGAACCAAATAGGGATAAGGTAAATAAAAACTGCATTTAAATGTACCCTAACACAGCATTTTACTTGCAGGCTAGTGTCTGTATCTGTGTCTTTCTTCTTTCTTTTAAACTCTAGACTCAGCAGCACAGAAACTCACTGCCAGGGCATCTAGCAAACAATTGTCCCTGATACATGATATATTTATGTATGCCCTCTATGCATGAATTTACCCTTAACCCCTGCAGTGTGGGGGTGGTGGTAGATTCAAAGTGGTTGTAAAGGCTGAAGGTTTAGTAAAAAAAACTTCCGTGTGCAGCAGGCCCACCCCCCACCCCCAGTCCCCCTAATACTTACCTGAGCCCCATCTCGATCCAGCAATGTGCACCTGAGCCTCAGCTCTCCCGGGTCTCTCCCTCCTCATTGTCTGAGACAGAAGCAGTAGCTATTGGCTCCCGCTACTGTCACTCACAGCCAGTAAGCCAATGAGGAGAGAGCGGGGGGAGGCTGAGCCACGCTGACTGGACACACAAAGCAGCAGCTTGGGAGCGAGTCTGCTCAGGTGCCCCCATAGCAAGCTGCTTTATTTGGCGGCACTTGGCAGGAGGGAGGGGTCTGGAGCGCCAGTGGGGGACCCAAGAAGAGGAGGATTAGGGCTGCTCTGTGCAAAAGCATTGCACAGAGCAGGTAAGTACAACATATTTGTTATTTAAAAAAAAAAAACTTTATTATCACTTTAATGTGATTTGACTTCCTTTTAGACGGTGGCTGCATTCGTTCTCCATGGTCCCAATGTATGTAGAAATGTAGGCACTCTCTATTGCTTACAGCAGGGGTCCCCAACCTTTTAAAGTCCGAGGGCCACTGAAACGACACAATGAGTGGGGCAGGCAGATGATAGGCCTTTGTCTACTCTGCATATTCAGAGCGGGCATGGACAAAGCGTGCTCTACTTTATGGGCCCTCTGATTCGATATGCCCAGATGGAAGGGAATGAATCCCCTTCAGATTTTTTTTAGCGCATCAGATTGGAGGTAGGCACGTGTAAACAGACACAAGTCCATTTACATCTGCCACGCCACAGAGATGGAAGGAGGGTCTGATTGGGTCTGCCTTTCGGACCGATCGTGTAAAAGGGGCTGAAGGTTTACCCACACCGCCTTTGCAGCACAGTGGCTTTCTTGCGGGTAAGCTGCACTTTCTGAAGGCACACCAAACCCACAGGTAATAACAGAAGTCTATGGCTTAGTGCAGGTAACCCACAGATGCACTGTAATGCACCTGCAGATCCTTTTTAAAGCAGTCTAGTAACCACTGCAGAAGAGATATGCCCATATATACACTGTGAATTAGAATAAAAACGGGCCTTTAACCACTTGCTTACTGGGCACATAAACCCCCTTCGTTCCCAGGCGAAATCTCAGCGTCCGGCACTGCGTCGCTTTAACTGACAATTGCGCGGTCGTGCGACGTGGCTCCCAAACAAAATTGGCGTCCTTTTTCCCCCACAAATAGAGCTTTCTTTTGGTGGTATTTGATCACCTCTGCGGTTTTTATTTTTTGCGCTATAAACAAAAAAAGAGCGACAATTTAAAAAAAATATATATATTTTTTTACTTGTTGCTATAATAAATATCCCAATTTTTTTTTTAAAAAACTCTTTTTTTTCTCAGTTAAGGCCGATACGTATTTTTCGACGTATTTTTGTAAAAAAAAAAAAAAAAATCGCAATAAGCGACTGGTTTGCGCAAAAGTTATAGCGCCTCCAAAATGGGGAACAGAATTATGATTTTTTTTATTATTTTTTTTTTTACTAGTAATGGCGGCGATCTGCGATTTTTATTGGGACTGGGATATTGCGGCGGACGTATCGGACACTATTGACACAAATTTGGCGCCATTCACATTTATACAGCGATCAGTGCTATAAAAATGCACAAATTACTGTATAAATGTGACTGGCAGTGAAGGGGTTAACACTAGGGGGTGAGGAAGGGGTTAACTGTGTAGCCTGGGTGTGTTATAACTGTGTGGGGGGAGGGGGGTGACTGGGGGAGGTGACCGATGCTGTGTCTCTATGTACAAGAGACACAGATCGGTCTCCTCTCTCCCTGACAGGACGTGGAGCTCTGTGTTTACACACAGAGCTCCACGTCCCTACTGTCACCTGCCGTGTCACCGACGATCGCGTGTACCCGGCGGACATCGCGGCCGCCAGGTACACACATCGGGTCTTCGGCGATGCGCCGGGACAGTTTTTACCCGCCGCGCGCCACCCAGTGGCGCGCGCGGGTAATGCACATAGAAGGCCGTGTTTAAACGGCCACTTGGCACTTGAGAGCCGCGCTGCGGACGTATTTTGTCTATAGCGCGGATCTCAAGTGGTTAATAATAATCTTCCATTCAATAATTTTGTCTGCTATGGGAATTTCTGGCTGTTGCTGTTCCAGGCAGAGTGCAATTGGTATCACTCTGCATGTGACAGGAGCCAATGCTATACAGGAAGCATTGGCTTAGGCGCAGCCGTGTTTCCTCTAGCACCGGCTCCATTCATAACACTGATCCTCAGAGATGGCGGTAACCCGCGATCTGGGCTCGCCAACCTCCCATCCCAGAGCAGCAGGTCGAGGGCCACATCAGAGGGTTTCTGTGAGCTACATGTGGCCCGGGGGCCAGGGGTTGGGCACCCCTGGCTTATAGGAAATGTAGTGTGCATAGAGCAGTGCACATGACTGCAACCCAGATTAGGGGGAAAAGAAGGGGTTAGAGAACTTGTAGGACGTTACAACGAGGCAGAAAAACACAGTGGGCCAGATCCACAGCCAGCGCCACAAATTAAGTTACTCAAAACTTATGTCATTTAAGTTACGGCGCCCTAAGTTGGTGTCGTAAGTGCCGTATCCACAGCGCATTTGCGCACAAAATTGCGCTTGCGTAACTTAAATCCCGAGGCGTAAGGCGGGGTTATTGCAAGTGGGAAGGAAGTGGGCGTGCTTCATTGTAATGAGCCGTGACCCCATGCAAATGAAGGGCCGGCCGTACTGCGCATGCACGCACGAATCTGCTTCTCACTGGGCAAATGTGCAGAACTTTGCTCGGCGCAATCAGTGAGATAGGTAAAAGGCCAAGCGTACTTAGTTTGAGGATCGCCCTGTGTATAAATAGCCCCAGTCAAACACACTTCCCTTGCAAAAGTATTTCCCTGTGTTACCCTTCCTAGAGCAATTTGCTTCTGCTCTGAATGTTTGTCGGTGTTTGTTGGTGAGTTGTGTGTGATAGAGAAGTTTTGGAGGAGTATTAGATAGTAGTTGGTGTTTGTTTATGCTAAGTGTATTTTTTTTTTTTTTTCTGAGTGTATTTTTTTTTTTTTTATTGTATTTTGTGTTTGTTTTTGAATTTGTAGTAGCTGTCTGCTTGTGTGTTTTGCTTTTTGTGTGTTTCTTCTGTGAGTGTTTTTGTTTGTTTGTTGTGTGTGTATTTTTGTTTGTTTGTCCTGTGAGTTTCTTCTTGTTGCTGAGTGGTGTCTGTGATGGCACCCAAGCGCAGGAAGCTCAATTTTAATCAGGTTGAGAAGCAAATCCTTGCTAGGTCCATCGTCCTATATGGGCGCTATTTACATGGGCCTGAGAGCCGGAACACCTCCCCGGCCCAAAGGAAGAAGATTCTAAAAAAGATTACGGATCAGATAAATGCGGCGGGAGGGGGGGAGACGAGGACCCACGATGGCATCCAAAAAAAGATCAACGATCTAAAGAGCATGGTCCGTAATAAGGTGGCAAAGATCAATGCCCATACCACGGGCACTGGAGGAGGCCCAGCCTGCCCCATCCGTCTGAGTGAGGAGGAATGGGCAGTGGCCCGGTGTTTCCAGCCAGAGCAGGTGGTGGGCCTGCGTGGATATCAGACAGGTGTTCCTGTGGGGCCAGGTAAGTTTTTGTTTTTTCTATCTGGTGATTAGCATGTGTGGGTGGGGGAAGGGAAGATGTGCCAAGTGTGTGGATCCTCAAACCTGTGATTGTTTTGTGTCCTCCACAGATGACCAGGAGATTGCAGGCCCATCAGGCCAGGAGGTTGCTGGCCCATCAGGCCAGGCTGCTGCACCACCCCAAGGAGGCTGCCGAGGAGTCCCCAGGGGAGGGGAGTGGCCAAACCTCCCCTCATGAGGAGGTTGAGGGGGAGGAGGATGAGGGGGAGGAGGATGAGGGGGTGGAAGAAGAAGATCTGCAGATTGGCCGGGAAGTCCTTTTGGCCTCTGATATGATGACCTTTGAGGATACCCTTGAGGCTACACTTGCGGCTATCCCAGAGCCTACCCCAGAGGCTGGCAGCAGTCAGGCCACCATCAGGGGTAGCCCCTCCCACTCCTCCCCCAACAGGCCGCAACCCACAAGGGTCACTCTCTCCCCTCCTCTCAGGCCACAAGCCTCAGGGGCAGGCAGGATGGCGACCCAGGAGACCAGGGGGGTGGCCAAGCGTCTGCCGGCCAGTCTGCAGAAGGACAATGCCCGGCAGACCTGCACTCTGGGTCAGATAAAAAACACTCTGACCCAGATGGAGCACAGCCTGGGTGTAATGAAGGAGTCACTCGGTGATGTGGCCACCAACTCATTGGCGGTCATCACATGTTTGTTTGACCTGCAGACCGCCACAACAGGCGTGGCCCAGGAGGTGACTGCCCTGACCCAGGCTGTGCAGAACAATACCCGGGCTGGCCAGGCCAATGCGGCTGCCCTCACAAACTGTCTGACAAGGATAGCAGTGGCCTTGGAGGGCAGGCCAGCAGGAGGACAGTCACCAGGAGAGGCTCCTCCTTCCCCTGCTCACCCACCCCCCCATGAAGATACTCCCTCCCCTGCTAACACCCCCCCCCCATGAAGATACTCCCTCCCCTGCTAACACCCCCCCCCATGAAGATCCTCCAGTTGGCCGTGCCCGTGCCCGTGTCCGTGCCCGTGGGCAGCCCAGACGGAGCAATCGCCGCCAAAATTAATTTGCAGGGGTACTTTTGATTTTTTTTTTTTTTTTTATATTTTGATGATTTTGTTTATTATACTGTACTTATGATCTGGTTTATGTGTGTGAATGATGTGTGAATGTGGGGGGGTGGCATTCCTGATTAAATAAGGGTGTCACCCTCAGTTTTGGTGGAGAAGGGATCCCCAGGACCAGGGAGAAGTGATCCCAGGTCCCTGAATGGTGGATGAATGCACAGTAACAGAATTGGAGCCGTGGCATGGCGTTACTGCTCCCAAGTACCAATGGGGGGGGGTACTTGGATCTAATCCAATTAGATGTGCATGTGATGTGTCTGTGCTAGGGACCACAGTGGGTGTGCATTCATGCATTCTCATTGTGACATAATTAATGTGCGTTTACTGTGCAAAGATGCCTTCTGCGAGGCGTCTCCTGGCTGCTGTGCCCTCAGCAGACCAGGTAGAGTTTCTTGGGGGGGGATTGTCTGGGTCGGGGGTCAGGTCATCACATATGTCAATCTCCAGGCCCCTTCTCATGGCGAAGTTGTGCAGAATGCAACATGCCCAGATGATCTGGCACACAAAGTCTGGGGAATACAACAGTGTACCCCCAGACTTATCCAGGCATCTGAAGCGGGACTTCAGGAGGCCAAAGGTGCGTTCCACCACTCCACGGGTACGTATGTGAGCTTCATTATATCTTTGCTCTCCTGGGGTTTGTGGGTTCCGGAATGGGGTCATCATATGGGGTCCCAGGGCATATGCAGAGTCACCTAGAAGGGAAAAGACAGGAGGATGTTAGTCATGCATGTGCCCCTCGTGATGTCTGCATCATGGGGGGGGGGGACAGTCATACCTGACACCCATGTCACTCACCAACCAGCCAGCTGTCCCCATACATGTTCTGTTCCAATTCTCTTGACATGTTGCTCTGACAGAAGATGTAGCTGTCATGGCAGGATCCTGGGAATTTCGCACAGACGTGCCATATGAGGTATTTGGCATCCACTATGACCTGGACATTGATGGAATGCCAGTGCTTCCTATTACGGAACATGTGCTCTGTCTCATGGGGGGGCTGTAGTGCCACATGGGTACAATCAATTGCCCCGATGGTGTGTGGGAATCTGGCAATTTGGTAAAAATCGGTCATTGTGTCCATTCGCTGGACCTCCTGGGAGGGTTGGATGATTTGGTTGGCCATGCGTCTCAGGATTGCAGGGACAATCTGGTGCACACACCTGCTCATGGAGGATTATGCCATCCCAGCCACACCTCCACTTGTGTGCTGAAAAGAGCCAGTGGCCAGGAAATGCAGTGTTGCCATTACCTTGATCAGAGGCTGCAGTGCATGTGAGCGTTGTGTTGGGCTGGTGAGGTCATCCTGCAGGATTGTGGTTAATTCCAGGACGGCTTCACGGTTGAATCTGAAGGTGCGATACACCTCAGAAGCAGTCATGCCAAACACATCTTGGCGTCTGCGGTAAACCCTCTCCTGTGCCCTCCTCCTCCTCCTCCGTTCCCTCCTCCTTCTTAGCGTGTCTAAAGTCACTAGTGCAGTTAGGATCATGGATGGCCCTGGCATGTTGGCAGACAGATTGTAGTCTGGCAAGTGTGTGTGCTCAGCTCTTCCTCAATGGTGTTGCTTCAGCAGACCTTTACACGGCAGGTGTAAAATTAGGGCTGCTTTTATAAAGTGTAACTTCCCGCCGGGAAACTAACAGGTGCGCACAGGGCGTAATCTACGGCGCACACACTTAATTTTGTGGATCGCCCTATCTCCCTCATTTGCATCTTTGCCTATCAAAAACAGCGGCGTGTCTAGCGTAATTTGCGCACGGAAAAGCGCCGGTGTAATTGTTTTAGGTAGGACGGAAAAACCTGATTTTAAGGCGTATCTCGTTTTGAGGATCAGGCGCAAAGATACGCGCCGTGTAAATTTCAATTACGCCGCGTATCTCGAGTTAAATCTGCGCATCTGCTTTGTGGATCTGGCCCAGTGAGCCTGGGTTTACACTATTGCAATGCGGGAAATTCCAGTGCGGATTCCCGCATCGCTCCTGCAGGCAGCTCACACTGCCCTCACTACAATTAATGACACCCCCAGATCGGTTTGCAGATTGCAGTGCAAACTGTGAAAATTCGGACAGGAATCAGATCGCAGTGGGTGTGAGCACCCATGTGATCCGATTCCAGTACAGGGAAAAAAAGGTTTCTGCACCTTTTTTGTGCGAATCCAGTGCGAGTTCAGCCATACAACTGTAGCACCTGGTTACTTTTCAGAACCGGTGCTAGTGTAAATTTAGAGGGGGTCAGAGAGTTAAGTAACTCTGACCAGGTTAATTAGTTCAAATTTGAAGCCTCTGTCTAAGCTTTGGCTGTGCTGTAGGTTCATGCTGTCGTTTCTGTGGTGCTGATAACACCCCAGGCCGACAGGTGGCAGCAGTAGAGTCAAGGATTTGGATATTTCTTCCCAGCAGCCTATCAGGAGGAGGTTTCCTCGCTGTGCATGCTGGGGAGGGGTATTTATGAGGCAGACGCCATTTGCTTGGGTCTTCATCCCCAGTGGCGCCCACCTTCAGGGTAGCCATACCACGGCACCCCGGCAAAATGGCCTTCCGGGCCAGGGTGTGCGTGCTATGCAGTGTTCTTGGTTCCGGGACCACGTTGGTCCAGAACATTTGAGCTACGGCTGGGGCCCAGTGATCGACTGGGTCCTCAATCTGATGAGGTCCTGAGCGTTAGTCCTGTTAGAGGAAGCTGTTCGGTGGAGAGTCTGCCTGAGGAGTGCCAAGAGAGGCTGGTGTTCCAAGAGGTCCTGACCATCCACCGGGGACCAAGGTAACCGGGTACTGAGAGGCTGGACGTCGATCGCCTATCAGTCGGTAACCTAACTAAAACTACCTGAAGGAGATCGAGGTGTCGAATCTGCTAAGGAGGATTCCGGACCACTATTATCTCCATTGTTTCAACCATAGGGAGGGTCTGTGGCAGAGACTTATTCCCAAATTCGAGTGACATTCTGGCTGCCAGGCTGGTGAGAGAAGCCTGTCCATGTGCACTATACCCATTCCGGCTGGAGTGGTGAAACAGAAGTCGTTGTTGGAAGCAGGACTGTTTCCCATTTACATACACCTGAATCTGTTATTCCTCATTTCTACTATTCCTTTATTCTTCACCAAGTTCTACTGTTTTTACCCAGCTGGGTAATAAAAGCACAGAAAAGACACACGTTGTGTGGACATTCCATTTACTACAAATCTCATCAAATCCCCTAGACGGCGGAGATACATGAGGTAACATGCCACCCAAAACAAACCAGCAGCTCTTTCGGGGGTAAGTGCTACACAACTGTTTGGCTGAATTCGCATTGCACAGACATCGCATACGATCGGCACAGCAATGCGGTGCGAATCACATGTGATGTCTGTGTTTGCATATGTGTGAACCCAGGCTTAGACACAATTTTATGAAAAAAAGATTACAGGAGCATTAAGTAGTGGATGTGTATGGATTCGTTTGGGAGAATAAGGATATTGTTTAGTGTCACTTTTTCCAGAGAGTTCATCTTTAAGCCTAGGTTCACATTGACTGTGGGTTAGAAATCGTGCGAGTTTAGCTGAACTCGCATGATTTTATACCCACATGTCAGTTTGACTCTGGGAGCAATTTCAGAGACATCTGTGCGGGTTCATGCTCAGATGTCTATACAAATCGTCCTCTCGAAGTTGCCAAAAGTAGTACAAGAACTACTTTTGGAAATTTGTGTGGGGCCGTAAAGTCGACGCCGCACCGATTCAGACGGTGCTATTGCCAGCAATAGCCACCGATTTGGCATGCGATTTGACATGTGAAATCGCATGCCAAATCGCTCCAACGTGAACCTGGGTTAAAGGTGAACTTAGCCTTTAACCTGCTTAAGAACGTCTCACGCAGATGAACTGTGGCAGGGCGGTCCTCCTGCACAAAATTACATACCTGTACTTGATTGTGTGAACTGTGTCTGGGGCGCACGCGTGCCAACGGCGTCCCACTCTCCCTGTGATTGGACAAAGCGCGAGCCTATCGGTATTTCCAGGATATGCAATGTCCACCAGGACACATCGATCGTCCTCAGGAGAAATTGCACTGAAAATGCACTTGCAAGTGCAGTCGCTGTAGATCCGAGGGGGACATGCAAGGAAAAGAAAAAACAGCATTTTAGCTTGCACATTATTGGATAATAAAATCAGTAGAGCTTCCCCTCATTTCAGATCTACCCCTCATATTTACAGTGACTACATGTCACAAGTGTAGTTTGCACTTGTAGTGCAAAGTGGATTTGCCTTTAGTAAATAACCCCCTTAGTGTCAGATTTGTCCGCTGCAATGTCGCAGTCCCGCTAAAAATTGCTGATCGCCGCCATTACTAGTAACAGTAACAGTTTAAATAAATAAGAATTCAATAAATATATCCCATCGGTTTTTTTTTGTGTTTTTTTTTATGAAAAATATGTTGCAGAAAACATATTGAAATTATATATATATTTTTTTAATTATCGGCAATGTTTTATAGTTTTCAAAATTGTCAGTCTTTTTGTTTCTAGCTCAAAAAAATAAAAACCGCAGAGATGATCAAATACCACCAAAAGAGAGCTCCAAAAAAGGATATTCATTTTATTTAGGTACATCGTTGCACGACAGCGCAATTGTCAGTTAAAGCAACGCAGTGTGTGCTGTATTGCAAAAAATGGCCTGGTCATGAAGGGAGTAAACCTTCCAAGGCTGAAGTGGTTAAAGGGGTTGTAAAGCTTTGTGTTTTCTTTACCTTAATGCATCCTATGCATTAAGGTGAAAAAACACCTTGCACTCTCCGGCCCCCTCGGGCCCAATTTTACTTACCTGAGCCTCGAATCTCTGTGGGCACGATCCCGTGTCATTCTCTCCATGGCTGATCGGCTTCTCATTGGATAGATTGATAGCAGTGCAGCCAATGGCTCCCGCTGCTGTCAATCAAATCCAATGACGCAGCTGTCGGGGATGGGGCCGAGTCATACACTCGGCGGCTATGCACGCCTAGTGTATAACACGGGAGCGCGCCCGCAAGGTAACCTCCTCATGAGAGAGCTTCCGGGGGGGGGTTAGCTCTTGTGGGGAGGAGCCAAGACAGCCGCCGTGGGACCCCAGAAAAGGACATTCGGGGCCACTCTGTGCAAAACGAACTGCACAGTGGAGGCAAGTATAACATGTTTGTTATTTTGTTTTCAACTGAACCTTTAGTGTCCCTTTAGGCTGGGTTCACACTAGTGCGACACGACACTCTTCCTACTTTGGATCCGACTTTGCCCTGCGACTTGAAGCTGACATATGTCCGACTTTCAATGAACGGGCATACGACTTGGATCCCTGCCAATGCCAAGCACTGTGTTTGGTGTGAATCTTGAGGGGAAACTCCACACCAAATTTTAAATTAAAAAACGGCATGGGTTCCCCCTCCAAGAGCATACCAGGCCCTTGGGTCTGGTATGGATTTAAAGGGGAACCCCTATGCCGATAAAATGGCGTGGGGGTCTCCCAAAATCCATACCATACCCTTATCCGAGCATGCAGCTCGGCCGGTCAGGAAAGGGGGTGGGGATGAGCGAGCGCCCCCCCTCCTGAGCCATAATAAGCCACATGCCCTCAACATGGGGGGTGTGGGTGCTTTGGGGCAGGGGGTCGCCCTGCGGCCCCACCACCCCAAAGCACCGTGTCCCCATGTTGACGAGGACTAGGGCCTCTTCCCGACAGCCCTGGTCGTTGGTTGTCGGGATCTGCAGGTGGGGGGCTTATCGGAATCTGGGAGCCCCCTTTAATAAGGGGGCCTCCCACCCTATGTGAATGAGTATGGGGTACATCTTCTTCCGCTCTCTGGTGCCCTCTCCACGCCTGGTATGCTCTTGAAGGGGGAACCCATGCCGTTTTTTATTTAAAATTCAGGTTGGAGTTCCCCCTCAAGATCAGCAGAGCACAAGTCGCATGCCAAAGTCTGAGCAAGCAAGACGGCGTTCCAACTTTGATCCGACTTCAATGATATCTAATGGGTTGAAGTAGGATCAAATTCGGACCAAAGTAGTACAGGGAGCATTTTCAAAGTTGGACCGACTTGTGTAGGACCAGTTAAGACGGCTCCCATAGGGAAACATTGATTTTCACACGTCATGCGACATGAGCTCCCAAAGTAGGAGCGTTTGTCGGACAAGTGTGAACGCGGAGTAAAACTAGAAATTTTAGTGCAGCAACTCAACTGAGGCCCCGTACACACGACCGAGTTTCTCGGCAGAATTCAGCCAGAAACTCGATCGGAGCTATATTCTGCCGAGAAACGCGGTCGTGTGTACACTTTTGGCCTATTTCCTCGTTAGTCAATGGGGAAACTTGGCTCGCCGAGGTCCTCGGCGGCTTCACAAGGAACTCGACGAGCAAAACGATGTGTTTTGCTCATCGAGTTTCTCGGACGTGTGTACGGGGCCTGACAGGATGAGCAGAGTGCTGTAGCTTTTCAATGAGATCCTGGCTACTCCCCTTTTACTCTTACATGTCTCCTTAGCTTACGCCCCCTCCCCCCTCCCGTCCCTCCTTCACTGAAGAAATGAGAAGAAAACACAGCAGTCAGATCTAAAAGAATCCAGCATTTCAGCTTCAGGTTTCAACCTCATTACAATGGCAGGGATTCCACAATTTCAGAAGGAGATCACAAAAGCATTTGAAGCTGCTAAAAATATCCCAAAGGATGAGTTGCTGTTTACGTACAATGGAGTTTTGTTTCCAACTGCAATGTGCAACATTGACACATTTAAAGCTCTGGAAACCTTTGAGACACGTGATGATGATATCATGATGGCAGCTTATCCCAAGTGTGGTAAGTGATTATGTAATAGATTTGGTTTTAAATTAAACTTAAGAGGCACTAACTATTAAATTCAGAGAAGATTTAGCGTATGCGTTTTTTCCACTAGAAGATATTGGAATGGGAGGAGTATCAAGTTAGATACTCGCTTTTTTAATTAGAATTTATTAAATAAAATCAACTCCTCTTAAAGTGGAACTAAAAGGGGAAAACAACAAACTGCTGGCAGACAGGCTATTTATCATGTATTTAATGTCTCTTCTGCAATAAAATGAGTGTACCTGTCTGTTTGCAGTGCTCTTTATAATATACACTGAGCTGTGCATGTGCAGTTCACGGTAAATACTTGGCACGGTGCCTGGATGAATAAATGCTGGCCAATCAGAGCATCAGAAGACCAGGTACCATGAAGAAGCTGGGGAGTAGATGCCGGTCAAAGACCTTGGAAATATCAATGGGGGGGGGGTGAGCATTGTAGATTTTACCCTGTTTCCCCAAAAATAAGACCTACCCTGAAAATAAGACCTAGCGTTATTTTCCAGGAGGGCTGCAATATAAGACATACCCCAAAAATAAGCCCTAGTTAAAAATGCTTGTAAAATCCTATAATCCACTCTATTACAGTAGTATATAATGTACAATGTGTGTGTTTCTGTAATATAATTATGGGAAAGAGAGCTCCGGCGGGTCACAGAAGCACAGAATGGCACTATAACAAAGGTATTTGGCACAATTATATTACAGGAACACACATTGTACATTATATACTACTGTAATAGAGTGGATTGTAGGATTTTACAAGCATTTTAACTCAGTTCTCACTGGGGATTCCTGACAGGCAGGGAGGGAGAGGGTTGGAGAAGACAGCACATTACATGGTAAGACCTACCCCGAAAATAAGCCCTACTGTGTCTTTTGTTGGCATAATTAATATAAGACCCGGGCTTATTTTCGGGGAAACACGGTAGTTACACTTTAAAGTAAAATGCTCTTCCCTTTTTTTTTTTTTCTTCTTAGTTTTGGTTGAGTCGAGAGGAATTAGAACTCCTGTATTTGTATTGTTTTCTGTGCCTCCATTATGGAGATTCTGTATCTTTATTTGTCATGTATACCATTATCACCGAGAGTAAGAGCCGGTTCACACTGGGGCGACTCGTCAAGCGACTCAGCAGCCTGACAAGTCGCGTCCCATTCTATTCAATAGAACCGTTCTAATAGGAGCGAGGCAAGTCGCTCAGACTTAGAAAAAGGTTCTTGTACGACTTTGGGGGCGACTTGCATTGACTTCTATACAGAAGTCATTTTGCAAGTCGCCTCTGAAGTCGTCTTCAGGACGCCTTGCCGAGTCGCCCCCGAAGTCGTGCCGCCCCAGTGTGAACCGGCTAAGTACAAAAAAATCCCAGGGCAGGACAGGAATAGAGTGGGATTTTTCCGATGGGAACACTAGGAAGTGCCTCACTTTGGAGAGATTTCCCCTTACTTCTTGTTTTGGATATGGACAGTAAGTGAAGGGAAATCTCCCCAGTGGGCCACAGATGGCAAAAAAAAAAAAATGACAGGGAGTTATAAGCCTTCCTTACTCTAGCCAAAAATGGAAAAAAAAGTTTTGCTTTTAGACCCCTTTTCACACTGAAGCGTTTTTACAGCGTTTTAGTGTTAAAACTAGGGCTGTTACTGATCAAAATTTTTGTGTTCGATTAACCACTTCCCGACTGCCGCATGTACATATACGTCGGCAGAATGGCACGTACAGGCACATGGGCGTACCTGTACGTCCCTGCCTAGACGTGGGTCGGGGGTCCAATCGGGACCCCCCCGCTACATGCGGCGGTCGGATTCCCGCGGGGAGCGATCCGGGATGACGGCGCGGCTATTCGTTTATAGCCGCTCCATCGCGATCGCTCCCCGGAGCTGAAGAACGGGGAGAGCCGTATGTAAACACGGCTTTCCCGTGCTTCACTGTGGCGGCGTATCGATCGAGTGATCCCTTTTATAGGGAGACTCGATCGATGACGTCAGTCCTACAGCCACACCCCCCCTACAGTTGTAAACACACACTAGGTGAACCCTAACTCCTACAGCGCCCCCTGTGGTTAACTCCCAAACTGCAACTGTCATGTTCACAATAAACAATGCAATTTAAATGCATTTTTTGCTGTGAAAATGACAATGGTCCCAAAAATGTGTCAAAATTGTCCGAAATGTCCGCCATAATGTCGCGGTCACGAAAAAAATCGCTGATCACCGCCATTAGTAGTAAAAAAAAATAATAATAATAAAACTATCCCCTATTTTGTAAATGCTATAAATTTTGCGCAAACCAATCGATAAACGCTTATTGCGATTTTTTTTACCAAAAATAGGTAGAAGAATACGTATCGGCCTAAACTGAGGAAAAAATAAATGTTTATATATGTTTTTGGGGGATATTTATTATAGCAAAAAGTAAAAAATATTGCATTTTTTTTCAAAATTGTCGCTCTATTTTTGTTTATAGCGCAAAAAATAAAAACCGCAGAGGTGATCAAATACCACCAAAAGAAAGCTCTATTTGTGGGGAAAAAAGGACGCCAATTTTGTTTGTGAGCCACGTCGCACGACCGCGCAATTGTCTGTTAAAGCGACGCAGTGCCGAATTGTAAAAACCCCTTGGGTCATTTAGCAGCATATTGGTCCGGTCCTTAAGTGGTTAATCTTTTTTTTTATTTTTTTTTTTTAATTGACTCATTTTGATTAATTATAACGCACATACAGATCCAACTACTTTTAGCTGATCTCCATGCAGGCTGATTCCCAGTGCAGCTACCAACCACTGGAAAAATTGATAGCAGGATACAAAAAACACACAAAGGCAGCGCTCGATGGGAATAGCATTAAAACTTTTTATAGTTCCATAAAAAAAAAAAAAATAATAATTAAAAGTCAGCAGCTACTAACACTGGAGCTGCTGACTTTTAATAAGGACACTTACCTGTCCTAGCCGTCAGCGATGTCAGCCCCCGCCGAGGCCGATCCTCGATCCTGGCAGCTCCAAGCGCCGCCATCCACAGTAAGTGAAACATGTAGTGAAGCCGTGCGGCTTCACTGCCCGTTTCCTACTGCGCATGCGCGAGCAGCGCATCGCTTTGTGAATGTGCCGGCTGCTTTCTGGGACACACACAGTTCCCAGAATGCAGCGCGCCCCATTCACAAGAAGACGCCCAGTGTAGGAAGAGGACGAGAATCCACCGCGGACGATGAAGAGGCAGATTCGGCACTTCCGCACAGCAACAGCTATTTAGGGTGAGTAAAATTATTATTATTTTTTTTCATTTTTTTTTTTTTTTTAGATTTTTGGTGCAATATTTTTTTTTTTGGTGGAACCTCCACTTTAAGTAGGCAACAAAATAAATATTGCACTGGAGATAAAATCAATGTAGCTACATAAACTGTAAAAATGGTGCGAGTAATACCAAACGGTAGCAAAAGCAGTCATAAAAACATGTAGCCAAGTATGGCAAGCCCCGCCGGTGTCCGTGACATCACCGGATCTCTGACGGAACTCCATGAAGGCCCGGAAGCCGGCGGAGAGGTGAGTACCAATCAAAATAATTTTGATTGATCAAAAAAATGTAAGATTAATCGATGAATTAATAGTTAATTTCCACAGCCCTAGTTAAAACTATCGCTATTAAAACACTCATAAAACGCTCTCCATGCATCTCAATTGACCATTTCACACTGAGTCCTGCAAGCAGCATCTTTGACGCAGCTTTTGGGCGCTGAAAAAACGCTCCAAAAACGCCCCACTCTCCATTGAAATGAATTGAAAGCACTGTAAAAACGCCTTACCCTTTCACACTGAGGAACTGCAAAAACGCCCTAAAACGTTAGGGTCTTACCGGTGCTTTACCAGCACATTGGGATTGCAGATAAGGCTTCACTCAAATAACGCCCCAGTGTGAAAGGGGCCTAAGTTATACTTTGTTTTGCTTCAGCCTCTGTTGGGCTAGCCGCTCATAGCAAGTTTTTTTATTGCTGTCTTTGCTCCCACTGGGGAAATTAAACCCTCACTTCTGTTTATGTAAAGGATATTGGAACGTGAAGTGAGGGAAATGGAAGATGAGGCTTTTTTTTTTTTAGTACAGCTGAGAACTGCCAGACGTTTATTGCTAAGGAAGGTGAAAACCGCATCAGACCCGTTAGGTTATTTTATTGGTATTGCTATCCTAGCCCCTTCCTGCTCGCCCCGGCATCCCTTTAAGAAGGCGAAAAAGGATTGGTGATCATGTGACCATTGTCTACGGAACTTTACCCCGGACAGAGAGGTGTTTTTGACAACAACTTGGTCTTTGTGCTGAGAGCGCGCAGTGACCGTACTCTCAGCACATAAACAGTGACTACCCAGTGACACATATGTGCAGTAGAGTTGGGCAAACAGTTTGGGCCAAGCAAAATTTTGTCCAGAACATCGCCTGTTCACCCATGCAGAAAACACCCAAATTTTAAAGGGCGTTTGGCGGGTGTTCGCCTTGCTGAACGCCCTGCACTGCACTGCACTGCACGCTGCATTCTGAGCTTTGATTGGACAAAGCTTTGTTCAACCAGGGTGCAGTGAATAGCTGGTTGTTAAGGAGTGGCCCGAGAAGCCGGCCGCGGTGTCTTTAACCACTTAAGACCCGGACCAAAATGCAGCTAAAGGACCTTGCCCCTTTTTGAGATTCGCTTTAACTGACAATTGCGCGGTCGTGCGACGTGGCTCCCAAACAAAATTGGGTTCCTTTTTTTCCCACAAATAGAGCTTTCTTTTGGTGGTATTTGATCACCTCTGCGTTTTTTATTTTTTGCGCTATAAACAAAAAAAGAGCGACAATTTTGAAAAAAATGCAATATTTTTGACTTTTTGCTATAATAAATATCCCCCAAAAATATATATAAAAAAAAAAAATTCCTCAGTTTAGGCCGATACGTATTCTTCTATCTATTTTTGGTAAAAAAAATCGCAATAAGCATTTATCGGTTGGTTTGTGCAAAATTTGTAGCGTTTACAAAATAGGGGATAGTTTTATTGCATTTTTATAAAAAAAAATGTTTTACTACTAATGGCGGCGATCAGCGTTTTTTTTTCGTGACTGCGACATTATGGCGGACACTTCGGACAATTTTAACACATTTTTGGGACCATTGTCATTTTCACAGCAAAAAATGCATTTAAAATGCATTGGGGTAGATTCAGGTAGCAATTACGCCTGCGTATCCATAGATACGCAGCGTAATTGCTAAGTAGCGCCGGCTTATCGACTTTCTGTATTCAGAAAGCTTGATAGGCTACAGTCGGCGTAAGATATGACTGGCATAAGTCTCTTATGCCGTCGTATCTTAGGCTGCATTCTGACGCTGGCCGCTAGGTGGCGTTCCCGTAGTGGTCAGCGTAGAGTATGCAAATTGCATACTCCCGCCGATTCACAAACCTACGGGTGCCCGGCGTTCGAGTTTTACGTCGTTTGCGTACGGCGCTTCCGTCGTAAGGCTGCTCCTGCTATTAGGAGGTGCAGCCAATGCTAAGTATTGACGTCGTTCCCGCGTCGCGTTTTTCGAAATTTGCGTCGTTTGTGTAAGTGGATCGTGAATGGCGCTGGACGCCATTTACGTTCCCGTCGAAGCAAATTACGTCCTTGCGACGTTCGTCGCGGGAACGGGCCTAATTTAAATGATCTACGCCCCCTACGGGATCATTTAAATTATGCGCGCTTACGCCGGCCACTTTTACGCAACACCCCCGCAAATTACGGAGCAAATGCTTCGTGAATGAAGCGTAGCTCAAGTAATTTACGGAGGCGTACTGTAAAAACGGTACGCTGCGCCTCCGTAGTATTGCGCGCCCCTACCTGAATCCACCGCAGTGTTTATTGTGAAAATGACAATTGCAGTTTGGGAGTTAACCACAGGGGGCGCTGATGGGGTTATGTGTGACCTGAAGTGTGTTTACAACTGTAGGGGGGTGTGGCTGTAGGTGTGTCGTCATCGATTGTGTCCCCCTATAAAGGGATCACACGATCGATGACGCCGCCACAGTGAAGAACGGGGAAGCTGTGTTTACACACAGCTCTCCCCGTTCTTCAGCTCCGGGGTCCGATCGCGGGACTCCAGCGGCGATCGGGTCCACGGGTCCCGGAGCTTCGGACCTGGTCGCGGGCGCGCGCCCGCGACCCACGGCTGGACAATAGCACAGCATGTATCTGTATGTGCATGTGCCCAGCCGTGCCATTCTGCCGACGTATATGTGCAGGAGGCGGTCCTTAAGTGGTTAACAACCGATGTATGAATGAGCAAAGTTACAGGGTTTCTTACAATTTTGCAAAAAAGACTATATATGTTTGTCCACTTACAAAGAAATGAAGGGTCTATTATGTTTATCATAGGTGTATTTTAACCAATTGCGGACTAGCCGGCGTTGTTATACGTTGGTACTTTGACGTAGAATACCCAAACTATGGCAGCAGATAGCGGGTGGTCCTCTTTCTGATAAAAGTGGTCTCTGTGGCAGATTCGTCGCAAGATCATATTTATCGGTGGCGGGAGAGGTGCCTCGTCCCCCTCCCGCCGCGCTCCGGTCACCGGTAGTGTATGAGATAATCAAATCCTATACCCTCAGTAGCATGGAGCCGAGTGAGGGAAGCATGGCCCCCACTCTGCTCCATAACATTGGATGACGGAAGCTATGTCAAACGTCACTTCTGCCCAATGGTCTTAAAGGGGATTTTTTTTTTCTTTTTTATTGCATTTAAGTGTAAATGTGAAATCTGAGGTCTTTTTGACCACAGATCTCACATTAAAGAGGTCCTGTCGTGCTTTTTTTTCTATTACAATGGATGTTTACTTTTAATAGGAATAAAAGTGACACAATTTTTTTTTTTTAAAAGGACAGTTTCGAAATATATTTTTTTTATTATTTATTTTACTTTTTTATCATTTAAAACGCCTCGTCCCGCCTAGCTCACTGGCAGAAGCGAACTCATAATTTAGTTGCGCCCGCCTTTGAAAATTGGCATTCAAACCACACATGTGAGGTATCACCGGAATCGTTAGAACAAGACCAATGATTCTAGAGAAATACCTCCTCTGTAACTGGTAACCTGTAGAAAATGTTAAATGTCGCATGACATGTTGGGTATCAATTTACTCGGCGTAACATTATCTTTCACAATATAACAAAAAATTGGGCCAACTTTACTGTTGTCTTTTTTTTTTTTTTTTATTATTCAAATAAGTTTATTTTTTCCCCCAAAAAATTTGCTTGTAAGACCGCTGCGCAAATAGGATGTGACATAAAGTATTGCAACGACCGGCTTTTTATTCTCCTGGGTGTCTGAAAAAATATATATAATGTAAGTAATTTTCTAGCAAAAAAAATAAGAAACCTTAAGGATTTAGAGAAGATCTGTACAGAAGAGTGGACCGAAATCCCTCCTGAGATGTGTTCAAACCTGGTCATCAATTACAAGAAACGTCTTACCTCTGTGCTTGAAAACAAGGGTTTCTCCAGCAAGTACTAAGTCATGTTTTGCTAGGGGATCAAATACTTATTTTATTCACTGAACTGCAACTTAATTTATAGCATTTGTTTTATGTGTTTTTTTCTAGATTTTTGTTGGTATTCTGGGCCAGATTCACGTAGAAGTGCAGCGGCGTCCCGTATCGTAGATACGTTACACCGCCGCAAGTTTTCATCGCAAGTGCCTAATTAACAAAGCACTTGCAATGAAAACCTACGCCGGCGGCCTCCGGCGTAAGCCCGCGTAATTCAAAGGGGTGTGTGCCATTTAAATTAGGCGCGCTCCCGCGCCGGACCTACTGCGCATGCTCCGTTTCGAAATTCCCGCCGTGCTTTGCGCGAAGTGACGTCATTTTATCGAGCGGCGACGTGCGTAGCGTACTTCTGTATTCCCGGACGTCTTACGCAAGAAGGAAAATTTTTCAAATTTCGACGCGGGAACGACGGCCATTCTTTATACAGCACATACAGTACGTGTGCTGTGTAAAGTTAGGGCACCAAAAACGACGACTAACTTTGCGACGGGAAACTAGACTAGCAGCAACGTATCGAACGCAAAAAACCGTTGTGGATCGCCGTAAATCCTAATTTGCATACCCGACGCTGGTTTACAACGCAAACTCCCCCCAGCGGCGGCCGTGGTATTTCATCCTAAGATCCGACAGTGTAAAACAATTACACCTGTCGGATCTAAGGGATATCTATGCGTAACTGATTCTATGAATCAGTCGCATAGATACTCTGAGAGATACGACGGAGTATCTCTTTTGTGAATCTGGGCCTCTGTCTCTATCATTTAAAACACACATATGATAAAAAATGATGTAACCTTCATTTCTTTGTAAGTGGGCATAATTACTTTCCCCACTGTGTATGTGTAAAATATACATATATATATATATATATATATATATATATATATATATATATATATATATATATATATATATATATATATGTGTGTGTGTGTGTGTGTGTGTGTGTGTGTGTGTGTGTGTGTGTGTGTGTGTGTGTGTGTGTATATAATTATACACACACACTATATTGTCAAAAGTATTGGGACACCTATCTTTACATAACTAGGGATGGGTGAACATTTGCCTGTTGGACTACTCGCCGAACACCTAAATTTGCAGGGTGTTCACCGTGACTAACACCCTGCAATGCACTGAGTGCTGCACAGTGCATTCTGCACCCTGATTGGGCAAGAATTAATGGGTTTCCCCGCTAACAGCTGAATAAAATAAATCAGCAGTAAAAAAAGAAAGAACATTTAAAATAAAAATAAAAAACGGCGTGGGGTTTCTCCCAAAATCCATACCAGACCCTTATCCAAGCATGCAGCCCAGCTGGTCAGGAAAGGGTAGGGTATGAGCAAGTGGCTCCCTCCTCCTGAACCATACCAGGCAATGTGCCCTCAACATGGGGGGGTGGATGCTCTGCCCCCCACCCCAAAGCACCTTGTCCTCATGTTTTTATATTCTTTATTTTTTAATAAAAGTCTTGTCAAAACAGTTTCTTGTGTTTATTACTTTTTGACAATTTTTGGTGAATGGGTAGCGGTACGATATACCCGCTACCCATTCACACATTCACTTGTTAAAGGGAGCTTCCAGATCCTGATAAGCCCCCATTCATAGATCCTGACAACCCCAGCCCAAGGCTGTTGGAAAGAGGCAATTGTCCCCATCAACATGGGGACAAGGTGCTTTGGGGTGGCCCCAAAGCACCCACCCCCCCCCATGTTGAGGGCATGTGGCTTGGTATGGTTCATGAGGGGGAGGGGCTGCCCCCTCCCTTTTCCTGACCTGCCGGGTTGCATGCACGGATAAGGGTCTGGTATGGATTTTGGGGGGATCCCATGCCAAGGGGCCTGATATGGACTGGGGGGGGGGGCACTATATTTATTGGAATTTTTCATTTTTATTTTTAAGCATAATTTAAATCGCTGCTCCTGAAAAAAAGATAAAACAAATATTCATACATGTCCGCCATGGCAGTAGTCAGACCCCTTACCCCTTGTATAGGCAATTACTTGCATACAAGCCTTCGAAATGGGCACTTTTGATTTTTCCTATTCAGCTCCCATAGACTTCAATGGGGTTCGCCATTCGGGTTAGAACATTTTCCCTGTTCGGGAGTTCTGCTGCAAACCGAACAGGGGGGGGGGGGGTTCGGCCCATCCCCACACATGAACTTAAATGGTATGCCAGTCTTAGTCCATAGGGTTCAATATTGAGTTAGCCCACCCTTTGCAGCTTTAACAGCTTCAACTCTTCTGGGAATGCTGTCAACAAGCTTTAGGAGTGTGTCTATGGGGATGTTTGACCATTCTTCCAGAAGCGCATTTGTGAGGTCAAGCACTGATGTTGGACAAGAAGTCTTGGCTTGCAGTCTCCGCTCTAATTCATCCCAAAAGGCGTTCTATCGGGTTGAAGTCGGGACTCTGTGCAGGCCAGTCAAGTTCCTCCACCCCAAACTCGCTCATTCATGTTTTTATAGACCTTGCTTTGTGCAATGGTTCAAATTTGGTGGAGGGGGGTTTATGGTGTGGGATTGTTTATTTGATCTCATCCGTTTTTTTTTTTTATCATTGTCATCAATTCTTCTCTTTCTCAGGCTCGAACTGGTCTGTAATGCTGTTACATAGCATGGTCCACACAGTACACAATAAAAAACCTTGTGCCTTGATACCAATAATAGAATTCAAATCCCCCAATAAGTTTGAGGTATGTATCATACGGAGATACTCAAGCTGTATATAAATTTGGACTAAAGGATGTTTATTGACACTTGTGATAAGAAAGTATACCTATGGCTTTTCTGCCCTCTCTCCCACCCAATAGGACCCCACGCCCATACATTTTGAGGCTGAACCAGAGAGAGTGTTTTCCGTAACTAGCCTACTCATGATACTGGGAGGGTACCTATGCTGCCATGGAGTACATCAGGAAAGGAAAATGACAGTAAAGCATTTGATTTTCCTCTTCCCTGACAGACTCATTGACATATGTTTGTAATAAGATATGTATGGGTAGTAAGCATCCTCTCTTCCGGAAGTGGAGCCCTTTACTGTCTTCTTGGTTGGGAAGTCTTTCTCTTTTCAATTATTTCTGTAATCCGCAGGAGGAAGCCTCTTTGGAGTTAGACGCTGACCCTTAAACTGCAGTCTTCTTTCACTCGGCAGACGTACTCTGAGGCAGGAGGCCAGACTAAAGACAATTCCAGGTTTTTGCTATCAAATGAAGTTTGCCCTCGGAGAGGGCAGTTTCATCTCTCATGATGCAAACAAGATCTTTCACTTGTCAGATATATTCTTTAGAGTAGAATTAATATTCTCCATTCCAATTTCCCTTGGATTGGTACAGAGGCAAGGGTTAAGGCAGGGTCAATTGAAGACAGATATACCATATATACCCTAAAGACAAAATCAACACATAGCATTACTACTAGAAGATGGCACACCCCCAAGGACTCACTCAATCAGCATGATTTAGTATACCACTGAAGGACACAGCATCCCCAATGACAACTCTATGCATCTGACCCATCTCATGAAGGTCATATCAGCCAAATAGGTAGACTCCTTATGCTGGAAAACCTCTTTCTCATAGATGTATAATCTGACATCGTGCAGTGCAGGTAGAAGTATCCTGGTTGACAGTGATGCAAATTGCACTGTGTCAATACAGTGAACATAAAATCTTTATATCAATCTGATTATTAAAGTAAGTCAAACCAAGGCTTAGTAAATTAAAGGCCACATGAAACTTTTACTTAAAAATAATCCTCACTGAAAACATATTAAATTGGACACTCTAATGGTTTGGCTTACTTAGAGACGAATGGGATTAAAAAAAACAATCTTACTTGCCTAGGTGGATGCAGCATCGATCCGATGCTACATCTGTCCTCTGCCGCTTCTAAGACTGAGACCTGAGCGATCAAAGACTGCTGATCGATCAATTTTCAGTCATTATTAGACATGTGCAGAATGGAAAAATGTGTTTAGTTTAGTGTTTCAGATAGATTAGTTATGTTACTAACTTTGTTTTGTTAATTCATTTCGGAATTAGTTTCATTTAGTTTATTCATTTTATAACTAATTCCAAATATTTGGAACAATTCAAATTCAGGTCGATTGAAAAATGATCAATTGATCCAAAGTCTGTGTGAGGAATAACTAATTGTTAAGGAGCGGACCGGGGAGCCAGCCGCTTTCATAACAGCCGATGACTCCTCAGGGTATCCCACTGACAGATACTAGGTACCCCCATGCTCATTCATATAGGCCAGGGCAAGGAAGTTTCCAGATTTTGATAAGTCACCCTCCTCACTCTACATCCACAGAGCCAGAAATGTGGGGAAGAGGCCCTTGTCCACATCAACAGCCCCCCTGCTCCAACCCCCCTCCCCATGTTGAGGGCATGAGACCTGGCATGGTTCAGGAGGGGGAGGCGAGCTCACCCCCCCCCCCCTTTCCTGGCCTGCATGATCAGATAAGGGTCTGGTATGGAATTTTATTTTTCCTTATTATGGATAAGGAATAAGGAGCACTGCTTATCATTTTGTTTATACAGAAGGAAAAAGGGGGGGGGGGGGTGTATGTTACCAATGAAACAATATAAATGGGCTTTATTTGCATTTTTTATATTTTATACATTTATAAGGTTTTTGCCATATAGACTATCCAATTTTTGTTTTACAAAACATTTAATAGAGGTAAATTTTCAGAGCATTAAACGTTTCTAAACAAAAAGCAAAGCACCTTTTTCTGACAGACTCCATGATAGGATATGCATGGGTTTACCCTGCCTCCCTTCCTTTAGGACCCCACTCCCAGAAATTTTAGCTCAGAGCCAGAGGCTGCGTTGGAAATTTTTTGTTCCTACTTCTGTTCCTGCACTCAAGTCATACCACGGTCAAGGCCTGGTGGTCCATATTGTTGGTTCCAGCAGCCCCTGGCTATCAGCCGGGTGGAAGAGGGCATAAGGCAGCAGTGTTGATAAAGACTTAAGGCCCAGCCATTGGTGGGCAAGATGCGGTTTGACTGTATTACCTTGTGGGTGGCCACGGTATGCCCAGGACAAATGTTGCAGTCTCTACTGTTCCAGACCAGAATTAAGGGAAAGCTGTCTTCTGTGACTTACATTTGCCTCTGTGGCTGCAACCGTTCATGTGTGTTTGTTTTTTTTTTATTCACTAGCTCTAGTGATTGTGGCCTCTTGTGGCATCTGCATTCCAAGCCGCTGCTCTTGCTTCTACCCCGATACCCACGGTTTATCTCTGCGCATGCACGTGTCTCAGGCGAGCTCAAGGCTTGGTTCGTGCATGCGCAGTTCTGCGGGTAGGCAGCAGCCACACAGGCACACAGGCATCACCTGGCACCACTAGGCGGCTCAGTGCATGCGCATTATGGGTCACGGTGACATCATCATGGTGGGGGATTTAAACAGCCGTCTCTGCTTCCCCAAGCATTGTGCTACATTTTCACAGATATGCATTATCCTTTTAATGGGCTATCTGTGGTCCTGTTGCGATTCTAATGGTGTTCTATGGCTCTAACCCCTGGTACAGGTGGTCTGACTATGCAGTTACCACACCATGGATGTGTCACTGCCTCCTTGTGGCCAACCATTGCATTGTAGATATGAGGGGAGGCATTTAACCGTTTACCTTCTTCGCTTGCCTGGGCATTCTTATAGGTTTTAACCCCTATTCTGTTTTTCTTTTCTTTACTAGAAAGATTATCTACCTTTACTAAAAATTATCTGCACTATGGTGTCTAGGGCCCCGATAGTCAAGTGGGCACTGTGGAGAATGCGGCCCTTCCAGAACGGGTTTCTCCAGCAGTGGGAGCGGGGAAGCAGAAACCAGTTAATTTACATAACCTCCTAGGTCATGGGAGAGAATCTTTTCTGTTACAACAGAAAAACGTACTCAATTGCCATTGTATTGCCCCCATTTCCTGTATTACATTCACAGCAGATGCCTGCAACGTGGGATGGGGGCTCACGGCCTGTCAGAGATAGCTCAGGGCAGGTGGGGTTTTCACTCTTGCAAGATCATGTAGAGCATTCTGGAGCTGCGGACAGTTTTCTGTGCCCTACAGGCCTTTTATCATCTGACGAAAGGTGTCTCTTAAGGCTGGACAACCCTACCGCGGTCTCCTACATGAAGATACAAGGGGGGACTCAGTCTTCCCCTATTACAGGAAGTGGAGTCAATCATGCCTTGGGCTCAGAAGAATCTAGCCAATTTATCAGTGGCTTATGTTCCCGAAGTCCAGAACATTTAAGTGGATTTTCTATCCAGAGTCCAATGAACAATAATGAATAGTATCTCCACGTGGAAGTATTCAGGTGGTTCTTGTCTCTGGGAGTCCGTCCAGAAGTAAACCTGTTTGCCTCCCCCATGCAGAAACAAGCTCAAGAAGTATTATACGAGGGGCCTTTGGGACAGATGCACTGACAGATCACTGGAAATTCAGCAGGGCCTATGTGTTTCCTTTATTCCCAGTCATTATTAGGTTTCTGCAGAGACTCAGAGCAGAAGATTTGGAGATAGTGGAAGTAATTCTGTATTGCCCCAGCAGGCCATGGTTCCCCTTGCTGGTATAGCTCAGCCACCGGGAGCAGGGGTGTCACAGGGTGCAGTTCTACATCCATTTCTAGATGGCCTGATGGTCTGGTTCTTGAGAAGAGGAGGCTGGAGGCCCTCGGCTGCTCCTCCAGTGTCATCTCCACTCTCATGAATGCTAGGAGAGTGAGCATAAACAACGTTTATGGAAAAATCTGGTCAATATTTGTGGAGTACATGTCTGCTGCGGACGGGTCAAGCATTGATCCAGAAGTTCAAGATCTTTTGGCCTTCCTTAAAGCCGGCTTAGATCTAGCCCTATTGGTCAGCTCTCTCAGAGTGCAAGTGTCAGTTTTATCAGCCCTCACTAGTGTTTTCTGGGGCAAACATCCTCTTGTCCGACAATTCTTAAAGAGGGCTGCTAGACTTGGAGAAAGCTGAGATTTCCCAAATGGGATCTTTCTCTTGCCCTTGATTTTCTCTCTGGAGTGGAGGGTGCCAGGTTTATGTTCATTAAGGACCACTCTGATAAGTCTGGCTTTATCGTAACCATCATGTCTGTGAAAAGAGTCTTGGAAATTAAACTCCTTGGTCAAAAAGAAAATTTTCCTGGATTGAGTGGTGCGGATACCTATGCTTGGCTCAAATCTCAAGGTAACATTGGCCTTTTATGAGAACCAAGAAATTGTTCTACCAACCTTTAGAGTGCCTGAGATATACATACTTTAGACATGGGAGAAACTCTAAACTTATATCTACAAGATACGGCTTCCTTCAGGCTTTCAGATTGTCTGTTCATTCTTTTTGCCGCAAAGAGCAAAGGGAAATGTGCCTCATCTAGGACGAGTGCGACATGGATTGTCCAGGCCTTCCAACAGGCTTTTGGAGCTAAAGGCTTGGCTTCTCTGGAAGCGGTGACAGCATATTCGACCAGGAGTTTGTTTATGTCTTGTGTGGCTTCAAGGCTTGTGGAGCCTGATGTAATCTGTCGAGCAGCTTCTTGGTCCTTGATCAATACCTTTTATCTCTCGCTATTGTGTAGAGCCTGCTTCTTTATCCTCTGTAAATTTTTGGCTTGAATGTCCCGTCTGTTGATGGTACAAATTAAAGCTTTTGGTTCAGCATTTTCTCGGTGAATATGAAAAAGTTTAGTGCTTATTTTTGTGAAAAAGTCAGTTAACAACACATATCAAATGTTGCAAACATACATATATATGAAATCTTAATTTCAGTGACACCAAGTGACTGAGTGTGATCTGTGAAAAAAATAAATCAGAATGAAGCAGTTATTTTTATTTTTTTTCACAGATCACACTCAGTCACTTGGTGTCACTGAAATTAAGATTTCATATATATGTACGTTTGCAACATTTGATATGTGTTGTTAACTGACTTTTTCACAAAAATAAGTGCTACACTTTTTCATATTCACCAGTTTTTGCTTTGTCTCAGCTGTGTTGGTAGCTATTTTTTTGTGTTGACTTATTGCACAGCGCAATATAATTTTTGTTCAGCATTTGTCAACTCTTCTTTTCAAAAACACTTCAAATCTGTCAGATTGTGAGGGCATCTCCTATGTACAGTCCTCTTCAGATCACCCCACAGATTTTCAATCTGATTCGGGTCTGGGCTCTGGCTGGGCCATTCCAAAACTTTAATCTTCTTCCGGTGAAGCCATTCCTTTGTTGATTTGGATATATGCTTTGGGTCATTGTCATGCTGAAAGATGAAGTTCCTCTTCATATTCAGCTGTCTCGCAGAAGCCTGAAGATTTTTTGAAAATATTGACTGGTATTTGGAACTGTTCATAATTCCCTCTACTTTGCTAAGGCCCCTGTTTCAGCTGAAGAAAAACAGCCCAAAAGCATGATGCTGCCACCACCATGCTTCAATGTGGGTGTGGTGTTCTTTTGGTAATGTGCAGTGTTGTTTTTGCGTCAAACATATCTTTTGGAATTATGCCCAAAAAAGTTCAACCTTGGTTTCGTCAGACCATAACACGTCTTCCCACGTGCTTTTAGGAGACTTCAGGTGTGTTTTTGCAAAATTTAGACAGGCTTGGATGTTTTTCTTTGTAAGAAAAGGCTTCCGTCTTGCCACCCCATAGCCCAGACATATGAAGAATACGGGAGATTGTTGTCACATGTACCACATAGCCAGTACTTGCCAGATATTCATGCAGCTCCATTAATATTGCTGTAGGCCTCTTGGTAGCCTCTCTAGACAGTTTTCTTCTCCTCTTTTCATCAATTTTGGAGGGACATCTAGTTCTTGGTAATGTCACTGTTGTGCCATATTTTCTCCACTTGATGATGACTGTCTTCAATGTGTTCCATGTTATATCTAATGCCTTGGAAATACCTTTGTACCCTTCTCCTGACTGATACCTTTTTAACAATGAGATCCCTCTGATGCTTTGGAAGCTCTCTGCGAACCATGGCTTTTTCTGTAGGATGCGACTAAGAAAATGTCAGGAAAGACCTACTAGAACAGCTGAACTTTATTTGGGGTTAATTAGAGGCACTTTAAATGACGGCAGGTGTGTACTGATTCCTATTTAACATGAGTTTGAATGTGATTGTTTAATTCTGAACAAAGCTAAGAGGGTGTGTACACATATGCAACCACATTATTTTAGTTTTCAGTTTGTTTTTTAATTGAGTTGTACAGTTTATAGATCACTTAGGTGGAAAAAGTTCTGAAGTGATTTTATCTTTGTCTCATATTTTTAATTTTTTTACATCACAAAAACCTGACATTTTAACAGGGGTGTGTAGACTTGTTATATCCACTGTGTGTGTGTGTGTGTGTGTGTGTATATATAATAATAATTTTATTACCCCTAACATTAAAAAGGCGCAAAGCCAGTATCTATTTCCTTTAAATAGAACGTATCTAAAACCATTGCATATACAAGTAAACAAAGCACATCTCTGTTATGAAATTTTGACTGTTTGCTCCAAATGAAATGTGTTTTTCTGTTTATATTACAGAAACTAAAAGCTGACCCTTCCCCAAGAGTTTTAGCGACACACTTCTATTATGACCAAATCCCCAAATCCTTCTTTGAGAAGAAAGTAAAGGTAAGTTATAGAAAGTGTCTAATTTAATATGGAAACCTTACTCTTAGGTAGTAGCCCAGGTGGAAACAATATAGACCTGGATGAACTATTGGGGCATACTAGTGCAAGTATCAACAGCAATGATAAGAATATGAAATACGCTTTCTTTGTCTTACTCCTTGGAGCTCAACATGCAGGATAAAGGCTGCATGCGGCCGTTTGGCAGATCGGGGCCCATGTAGCCACTACTGTGTCTATATTGCATCAGACTTCTGAATGATATCTCTAGTCTCCAACAGGTACTAAAGCATGTTTGCAGTCTCTTTCCATCCCCTCTAGCATGCCTGAAGTTTCTAATCGTATCCTGTATCCTGCCTGTAATCTGTGGCCATCTATTATATAATGCCAAAAGCCTTCGACCTGACTGTTGTGTCTTGTGTGTTTGTTCTCTCTGACACAGGCTATTCACTAAATAATATGTACGGCCCTTTGGTGATGTCAGGGGCTGCACTTGCTGTGTCCCATATAAAGAAAGTTGACCATGAATGATCTGATTTCCAACATGAAAATAGAATCTGCAATATAGTTTCTAATTGCAAAAAAGTATTCCTTGTTATAGCCTAAAGCTGGCCATACACTATACAATTTTTCTTATTTAATTTTCCTTTAGATTTACCAAAACCATATAATATGAGGTCAAACCTAAACACTTTTAATTTGTATGCAATCAGGCAGGCACTTGCACTACATAGTTGAAGGTAAATCTAAAGAAATTTGAACAAGAAAATTGTATAGTGTATGGCCAGCCTTAGGTCCAGTTTTTTGGCTTTGACTGATCTTTTACCTTTATCCTAATCATACTTTTCTTTAACCACTTCAATCCTGGAAGAATTTACCCTCTTCCTGACCAGAGCATTTTTTGAGATTCGGCACTGCGTCGCTTTAACTGACAATTGCGCGGTCGTGCAACGTTGCACCCAAACAAAATTGACGTTCTTTTTTCCCCCCACAAATAGAGCTTTTTTTTGGTGGTATTTGATCACCTCTACAGTTTTTATTTTTTGCGCTATAAACAAAAGAAGAGCGACAATTTTGAAAAAAACACAATATTTTTTACTTTTTGATTTAATAAATATATATAAAAAAAAATGTAAAAAAGTTTTTCCTCAGTTTAGGCCAATATGTATTCTTCTACATATTTTTGTTAAAAAAAATCACAATAAGCGTATATTGATTGGTTTGCGCCTCTCCTACAAAATAGGGGATAGTTTTATTCCCTTTTTTTTTTTTTATTAGTAATGGCGGCGATCTGCAATTTTTTTATTGTGACCATGACATTGCGACGGACATATTGGACACATTTTTGGGACCATTCACATATATACAGCGATTAGTGCTATAAAACTGCACTGATTACTGTGTAAATGTGACTGGCAGGGAAGGGGTTAACAGGGTGCGCCGAATGGGGTTAAATATGTTCCCTAGTGAGTAATTCTAACTATAGGGGTAGGGGACTCGCAAGGGGAGGAGACCGATCTGTGTTCCTTTGTACTGGGAACACATATCCGTCTCCTCACCTCTGACAGGACCTGGATCTGTGTGTCTACACACACAGATCCATGGTCGTCCCGTGATCGCGGGCAATTGCGGCTCCGGGGCACGCGCACCGGGTCCAGAGATATGCCGCGGCGCGTGCAGTCCCTAGACGGCCGTGAAGCCCAGGATGTCATATGACTATGGGGTTAAAGCTGAACATCTGTCAAACAGCTAAATACACGGGTAAAATAATTTTAAGGCAGCTGTTTTACCTTCCAAAGGATTTGTATTTATATCCATCCAGTTTTGAGATGTGCACAGCTCTGCTACACAGCACACCCCTATCTGCCAAAAGTAGAGATCTGATCTTTTTTCCTGTGCTGTAGCTTAGTAGTATTTAAAGACCCCTGCCTCAACCCCAACCTGTGACTGGGCAATATAAGGAGAAATGGCAAGCAGATGAGTTCATCTCTAATGCCCTATACACACGATCTGAATTTCCGATGGGATAATATCTGATGGAATTTTCCGTAGGAATTCCGTTCAAGCTGTCTTGCATACACACTGTCAGACCAAATTCCGACCGTCCAAAACACGGTGGCGTAATACACTACGATGAGCCGAGAAAAATTAAGTTCAATGCTTCCGAGCATGCATCGACTTGATTCTGAGCATGCATGTTTTTTTTTCTCCATCGGAGTTCCACACAGACCATCGAAATAAAAAATAAAACATGTTCGATTTCTAAACTCTGACAGGAAAAAAGTCAGATGGGGCCCACACACATCGGAATATCCGATGAAAAAATTCCGGCTAACTTTTTTCATCGTAAATTCCGATCGTGTGTACATGGCAGAACTACTAATGTAGCCCTCTTCCCCCCCCCCCCCCCCCCCCCAAGTCTTAAATCCTCTGTTCAAGGACTGCAAGAGGCTGATGCCAAGTTCAACTCATGCACTTGCACTGCTTGCGGTTTAAAAAAACATTATATAATGCTGCATTATTTTATGTCCACCTGGAGTTCAGTTTAAAATACATGTATGAAGACAAGTGCCTGTGAAAACTTTGCTGCTCTCCAGTAGCTAAAATTGTTTATTTTCTGTTGGACCTGGTCTGTCTGATCTGGCCTGCTTACAGTGTTTGATATGTGTTTAAGACTAAAGCCTCATACACACGGTAGGATTGTTGGACAACCGAGCATCTGATTTTTGTCAAAAGGGCGCGTGTCGGGCTCTTGTTTTGCATACTAACGTTACACAAATTGTCGTGCCACAAACACGAATGTAATGATGGATTTTCAGCTCTTGAGCGCCACCCTTTGGGCCCCTTCTGCTAATTACGTGTTTGGTGAGCATTGATTCTGAGCATGCGTGTTTGTACTTTCGACTTTTGTGTGACAGATTTGTGTACAGACCATCAGAAAATCTAAAATTTAGTAGCCTGTCATCCAACATGTGTTGTTGGAAAATTGGATAACAATTGTCAAAAGGATTGTACTAATGGTAAGACAATCCCCTGATAAAAATCAAACCGTGTTTATGAGGTTTTAGTCTCATTCAGGGATATTTAAACCTTGGACTAAGAGGAGAGTTGTGACACTACATCCCAAAACGACTTTGCTTGTGTATTTTGCACACAAGGGAGTTTAAATTCAAAATTGTCGATATAACAAATGTATGCACAAGGAAAGACCAACGTTTGGTAACCTATATGTGATAACATGAGCATTGTGAGAAACTCTCTCTATTTGATCCCTCAGTATGTTACATCATGATGTTGGACATGACCACTTGCCTTTCCAATTCTTCTATTGTCAAAGAACATAAAGATATAATTGGAGTCACCTTTTGCCTCCACACATTTCACACAACATAAAACTAAAAGCAAAACGTATTCTTTTTCATTTTGGATTGAGTGCCACATACCTGTATGCAGAGCTTGAGAAACCATGGATGTTGAAACTGGGTTAGCAGGGGTGAAGGAAAGGCATACGTGCCAAGGTGTAGACACTGTGTAAAATAGAACTTGGGGGTGCCAGTATCTGGCGAGCAGAGGTACAGCTGACGATACACCATGAAGTTGCTAAGTCCAGTTGAGTGTGGAGTTAAGTGATAGTCAAGATGGACACTATGACGTGAGAACAGAGTCAGCAACAACCCGGCAGCGAGGTACAGATTCACTAGGCAAAAGCACAATCAGTCCAAGCTGGGGTCGGTAGAGAAGACAGTTAATGAACATGAGCAGACAAGGGTAACCGATGAGCAGACAAGGGTAACCCAAGAACAAGGTCAGTAACATGATCAAGATTCGTAGTAGAAACTGGATCACAGGAACAAGACTGAAGACCATACAGAAAACCTAGTGCAGAGTTCAGGTTTAAATAGGCCGCTTGACGACAGTGGACATGCACACAAGTACACGCATGTAGGTGCTCATGCTCGTATGTGTAGGCAATGATGTACGTGCACTCTTTCTTTTATGTCTGTAGAAATGTGCATGCTTTAGGCAGACAGTCTTAGTCGGAATTCCGTTCAAGCTGTCTTACATAGACACTGTCAGACCAAATTCCGACCGTCCAAAACGCGGTGACGTAAAACACTACGACGAGCCATGAAAAAGTTCAGTGCTTCCGAGCATGCATCGACTTGATTCTGAGCATGCATGTTTTTTTCTCCGTCAAAGTTCCACACAGACAATCGTAATTTCCGATAGGATAAGTCAGATGGGGCCCACACACGGTGGGAATATCTGATGAAAAAATTCCGTCTGACTTTTTTCATCAGGAATTCCGATCGTGTGTACAAGGCATTAGCATGTTGGCTGGCTGTATTCCTGACATTGAGTACAGGAGGGTCAAGGGGGCAGAACAGGGTACAATTTGCAGCTTATGTGCGACTTCTGTTGAGCATAGTAATATAGTAACATAGTAATATATTTCATCTAGATGTGCCATGTGGTGATTACTTGCCTGTTCGATTCTTTGCTGTGTTTTGAAATATCATTACTGTAATTTCGTCCATTTATTAAAATAGAAGCAATAAGAAATAAAAAAAGAACACTGAACAGAATAACCTGTTTACAGTATTACATTTTCTGACATTGACAGCTAGACAGAAGTCATACTTAAAAGTAATACTATGGTTATGTTTTCTGGTAGATTTTGGTGGTGTTTCGCAATCCAAAGGATACAGCTGTATCAATGTTTCACTTCTACAATAATAATCCAATGCTTCCCACCTACAATAGCTTTGATGACTTTTTCCCAGATTTCATGAGTGGAAAAGGTAAGAGGTGTGCTTAGAATTCTGAACATACTGGATTCGATTTTACTTGACTTCTTTACTCTCATATTTAATTTTTTTTTTTACTTTTTTGCAGAAAATTAAACATTCTAATATGATGTAAAATGTGTTTAAAAAAAAAAAATATTGGTATATACAGATCAATAAATAATAGTATTATGATAATTTTATTCATAAAATCAATCAATCTCAACAGTAAACAAATAAATAAAGTCCCCCCTACACTTGTGCAGGGTGACAGACCACATAAGCATGCTTAGCAACAAGGGAGAGGGGGTAGGGAGCTTGTTGCACCTAATCTGACTAGGTGGGCACTGACGGGAATACCTGTGTTAGGGGTCCTATATATAAGAAGGCCAGTATGGTGGCCTGAGTTTATGGGAGGAGCCCGGAGGGTATTTAAGCAGCCCACTCACACATGCTCTTTGTCGGTTCAGTGTGTGGTACTACACGTCACTGGGCCGACTCTTCCCAGCTCACCTCATGTCCGTGAGTCTGCGCATTCAATCGCATTCGACACCCGCCCGCCCTTCCCTTTTTCAGGGCATTTCTCAGCATATCCTTCTTCAATTAACTACCCATTACTTACCTTGGGTATGCCCCCTTTTCTTGGCATACTGACCAGACCACCAAGGCACACTTCAGGTCTATTTATGTTGTAAGTCTTGTCGCGTGTTTATGTGATCCACATCTCTCTCGGTCAGAGGGTAACGACCATAAATAATAATCCCCTTTCCAAAACATTCAGCAGGGTCACATGACTATCTGTGCAATCCCAATCAGCCTGTTCAATCTTAAACCCGCCCCTTTTCATATTTGAAAACCTCATAAAGGGGCCCTGTCCCTAAAACATTAACCTGTGCATAACTACCTAACATTTATCCTACTATATAACTCATCTCTATGTTTTATAAAGGGAGGGGCGACCGCATGCATGTCAGGCTCAAAGCTTTAAGCCTTCCAAGTCCATTCTTGTTTCATCCCATATGAAGTAATATTTCCTACTTTTCTGGTAATTCATCTAGAAATAACACACTATTCTGTTTTTTACCAAACAATTTAAATATTACTGCCTTAAATAGTTTAACAAATATTACATTGCTGAAGTACATTTACATGAGCACATTAAATACTTAGTTCCACAATTAACTATGCATAATTGCAAGGAAATCCAGCAGGCAGGTTGTACCCAAGTTGTTCGATCATTCAGCCTGCCCATACACTTTTCAAATCTTGTCCGGTTCTTTCTGAACCAAACAAGATTCAAACTATCAATGGCTGGCCCAACTTTGCAAATGAGTCCCGCTGCCTTCTCAAATCATTAACAATTTGAATTTTGCTTGTTTTCTTAGTCTTTTCCACAATCCATTCTCACTGACCCCACAAATATGATCCTATTTAGCTTCTCCTGATCCATTATATCCTTACCTCACCCCCTTAAACTGAGTTCATGCCTTTTCTCTCTGCTCTACAATCCAGTCTCTTTGCATCTTTTCTCTGCCTCCTGTTGACACTTTTCCCTTTTTCCCCTCCATCACAGTTCAGTCCTGCTGCCTCTCCCCAACACTATACAATTGTGCTTTCTATTTTTTGACCCCATCACCACACAGACACACACACAGACCCACACACACACACACACACCACTATTCAGCCTCACTGCCTCCACTCTCTCTTCTCTGCAACTTTTTTCAGGCATCCAATTAAAGCCTCTGTCTCATAAAGATTTGATCCATTGCCATGAAAAACAGAGGGAGCAGGATGTAAAACAGGATGCTAAGAATCTCAGGAATCCTACGCTCGACCAAAGATAAGATGACAACTTTGAGGAAGACCAGTGGGTCTAAAGTCTATATTAGAAATAAAGAAAACCATTTTCTGTGCAGAGTGCTCTTCTAGGGGAAAAGCTTATTTTAGAAGCATGCTTTAATTTTAGAGTGTAACAGGTTTTGCAATGGCACAACTGACAAATATGGGAAATGTGTTATATCGAAAATTTGAGTTTCCGAAATTGCGAATTTCTGAATTTTTGAATTTCAGAATTTTCTAAAATTCGGAAAATTGAAAATCGGAAATCCGAAACACGTAAAATTCAAAAATCATTAAATTAAGAAATTCAAAATTAAGACATTCGAAAAGTGGAAATTTGAAAATGCGAAAATCGTCAATTCCAAAATTTGAAAATCCGGAAATTCGAAAATTGGAAATTTGAAAATCAGAATTGTCAAAATTGGAAGATTCGAAATTCCAAAATTTAGAATTTGAAAATTTGTTAGTCTTCGGTTCTTTTTTTTTTGCTTAATTCGGAAATTCCAAAATTTGGAATTCGGAAATTCCAAAATCTGAATATTTGGGGTTTTCAAATTTCCGAATGATCAAATTTCCGAATTTCCTGAATTTTTGAATTAAGCAAAAACATGAATGAACCGAAAACAAACACATTTTTCGGCAGTGCACATGTCTAGTCTGCAATCCTGGGTCCTGGTTTTAATAGCCACCAGTACACTAATTAGGCTTTGTGCTGGGCTTTTAGGAGAATCATGACCATGGTTCTGGGCTCCACCCGCCAGATAGAGGTGGTCCCTGCCTAAGAGTCATTAGGGGGCTTCACCTGGGAGACAGGTGGAGACCGAAGCAGCTACCAGCTACTAGCTGTAAGGACCAAACTTGTGTGAGAAGACTGTAGGAGACAAAAGCCAAATGGTAAAGCTAAAGAAGCAGTGCTGCATGTGTAATCCAGAAGGCTGAATGGGTATGTCTTTGGATAGGAGAGAGGATGCTGAAAAACCCTTGTGAGGGAAACCCATGCATTGATTTTGATTTGTTGAATTTTCTTTTATTAATAATATTGGGCAAGAAAATCCCTTAACCACTTCCATACTGGGCACTTATACACCTTCCTGCCCAGACCAATTTTCAGCTTTCAGCGCTGTTGCACTTTGAATGACAATTACGCAGTCATGCTATACTGTACCCAAACTAAATTTTTATAATTTTGTTCCCACAAATAGAGCTTTCTTTTGGTGGTATTTGATCACCTCTGGGATTTTTATTTTCTGCAAAAAAAAAAAGACCGAAAGTTTTGAAAAACAAATTCTTTATTTTTTTTTTTGTTTCCGTTATAAAACGTAAATAAGTATGTTTTATCCTTCACGGATAGGCACAGATGGGGCGGCACGTATGGGCACAGATGGGGTGGCACGTATGGGCACAGATGAGGCGGCACGTATGGGCACAGATGGGGCGGCACGTATGGGCACAGATGAGGCGGCATGTATGGGCACAGATGAGGCGGCATGTATGGGCACAGATGAGGCGGCATGTATGGGCACAGATGAGGCGGCACGTATGGGCACAGATGAGGCGGCACAGATGGGGCGGCACAGATGGGCAGCACGTATGGGCACAGATGAGGCGGCACGTATGGGCACAGATGGGGCGGCACGTATGGGCACAGATGAGGCGGCATGTATGGGCACAGATGAGGCGGCATGTATGGGCACAGATGAGGCGGCACGTATGGGCACAGATGAGGCGGCATGTATGGGCACAGATGAGGCGGCATGTATGGGCACAGATGAGGCGGCATGTATGGGCACAGATGAGGCGGCATGTATGGGCACAGATGAGGCGGCACGTATGGGCACAGATGAGGCGGCACAGATGGGGCGGCACAGATGGGCAGCAAGGATGGGCACAGATAGGCGGCATGGATGTACTGTAATATTTTGTACTGATGGATGACAATTGGTGCCAAACAATGCCTGCCAATCAGTGATGCCCATTGTGGGCACTGATTGGCATCCATTGTGGGCACGGATGGCATCCCTGGTGGTCTAGGGTGGCATACCTGGTGTTGGGCATCCCTAGGGGTCTGGTGGCATCCCTGGTGGTTAGGCGGTATCCCTGGTAGTCTAGTGTGGGCATCCTCGGGGGGGCTGCACTGATATGCGATCGGCACAAACCCCTCCTGTCAGAGGAGCAGCCGATCGGCTCTCCTCTACTCGCGTCTGACAGACGCGAGTGAGGAAAAGCCGATCACGGCTGCTCTTGTTTACATCGTGATCAGCCGTGATTGGACACGGCTGATCACGTGGTAAAGAGCCAGGGGCGCGCAGCGGCTCAATATGCTGAGGACGTCATATGACGTCCACTCAGGATATTGAAACCACTTTGCCGACGTCATTTTGCAATAGGTCGGGCGGCAAGTGGTTAAAAAGGTGGTTAGGAGAGTGCAATGCCTCATGGGACTTGTAGTTCTGAAACAGCTGGAGGGCCACCAGTTTGACACCCTTGCTCTATATGTTTAACCACTTCAAAACCGCACACCGTCATATGACGTCCAAAAAGGGGATCTCTTATCCCGGGTGGACGTCATATGACGTCCTGTAATTTGTGCGGTGATATCTGAATGATGCCTGCACCTAGAGGCATCATTCAGATATCATTTTGTTCCGGCGGCAATCCTGCGCACCATAAGAATGATCATAGCGGCGGTTCCGCCGCTTGATCATTCTTATAGGCGGTGGGAGGGAACATCCCCCCTCCCGCCTCCATCCGGTGCTTCTCCGGGCTCTGAGTGAGTGAGTGAGTGAGTAACTTGTATAGCGCAGCAAATGCGAACTTAATCGCCTCAAGGCGCTTGTCATCCAGAGTAGTACAGATCTTTCAGAAGAGGTGGGTCTTTAGCTTTTTCCTGAATGCCCGATGGTTTTCTTCCAAGCGGATGGTCGTGGGTAGAGCATTCCAGAGCCGTGGTCCTTGGACCGAGAATCTTCGTTCTCCTTTCGATTTGTAGCGGGATTTAGGAATTTGGAGAAGGTTTTGGTTGGTTGACCGAAGCATGCGCTTGGTGACGTACGGTTTTATTTTCTCGCATAAGTATTGAGGAGCTTTTCCCTGTGAACATTTGTGGGTGAGGCAGAGCGTCTTGAACGTCACCCTGTCCTGTACGGACAGCCAGTGGAGGGACCTCAAGACTGGGGCGACTGATTCCCACGGCTTTTTACCTGTTACCAGTCTGGCTGCCGTGTTCTGGACGACTTGTAGACGCGCCATCTGGTATTTTGGTAGCCCTAAGTAGAGGGAGTTTGCGTAGTCGAGTCGTGAGTTGATGATTGTTCCGACAACTACTGCCGTGTCTTCTTTCGGGATAAAGGGGATGAGTCTACGTAGCATGCGGAGCAGATGATGAGAGCTGCTGACGACTGATCCTATTTGTGCATCCATCGTCATGTCTGAGTCGAAGATGACTCCGAGACTTTTGATTTTTTTGCTTGGTGCGATGGTTTGTCCGAGGATGGTGGGTGGTGTCCATGTGGTCCTAGCAATGGATTTTTTATTTGCGTGAAGGATGAGTAGTTCTGTTTTCGATCCGTTAAGTTTGAGGGAGCTATCGGTCATCCAATTGTCGATCAGTGTGAGGCACTTTCCAAGTTCAAGAAATTGGTCTTTTTTGTTGGTGATTCGAAGGTAAAGCTGCGTGTCGTCCGCATAGGAGTGGTAACGCAGGTCCTGTCTGCTGATGATTTTGAGGAGCGGGCGGATGTAGATGTTGAAGAGTAGAGGTGAGAGGGGTGATCCTTGCGGGACTCCGCATGTGATGGTCCGTGTTTCTGATGTGAAATCTCCAAGTTTCACGGTCTGGGTACGATTTTCCAGGAAAGATGCGAACCACGGTAGGGCTGCGTCAGAGACTCCTGCTACTTCTTTGAGTCGCGTGAGCAATATGTTGTGATCTACTGTGTCGAAGGCTGCACTAAGATCCAGCAGCACTAGGAGACAGGATTCTCCGTCATCTGCTGCTTCAAGGGCGTCATCCCATATCTTGAGAAGAGCCGTTTCTGTGCCGTGGCCTGGGCGAAAACCTGATTGTAGAGGATCTAGGAGTTTGTGGTCGTCCAGGTGGGGCTGGAGCTGTTGCACTACTGCTTTCTCCATGATCTTGGAGATCGTGTTCAGGCTTGTTACCGGTCTGCGCTGGTTAGGGTCTTTCGGATCGAGGTTGGGCTTCTTTAAGAGAGGTTTTATTATGCCTTGTTTGAGGTTGTCCGGAACCATCCCTTCCCTGAATGATTGGTTTATGATGTGCGTTATGGTGGGTGCCAAGATGTCCGTGCATTCTTTCAAGAGTTTTGTCGGGATGATGTCGTTTGGGGATGTGTTGTCTCGGAGGCTTCTGATGATGTTTTTTGTGGTGTCGATGGTAATTGGGATCAGCTCGAAATTCATCGAAGTTTTGTTGATTTCTTCTTCTTGCTGTATCTGAGTGGGGTTTATGTTTTTTTTCTGTTGAACTGTTGCCCGAATCTTTTCAATTTTGTCGATAAAAAAGTCTGATAGTTCGTTGCAGAATTCTTGTGTCTCACTTGCAGGGGGCTCCAAACAGGAGGGGTTCATAGCCTTAGAGACTAGTTTAAAAAGTTCCCGTGGATGGTTTATGGCTTTGGAGATGGTGTTTGCGAAATGGTCTTTTTTGGCTTTAAAGATTGCTTTGTGGTAATTTTTGGTGAGGGTTTTGTACTTTGTGAGGTTTTCTTTTGATGGGTTCCTCCTCCAGGCTCCTTCAGCTCTTCTGCGTTCCTGTTTCAGTAGAGTGAGAAAGTCATTAAACCAGCCTGAGTTATTTTTTCGGTTGAGAGCTCTGCGTTTTGGAGCGACTGTATCTGCTGTTTGTAGTAGTGCTTTGTTTAAAGCGTTGAGAGTTTGCTCCGTTGAGATGGTTCCGTGCCATCGGGGGCCTGAGAGATGATCGCCGTGCGCCGGATGGGAGGCATAGAGATCCCTTGACGGCTCCCATGAAGACGACTGTTAGAGTGTGGCGGGCGGCCAGGGCTATTTATGCCAAACCAAATTGTATCTCCCCACACACCCCGCTGTGGGGCAACCCCACCCTGCCCCACCTCTGTGACTTACCTGAACCATCACTGTGGGCCAGATGAGGGATTACCACCCTCAAACATGTCATAGCAAATGGTAGGATCAGACCCTTCCATGAGTTGAGACGACAGTACTCCCTCCCCAGTTCGTTTGAATTTAAATATTACCAGCTGTGACATGCGATGAGGGCCCAATTCCCGGACGCACTGACTTTGGAATCTGACTCAATCGAGCGACTGCTGACGTTGCGCGTAATGGGGAAGCCCCTTTCCACTCTGTATCTCTAATGCTATGGTGGAAGTCGGTGGAACCCCCCACCCTTAGGGCCAAATCCTCAGCCAGGCGGCGTAACTTAACTTGCAGCAGTTAAGTTACACTGACTTAAAGTTTTTACCTAAGTGCCTGATCCACAAAGCACTTACGTAAAAATTTCAAGCCGTGTAAGTTAAGTGCCGCCGTCGTAAGGCGTTCCTCCTCTCCGGGGGGCGTTTACAATTTAAATGAGGCGCGCTCCCGCGCCGGCCGTACTGCGCATGCGTGTGACGTCATTTTCCCGACGTGCATCGCGCGAACGTAATTGACGCCGGGCGGCTTTGTGGATTGCGACGGGACACTAAAGTTGCGACGGGTGAAAAAAAGACGCGCCGGGAAAACAAATAATTATAAAAAAAAATGACAGCGACGCTCGGCATGCATTCCTGAGGGAGAACTCCATGCCAATTTTCAAAGAAAAAAACGGCATGGGTTCCCCCTCAGGAGCATACCAGGCCCTTAGGTCTGTTATGGGTTGTAAGGAGACCCCCCTCCGCCGAAAAATTGACGTAGGGGGTCCCCCTACAATCCATACCAGACCCGTATCCAAAGCACGCTACCCGGCCAGCCAGGAAGGGAGTGGGGACGAGCGAGCGGCCCCCCCCCTCCTGAGCCGTGCCAGGCCGCATGCCCTCAACATGGGGGGGTTGGGTGCTCTGGGGCAGGGGGGCGCACTGCGGGCCCCCCCACCCCAGAGCACCCTGTCCCCATGTTGATGAGGACAGGACCTCTTCCCGACAACCCTTGCCATTGGTTGTCGGGGTCTGCGGGCGGAGGCTTATCGGAATCTGGGAGTCCCCTTTAATAAGGGGGCCCGCAGATACCGGCCCCCCACCCTAAGTGAATGGATATGGGGTACATCGTACCCCTACCCATTCACCTGGAGGCAAAAAGTAAAATGTAGTAAACACACAACACAAGGCTTTTTAAAATAATTTATTATTCTGCTCCGGACGCCCCCCCTGTCTTCGTTATTAGCTCAATTAGCAGGGGGGGCTTCTTCTTCCGCTCTCCGGGGGTCTTCTCCGCTCTCCGGGGGTCTTCTCCGCTCTCCGGGGGGGGCTTCTCCGGACTCCGGGGGGCTTCTTCCATCTTCTCCCCTCTTCCGCTCTTGACTCGGCGAACCCCGGTTCTTCTGCAGCTCTCCGGTGCCTTCTTCTTCAGCGCTGGCTGCCTGCTATGTTTGTGTGTTAGCTCGATTTCAAACAGGCAGCCGGCGCGGTCTTCTGTGGCGTCAGGGTCTTCTGGTCTTCTGTTCTTCCGATGTTGCCTCGTCGCCTGTTGTCGCTGTAATGATGGAAGCGCGCCTTGCATCCCATATATATAGGCATCACCGTCCCATCATGCTCCGGTAGGTACCCACGTGGTGGGTGCCTACCCACGTGCACCCACCACGTGGGTACCTGCCGGAGCATGATGGGACGGTGATGCCTATATATATGGGATGCAAGGCACGCTTCCATCATTACAGCGACAACAGGCGACGAGGCAACATCGGAAGAACAGAAGACCAGAAGACCCTGACGCCACAGAAGACCGCGCCGGATGCCTGTTTGAAATCGAGCTAACACACAAACATAGCAGGCAGCCAGCGCTGAAGAAGAAGGCACCGGAGAGCTGCAGAAGAACCGGGGTTCGCCGAGTCAAGAGCGGAAGAGGGGAGAAGATGGAAGAAGCCCCCCGGAGTCCGGAGAAGCCCCCCCCGGAGAGCGGAGAAGACCCCCGGAGAGCGGAGAAGACCCCCGGAGAGCGGAAGAAGAAGCCCCCCCTGCTAATTGAGCTAATAACGAAGACAGGGGGGGCGTCCGGAGCAGAATAATAAATTATTTTAAAAAGCCTTGTGTTGTGTGTTTACTACATTTTACTTTTTGCCTCCAGGTGAATGGGTAGGGGTACGATGTACCCCATATCCATTCACTTAGGGTGGGGGGCCGGTATCTGGGGGCCCCCTTATTAAAGGGGACTCCCAGATTCCGATAAGCCTCCGCCCGCAGACCCCGACAACCAATGGCAAGGGTTGTCGGGAAGAGGTCCTGTCCTCATCAACATGGGGACAGGGTGCTCTGGGGTGGGGGGGCCCGCAGTGTGCCCCCCTGCCCCAGAGCACCCAACCCCCCCATGTTGAGGGCATGCGGCCTGGCACGGCTCAGGAGGGGGGGGGGGCGCTCGCTCGTCCCCACTCCCTTCCTGGCTGGCCGGGTAGCGTGCTTTGGATACGGGTCTGGTATGGATTGTAGGGGGACCCCCTACGTCAATTTTTCGGCGGAGGGGGGGTCTCCTTACAACCCATAACAGACCTAAGGGCCTGGTATGCTCCTGGGGGGGAACCCATGCCGGTTTGGAATTTACAAATTGCCGTGGAGTTCTCCCTCGGGAATGCATACCAAATGCCGTCGCTTGAATGGGCCTTTACAAGGTGTGACTAACTTTACACCATGTAAAAGCAGCCCTAGTTTTACACCAGGCAAACTAACACTTACGGCGAAAAAACTAGGTACAAAAGCTTTGAGGATCGCCCTAAGTGCTAATTTGCATACTAACAGAGGCATTTCGACTCGAAATGCCCCCAGTGGCGGATTCGGTACTGCATCCTAAGATCCGGCAGTGTAAGTCCCTTACAGATGTCGGATCTTCTGCCTAACTTAGGAAAACTGCTTCTGAGGATCAGTTCCAAAGTTAGAACCAGAGATACGACGGCTTACGCCGGAGTATCTCTTTTGTGGATTTGCCCCTTAGTTCCTGGAGGAAGGCAGTGGACTCGGCTTTACCCCTTTATAGACTCACGTATGAGAGCAGGCAGTGCCCTGCTAAATACGACAAGGTCTGGTCGGCTTGGGTGGGTGCGCATGGCTGAGGGTCCCGGGGGGTGGGGGACTAAGAGATGGATTCCCCCCTGCCCGGCCTGGGGGTCTGTTGCCCCCCCCGCTGCCTTGGGCGCCGCCTGATTCCGCCGACTGGGGGGTTAGTTATGCGGCACGACTTCTCAGGTACATGGGGATCTAGCACGGGGGAAACGGCTGTTTACCCTATTGTACTCAAGGGAGGGCGCTAGTTGGGATGGAACCTGGTAGTCATTGGTTGGGGTCTGTTAGGGCGATAAAGCTGTGATCTTGTACCTTGTTTATGTTTGGTTTATCAAAAAACACTGGGAATGCTTATTTCTGTCTAATATTGTTTTTTCTTTTCCTTTGAAAACCTTATTGTCGACTACTGCATATCTTGTAATGCTGTTTTGTTAATAAAATACCTTTCTGTTAAAAAAAATTACAATGGCCATACACATAGAGTTGTGAATCTCCCAAGTGGGGATACAGATAACAAGACAAACCTTGACAGTGTCTAACCCTAGACTTTAAAAGTTGTAGCTTCTGCCTGGCAGAAGTTAGCTTATCGTCTTTGCATTTTAAAGCATTTCCATCGCCTGACAAAATTATTTTATACATTGCACTATACACTATTACACTGCGTTTTCTACAAATTGACAATGTAATCCCCCAGAATAAAAATAAATAAAAAAATCAGGAAAACAGCAGAGGCGCATTAATGCATTAGTATCTTGCACTCTATAAGGCCTAATGCACACAGGGCATTTTTACAGCTGCTTTTACCAGTCAGATGATTTTTTGCAGCTTAAAATACGCCTCTCTCTGTTATTCAATGGCCTAATACACACACACACACAGGCTTTTAGGAGCTGTAAGTTGCATAGGCGTTTTCAAGCTGCAAAAAAAACCAGAGCCAGTGCGTTCTGGAGCAGCAGCGTTACAGCTGTAAAAAGGTTTGATGCTGCTAAATGTGGCTTAAGGCTGTATCCAGCGGTTTTTTGTTTTTTTTGACATATCAAAATCAATGGTTTCCTATGAGAGCCGTCTTAACTGATCCGACTTTCAGCCCATTGATTGGAATAGAAGTCGTATCCAAGTTGGATCATCATGATCCAACTTGTGGTGCAATTTGTGATATGAGAATCTTGAAGGGGAAGCCACGGCAACAAAAACTTCTTATAGCCTTCTCCAGCTTTGTGAACGTCAACTATTTTCAGTTTCAGTTTTCTAGACAACTGCTTAGAAGAACCCATGGTGCTGATTGTTGGGGCAAGGTCAGATGAGTCTGGGCATTTAAAACCTTTGAGATTGACATCACCTGGTCTTCCCAGACGATGATTGAGAACAATCCATGACACTGGCAGGTCTCAGCTTTGTAAAGGGGGCAGTGCATGCTATGAATTCTGCAGGGTGCCCAAACTTTTGCAGACACAATTGTTGAAATTGAAATGTTTTCTGTAATTTTAAAAATTGTAAATGATGGAAATAAAATCTAACTCTTTTTGACATATAAGAATGTCTAATCTGTAATTTGATGCCTTTTGGAGATTTTTCCATCTTTCCTTGGCTTCGTTATGCACATTAATAATTTTTTTTACCTGGGGTGCCCAAACTTTTGATCCCCACTGTACCAGGCTGTCCGTATCCTGTTAAGCCCAGCAGTTTGTGTTGTCATACATGCGACCTGGGGTCCCCTGTAATTAAGGGACCATCAGGATCTGGTAAGCAGATCTGTGTGCTCTTTCGGTGGAGGCTTCTATTGGTTGGACTGTGACCTATCATCGATACCATATACGTACACCATTTAGGACTTTCTCACATGGGTGGAGGAGGATCTGTTTTTTTTTTTTGGTCACAGTTATGAACATTTGATCCATGAGCCCTCTTTTTTTAAAGTTATCCAGCTTTTTATTTATGAGGACTATTTTTGTCACTACATGTTGTTTTTTACTATATCACATGACTCATGGACTTCTACTTTCTGAAAAACAATTAATGGTTCTTCTTTTTTTCATTAACATATGAGGACTGTTTATTTTTTTAATAAGAAGAAAGAATTGGGTCCCCTAACTGGACTTTTAAGGCACCAAATTATTATGATTCACAAAGTGACCAACATATGTGATAGAAAAACGATTATATTTTGTAACATTTATTTAGAAATATAAAGAGGATTCAATAAAACGTCGGGATAATTTGAAGAATCGCATTCTATAGTGCAATTTTGTATATTTGTACTTGTCCGTTCAATGATTTATGTCTACCCCAGATCATGTCTATGTTTTTATTGAATTCTCTTTATATTTCTGAATAAATGTTACAAAATATAATAGTTTTTCTATCACATATGTTGGTCACTTTGTGAATCATAATAATTTGGTGCCTTAAAAGTCCAGTTAGGGGACCCAATTCTTTCTTCTGACTTTTTCTTTGGATGTGGCACTGCACAAGACAGACACCGATAGTTCTCTTTTTTCTGTTTTATTTTTTTAATTGTCATATTATTTATCTTCACTGATTTATATATGCACATTCTTTATGAGGTTTTAGCGCGATTCTTTTCTTTTTACCCTTATCTCAATAAACATGGGGGGGATATCAACCCAGGAGCCATAACAGGCATAATGCCCATTATGAATCAAAAACAAACTGCAGTAAAAATAAATATAATGGACTCAATCACAGAGGGATTCCAAGAAAAGATAAAGCCTACATAGTGGCCCATGACGTCAGTGCGGGGATCCCTCCTCCTTCCCCTTCCTGGGCCAGTAGGAGAGAGGAGCGGGCCTCGTGCATGCGCAGTTGGGTTCCCGGCATGAAGTCAAAAGGCTACACTGCTGGGTACCCTCACCCGCAATGGCGGCAGCAGCACCCGACAGCTGATGGAAACATCAGCTGCGGTGCTGACATCGCTGGACTCCAGGACAGGGAAGTGTCCTATTATTAAAAGCCAGAAGCTGCATTATGTGTAGCTGCAGGTTTTTAAATGTTTTTGAGGGGGTGGAACACCGCTTTAAGGTTTATTTTAGGTAAAAAAAGATGTTACATCAATATAAACTCGCAGGTAACAAACAAGCTGGACGGTTCAAATTGCAGCCTGTAGTCTGGGACTGGCACAAACGCAATGGCGTCAGCACGTCGCTCCACTATCTTCTTGCCCAAGTTACCTCTGTGAACTAAAGAACACTTCCACATTATGTTATCAAGGAGGTGAGGTGCAGGTGTTCTGTGGTCCAATACCATTTCTGTCCTAGGGTGACAATGCTGCTCCTCCATAGATACAGTATCACTCTAGAGCAGGATGTGTGGCAGGTTGACCAGCCGAAAATAAAAGGGAAAAAACACAAAAAAAGAAAAGTTAGCCACCACATCTAAGGACTTTTAAGCTGCAGTATATACAGTTTTGCTTTTGGGTTTAGATACACTTTGGGGTTTGTAAGATATATAGATTGTTTTACAATACATATCTTTTATTCCTTTTCTCCTAAGATTAACAGGTATATCAATACAGAATCTAGTACTTGATTCTAAACATTTCACTCATGTAAAGTAGCGTTATTTTTCCATTCTTTTTTTTCAGGGGATGTTGGAGACTGGAAAAACTACTTTTCAGAAGCTCAAAGTCAAGAAATGGATGCAAAATTTGAAGCGTGCTTAGCAGGAACAAAGCTTGGAGAAGTCTTGAAGTACAATATTTATTGTAAATGGTGACAATGCAAAACTATGTGGTATTTTTTGGTTGTTATATACTGTATATGTACAATCCATACGTACACAGAATCAGTGTTATGTCATTTTTTAAACTGGGCAAAGATTTTTCTTCTAGCAATAAACATGACTAAATCCACAATAAATGATGCAGTATTGTTGTTATCACCTCAACACTCCTTTTCACGCCAGAGCTCCTTTGGTCACCAATCAACCACTGAACTGCATTGACTGGGCTCTTTTGAGAAAGTGGTGTATTTACTGTACATAGCTTACCACTTTTTGAGTTTCCTTAACAGTTGGTTGAGGTTTTCCCCATACTCTTTCATCTCTATGGATAAATAAAGCTGCTCTCCAGACAATTAAGCGCAGGAATAGACATTGGCATTTTCATAAGAAATCAGATCACAGTCTGGATAATGTGTTGTATATGTTTAATATAACTTCTTCTGATTATTATATATTTTTTGTAGTTATATAGCATCACCATATCATGCAGCATATCCAAATAAAACCATTATATCCAGTGGTGTATCTAGGGCATGGCAGATATGGCAAGTGCGCCATCTGAAGGGGGCGCTCCTGAGTGGCTGGGCAGAAAGGCACTTACCAGGGCATACTTGCCAACAGTCACAATTTTGCTGGGACATTCCCAGGCTATGGCCGTCCTGAGTAGTTTCCCGAAAAAAGTTTTTGTCCTAGGCAGGGATGGACTGGACTGAGTTGTGATATCCCCCCCCCCCTTAAAAAAAGATGAACCGCTCCAGCTCGCCCAGTGCCGCCCACACAGAATGCTGAGAGGGATGCAACAGCCAGCTACAGAGATGGCAGGGGCTGCACCGTGTCCTAGCCAATTAGTGTCTGTGGTACAGAAGGCCCTGCCCTCACAGGTGTCAGCTGACTGCAGTCACATGACAAGAGATATGGCCGCCATCTGGGTTTACTTCCTCTTTAAACTTTCTGGAATACACATATTGCTATTGTGGTGTAGGATCTGGGCCCACTGTCCATACATCCTTCTTTCTTTCCCCCTTTCATCTCAGACTCTAACAACACCCCCTTTAGGTTATCTAAGAGACGGGTTTCAAATGTTTTGACAGGGGCGCAGTTTCAGTGCTTACCATAGGTGCCATTTTTACTAGATACGCCTCTGATTATATCACTATGTATCCTAAAATAAGTGATGCTCTGAAGACACCAAATAACCTACCTGTATGTTTTTGAAGAAATGACTTGCAATGTGAAAGAGCCAGGTGTCTTTTAGCAGTAGTATTTTAAGAGGTAGGACACACTGTTTTTGGGGTCCTTCCTCTTGATGCTCACTGACCTATGGATTGGTATGGGTGTAGCAGTTAGGCATGGGCATCCGCTCTATAGGGCAAGGGGGGGCTATTGACCCCCCCCTGGAAAATCTAGAAGGTGTTGAAGAGTCTAGCGGCCGCAGGGTGTCTGAGCGGTCTCGCCCCGGATGTCACACAGGCACAGCGAGCAGAGGGAAGCGAACCTGCTGTGCCGCGCTGATGGCTGATCTGAGGTACTGAATGGGATGGGGGAGGGGGGTCCGTCTGTGCTGAATGGAGGGGTCTGTGTGGAATGGGGGGTATGTGCTGAAGGGGGTCCATCTGTGCAGAATGGGGGGGTCTGTGCTGAAGGGGGGTCCATCTGTGCTGAATGGAGGGGTCTGTGCTGAAGGGGGGGTCTGTACATTCTCTAGGCTATATTTATATGGGCATGGAGTGAAGCTGAGTTATGTCAAGAGCCATTTCACACTGCCAGCTGACCGCGTTATCGGTAAAGCGCCACTAAAAAGCGGTGCTTTTCCATTGTTTTAGCTGCGCTATTTGGGCACTAGCGGGGCGCTTTTAACCCCTGTTAGCGTTTTAAGAAAGGGTTAAATGCGACTGTGTATCACCGCTGCCGAAGCGCCCCCCTCTAAAAAAAATTCAGCGGACGCCCATGCAGTTAGGCATATCCCAACAAGTACTCTTGTTATAGGCCTACCAACCTGTATGCCTGGTACACTAATCCAATGTCTCTGAAGGAGAGAAATATCCTACATCAGAACCTAAGGAATATAATTGCAGAATGAAATGAGCATAACTGCCTGCATAGCTGAATTTTAAAAGTTCACTTATCTAAAGCACAGCTTCACAGTCCACCAGCAGTAATCGGCAATCTGGTTTTTCAACTGCAGCTAAAAGTGGCAATTAAAGTGTTACTAAACCCAGGACGCTGCATTCAACATAAATGGTCTCCCACAGTACACAGAACATGGAAATATAAATTGCTAAATACCTTTTCTCATCAGCAGTATATAGCAGTCTTGTGACTTCTATTAGTGACTGGTTAAAGGGGAAGTAAACCCTGATAGGTTTTACTTCCTCTTTGTTTCCCTGCAAAGGTAAAGCATAATGGGCTACTATTCATCGCATAGTAGCCCTTTATGTGTCACTTACCTGAAACCGAAGCCTGCGATGTCCCCTATTTCCTCGCCGGCTGGAAGCGTCTATCTTCCTTCCGGGGTCGCGGACTCTGGCTCTGTGACTGGCCGAGTTCACGTGACGTCAATCCCGCAAATGCGCGCGGGAGCCGCCAGTCACGGCATGACCTTTACTGGAAACGACACGCCGTTACCCTTCTAAAGTGCACATGCGCTGAATACATCGGCGCATGCGCACAAGAACTCCTCATGCAGGGAATTGTAAATATCTCTTAAACTGTGTAGGTTTAAGAGATATTTAGAGGACATACAGGTAAGCCTTAATCTAGGCTTACTGGTAGGTGAAAGTGTGTTGTCAAGGGTTTACAACCACTTTAAAAGTTTGTAGGAGGAGCATATATTATCCTCCGACTGCTCTATGAGACTGTAGGACCCCTGACCCTCTGTCTGGACAATGCAAATTGGCCCTGTACTAATCACAGGCACCCTCCCCCCCAAAAAAAAAAAAAAATACTATCGCAATACACACCAAACTGAGCGTGTGCAGAGTGACTCCAAAGGCTCTGCCTTAATAGGAGATGGATTGGGCACAGTGGAAGAAGAGGAGGCTCATGCAAGACAGGATCAAACAACATTTTTACACAATGCAGCGGATTAACCCCTTAGGTTTCACAGTGAGTATAACAAGCATGTTTTCCTGCATATACAGACTGATTTTACTGTTGTGGATTTAGTAACATTTTAACTTCTGAAAGTAATCAAAAGTATTTACACAATATGAGCAGTCTTAGGAAATTTTGCAGCATGGCACTGTCGCTAACAAAACTTTGGCTTAAACATAAATTGACTAAATGAATGGGGGGTGCTTTCTATCAGCAAGGAGGGTGGGCAGAATATTTGTAGAGCCAGCTAGATCAGTGTGAATTACATGAAATAATGACAATATGCAGGCTGCACCCATCACCACTACTTGCAGCTAGAAGCTGAATTTTGCAGAATAAAGCCTAAGTCCCCATTCACATCTAGGCGTTTTGTCGCCTGTAGTGCGACGCCGCTGCCGCCAGAGGGATGAAAAGACATTGCCCTCTATGGAGATGGTTCACATCTCCACGCCTGCTGCCTGAAAAAAGGTCCCGGACCTTTTTTTCAGGCGGCTTTCGGCGTTCGGGAACCATCTCCATAGAGGGGCACATCTAGGTGGACAATCACGGCGTTTTGTCGCCGCAAATCGCGGTACAAAACGCCGCTATTTGCCGCCGCAATTCGCGGGACAAAACGCAGCGAATTTTTCTGCCTAGATGTGAATGGAGCTTTATATTATTTCAATGTAAATTCACTTTTGAAGCCTTCAGCATTTTCCACATGTTTCTGTCATAGTGGCTATTCAATAGTTCTTTCCATTCTCTTTCCTAATTTTGTACACCCACAGTTTACAAATATTCAGTGCCTGATCTAAAAAGCGTGTTATTCACTGGACTCCAGTGCAACATGTCTGCACATTGCATGTTGGAAAGATGCCTGGATTCTGTGTTTACAAGGGACAGTGGTGAGCAGGGAGCAGAGCCGGAGGTAGTGGAAAAAAAAAAAGCTTTGCTTAGGACCCATTTGAAGATATGGACTCCTGAAACTGCGCTGTGATCAGTGAAAACCAGCATTACAGGCAGGCAACTAGCAATTTTTGAAGGAGGTTAGCACCAACAGAGCCTGTTTTTTTCACATAACTGGCAGCGCAGTGCCCACCCCCCCTTTTGTGCCTCTTATGTGCCCTCTGGAATGTTAGCTTACTCTAACAAACGTGGCTCCGTTAGTGACCTTTTACTCTCAAACTCCCTCAACCTACTTTTACTAAACCTGGCTTTAGGAAGCCAACTCTTCCTCTCCAGCTGCCCTCTCCCATGGTGGCCCCCACTGGTTTCAGCTTTTGCTGATTTCGTATTAGTAAAAGACGATTTGCGATTTTCAGTCTGTTACTGCGTGATGAATGTGCTTACTCCATTACAAACGGTAGTTTTACCAGAACGAGCGCTCCTGTCTCATAACTTGCTTCTGAGCATGCACACTTTTCTTCACGTCGTTAAAGCCCACACACGACCATTATTTACAACCTTAAAAACGACAACGTTAAAAACGTAGTGAAAAAATAGAGCATGTTCGAAATTTTTAAGGCCCATCTTTTAGAGTGTGAAAAATGCTCTGGAACCCACATACGATCGTTTTTAATGACATTAAAAAAAAATTAATTTTTTAGAACCCAAAAAATGGTCGTGTGTACACGGCATTAGTCATGGAAAGCAATAGCAAATTTGCACAATACAAATATTGAGGACATTCGGCCTCATATGGTTTGTAGTCTTGTCCTCCTCCCTTTCCTGGCATGCAGGTCTACATGCTCAGATAAGGGTCTGGTAAGGATTTTAGGGAGGAAATATTTTTTTTTTCTTGTTATTTTTGTGTGGGGTTTCACCTTAAAATCCCCTTACCAGACCTAACGGGTCAGATCTCTTGATACGCCGCGTACGCTGTCGGATCTTAGATGCAATTTTTCGCCGACCGCTAGGTGGCGTTTCCGTCGTATTCCGCGTCGAGTATGCAAACTGGCTATTTCCGACGATCCACGAACGTACGAGCGGCCGTCACATTTTTTTTACGTCGTTTCTGTTCGGCTTTTTCCGGCGTATAGTTAGAGCTGCTATATGATGGCGTACTCAATGTTAAGTATGGCCGTCGTTCCCGCGTATAATTTTGAAAATGTTACGTTGTTTGCGTAAGTCGTCCGTGAATGGGGCTGGACGCCATTTACGTTCACGTCAAACAATGACGTCCTTGCGACGTCATTTGGAGCAATGCACCCTGGGAGTTTTTACGGACGGCGCATGCGCAGTTCGTTCGGCGCTTCATTTAAATGAAACACGCCCCCTACCCGCCGAATTTGAATTCCGCGTCCTTACGCCGCAAGAGATACACTACGCCGCCGTAACTTACGGCGCAAATTCGTGGAGGATTCAAACCAAATCAATGTAATTTACAGCGGCGTAGCGTATCTTACATACGCTGCGCCCGGCGTAGATGTATGTGGATCTGCCCCAAAGTGTCTGGTATGGAATTTGGGGGTCCCCATTAAAAAATGTTTTTCTTTTTTGCAAGGGGAACTTTGACATTCATATCAGTCCATCACAAAGTATATAGCCTGGTATGTATGTTTAGAGGAAACCCTATACTTTTTTTTTTTTTTGCAGGGTACCCGTATCTAGGATAAGAGTCTGGTACAGATTAAAAGAATCCCTGGCTGCTTTATTTGTAAGCAGAACATAGCGAATGTGGGATGTCAGTTTATCCTCAAACTTTTCAGATACTTCATTTTTGTGTACTATTTAATTAATAAGCGAATTCTAGGTATAATGTTTGCTGTACACATTATGACAGCTTTTCTTGTACTTAAAAGCAACGAAGAAAAATATAAACTGGCTGCATATAATGTGATGGATTTGGAATTTTTGCTTCCTCAGCAGTTTTCTCCTGAGTGAAATACTGTTTGTGTTATCTGAAACTACTCACTGAGTCACCTTCTAATAGCGTGAGAGCAGTACAACTTTAAACTATTCTTCTCACGCAAGAAATCCAGAAGCCCTAAACAAAAGGAAACTATTCCTATGCAAGAGAAGACATAGTAGGGTGAAGGCAAAACTAAACTAGGAAATTATGCAACTATAAAAAAAAGGGAGTAGCCCTCATTGACATGAACTTTTCCCTACTTGTCTACAAGGGCTCCATTCATCTTTTCATGCAATTGTTTTTCTTCAGCAGAGTACTGCACAGTTCACAGCCATAGATTACATCAGAGGTGCACTGGAACAGAATTAGGGCCCAGATTCTGAAAGGACTTACGACGGCGCAGCGCCATGTACGCCGTCGTAAGTCCTAATCCGACCCATCGTATCTATGCGCCTGATTCTTAGAATCAGTTACGCATAGATATCCATTAGATCCGACAGGCGTAAGTCTCTTACGCCGTCGGATCTTAACTGCATTTTTTTGTTGACCGCTAGGTGGCGCTTCCGTCGAATTCCACGTCGAGTATGCAAATTAGCTAGATACGCGAATCCCCGAACGTACGCGCGACCGACGCAGTAAAGTTACGACGTTTACGTTAGGCTTTTCCCGGCGTATAGTTGCCCCTGCTATATGAGGCATAAGGGCGGCGTACCAATGTTAAGTATGGCCGTCTTCCCGCGTCGAAATTTGAAAAAGTTACATCGTTTGCGCAAGTCGTCCGTGAATGGGGCTGGACGTCATTTACGTTCACATCGAAACCAATGACGTCCTTGCAGCGTACTTTGGAGCAATGCACACTGGGAAATTCCACGGACGGCGCATGCGCCGTTCCGCAAAAACGTCAATCACGTCGGGTCACAGTAGTTTTACATAAAACACGCCCCCCTGATCCAAATTTGAATTAGGCGGGCTTACGCCGGCCGATTTACGCTACGCCGCCGCAACTTACGGAGCAAGTGCTTTGAGAATACAACACTTGCCCGTCTAAGTTGCGGAGGCGTAACGTAAAGCGGATACGTTACGCCCGCACAAAATTACGCCGCTGGACGAGAATCTGGGCCTAGGTCTTTATCTTACATACTTGGAAACTCAACGGCATTGACCAGACAGTGCTGGAATTTTGTACTGATTGCCAGGTCATTACCGGAATCAATGAGTTTTCTGGAGTATCAGAATGAAAATATTGCAGGCAGAGTGTGCAATGTCATTTTCCTGACTCTTTATCTTCTTATGTTGTTTAACCACTTGAGGACCGCCGCACGACAATATACGTCGCCAAAATGGCACGGCTAGGCACAAGGGTGTACATGAATGCGGACCACTCGTCCTGTGCTGACTACCTTTATTTGCACCATAGAAAACCAAGCTAGATGGCAGGGAAGTGTTACACTGCCAATAAATCAGTGTGAATTAGTCATAATGAGTTTAGCCATGTTTAAAGGGTTCAAAAGGGGTTGTAAAGGTTTGTTTTTTATTTTCTAAATAGGTTCCTTTAAGCTAGTGCATTGTTGGTTCACTTACCTTTTCCTTCAATTTCCCTTCTAAATGTTTTTTTCTTTGTCTGAATTTCTCACTTCCTGTTCCTCCTGAGTAACTTGCCCCCATCATCCGAGCCGTTCTGGCCGGGGGTTAGTCAACCAGAACAGCTTACAGAGGAGGAACAGGAAGTGAGAAATTCAGACAAAAAAACAAAAACAAAGACAAAAAAAAAACATTTAGAAAGGGAAATCGAAAGGAAAAGGTTAGTGAACCAACAATGGAACCTATTTAGAAAATAAAAAAACAAACCTTTACAGCCCCTTTAATAAATTCAGGGTTTTTGGAATCTGAGGTTTGTTCTCCCATCCTTCAATTTAGTTGAACAACCAATGTATTGTAGTTGACAAATAACACAAGTTACTAAATAAACTTCACATTCGGTGTCACAGTGAATAGTTTCATTCTGTATTTTTTTTAACTGTCACAGAAAACATTTGGCCTGCTTGATGGTGTCTACAAGAGTGACACCTAGTGGTGGTACAAAAAAACAAACATAAAAGGCTTGGGGAAAACAATATACAGTATACAAGTTTTCTGCTTATAAATTGACAACCCATTGAAATAATATTTAAATCAAAATCCTGACCTACATACACCGCAAGGGATCTTAAAAGTCTTTAGAGTGCCTGAAATGTTTATATTTTATTTTGTCATTATCTTTTGCCTTTTGTCATATAATACCTCCTGTATTAGTGCCTACAATCGGGATAAAGCAGCAGCAGAGACACCCTTGGACAGCAGCATTGTTAATCTGGGGGAAGGGAATTGTTAGATGTACTGGCAGATTTAGATGGATGAAACAAATTAGAGGCCAAACTCCAGCTAACACTTTTTAAGCAGTTACAGGAACAATTGTTTCCTTTTTGAATACAGGTTTTACAAAAAAAAACTGATTATAAGTATGCCTGTTCGTGTTAAATGGTTTGTCCTCCCCTACAATTGCTACATATGCAGAACAGCTGGTTTTGATGAAAAACAGCAGACTCACTAATGTACTGTTTGACAGGCTAAATGTTTTTCATTTGCTTAAATTTCTCTGTATATCCGATTGCAGTCACACACTGTGGGCCAGATTCACAAAGAGTTACGCCGGCGTATCAGTAGATACGCCGACGTAACTCCGAATCTAAGCCTGTCGTATGTTTAAGTGTATTCTCAAACTGAGAAACATGCCTAAGATACGACGGCCTGCGCCGTCGTATCTTAGGGTGCAATATTTACGCTGACCGCTAGGTGGCGCTTCCATTGCGGTCAGCGTAGAATATGCAAATGAGTCGTTACGCCGATTCACGAACGTACGCTTGCTCGTCGCAGTAAATTTACGCCGTTTCCGTAAGAGATACGCGGCGTAAAGATAAACATGCCCCCTAGGTGGCGTATCCAATGTTAAGTATGGCCGTCGTTCCCGCGTTGCAATTTGAAAATTTTACGTCGTTTGCGTAAGTCGTCTGTGAATGGCGCTGGACGCCATTTACGTTCACGTCGAAACCAATGACGTCCTTGCGATGTCATTTACCGCAATGCACGTCAGGAAATTTTAGGGACAGCGCATGCGCAGTATGTTCGGCGCGGGAACGCGCCTAATTTAAATGATCCACGTCCCCTACCCGGATCATTTGAATTAGGCGGGCTTGCACCGGGGGAATTTACGCTACGCCGCCGCAACTTTACAGGCAAGTGCTTTGTGAATCAAGCACTTGCCCGTAAAACTTGCGGCGGCGTAACGTAAATGCGATACGTTACGCCGCTGCAGATGTACCTGAATCTGGCCCTGTATTCTTTAATAAAAATGTATTGACAGAAAAAAACAGCACAGGGGATGACCGAAATAGACGGATGAAAAATGTGAAGCTTGAAGCGAGGGAGACAGATCGGAGGGGGATGGGGGGAGGTCAAGAAACAGGGGAAAAATAAGGTATGATGTATGTTTATAATGTTTTTTGCTCTCAGCAGAGGATCTGGTCCTACGACCAATGTTTGTTTGTTTTATACATACATTTTCTAATAAAGCTTTTTGTTTTTGGCTAAAGTTGACTAAAGTGAACAAGAAGACAGGTCTCTCAACTTGTGATTGTGGGGTCCTTTAAATGAAAAAGAGGCTCCACATTGAACTTTGGATCCATCACATGTTGGCCCTTAACACATTCCATTTTTGAGCACTTATCTTGAACAAAGGTCAACTAGCCAAACAGTATAAGGCTGGAAAATGGAAGAAAAGAAAAGTGCTACTTCTGTAAAACAAAATGGAAAACAGAGGAGTTCAATATATTGGGTGCCACTGGCTGGCAGCGAGATCTCTCGGAAGTGGGGACGGTTACCTGTCAAAAACAGGTACCCACCCCCTCCCCCCCTGAAAGGTGCCATGTGGCACCAGAGGGGGGGGGGGGGGCAGATGAGAGGATCTTCCACTTTGGTTGGAACTCCACTTTAAAAAACAAAAACCTATTCAAGCAGAAATGAGTTTGGATGTTTTGAGAACTGGAGATAATGGGAATACAAAATCACATAATAAGCAATAAAAACCAAAAATAAATAAACACTATAATCTGTCCGACCTATGGAAACAAGAAACCAGGTTGGGCTGGAGTTGTACATTAATAAATTTCACTAGAAAATCCTGTGTACAATATCACTAAAGTGGAAATTTCTTCAGGAAAATAGAAGAAAGACTTTATATAACAAGAAAAAAAAAACATACATATGTTGCCTTATGGGTTTATGTGCAATCTCCATTAATAGTTGTAAAATATTGTAATTATGAATATATTTCATTTACCTTGCATCTATGAAAGCTGGGCAAAAGAATATCACAGAAGCGTTTGTTAAGAGCAGACAATGTGGTGCCGAGGCTTTATATACAAACAATGGAGAGCCAATTCCATTGTTTTACACCTACTCACTCCAAAGGACCCCATGCTGGGATATGCAATGAAGGGAGGCCAACCTGTAATCAACACTTAACTTCCCGGGAAAATTCAATTAAACCGCCTGCTCAGAATAGTCACCAAGATTTGCATTAAAGGGGGCTGACTTATGAAGTAAGCCCTCCAATCATGATCCAAGCTAGGCAAACCTATGGGGCATGAGCATGCAGGGATATACTCAGAGCAGATGGGAAAAGAAGCACTTTTTAGGGAACGGCAGCCTTCAGGATGGTACGAAGGGTATTTATGGAAAAGGTCTGTTTTACTTGTAACTGAATATTAGCTAGATTCAGGATGGTGAGCGCATAGTTGCGGCGGCGTAGCGTATGGCATTTACACTACGCCGCCGTAATTTAGCGAGGCAAGTACATGATTTACAAAGTACTTGCTTGCTAAGTTATGGCGACGTATCGTAAATCGGGCGGGCGTAAGGGCGGCTAATTCAAATTCGGCTGAGGGGGCGTGTTTTATGTTAATGGAGCTTGACCTGACGTGATTGGCGTATTTTACGAACGGCGCATTCACCGTCCGCCTACATATCCCAGTGTGCATTGCGGCTAAGTACGCCGCACGGTCCTATTGATTTCGACGTGGACGTAAATGACGTAAAACCCTATTCACGGACGACTTACGCAAACAACGTAAAATTTTCAAATTTCGACGTGGGAACGGCGGCCATACTTAACATTACTATTCCAGCTATTTGATGGAATAACTTTAGGCCTGCTAATGCGTTACATAAACGGCGTATCTGTACTGCGTCGGCCGGGCGTACGTTCGTGAATAGGCGTATCAGTGGAGTTCAAGCAAAATCAAGTGATGAGCTCAACACCAAAACTACAGATCCATTTGCTAAGCCCCAGAGATCTCCCTTTGCGTTTGCTGCCATATACTCCAAAGGAGGCATTCCATGCAGGCTGGTCTGTTGCTCTATGAAGCACAAGATACAGTGGGAGTGCCCTCCAGAAACAATACCTTATGACCGCTGCTCATCAACTTTGCCAAGGGTCTTCGAGGGAACAAACACTCTAAGGCCCCGTACACACGACCGAACATGTTTGCTGAAACTGGTCCGCGGACCAGTTTCAGCAGACATGTTCGGTCGTCTGTACAGCCAAGCGGACAGGATTCCAGCGTACATTTGCCGCCAGACCGTTTTCGAGCGGGCAAATGTTTCTAAACTTGCTTAGAAACATGCCCGCTGGAATCCTGTCCGTCGGACATGTTCGGTCGTCTGTACAGACTTACCGTACATGTCCGAGCGGCCGCCATCCCTCGCATGCGTCGAATGACTTTGACGCACACGTGGAAGCATTGAACTGCCAGGGCCGCGCATGTCGCCGCGTCATCTTCGCGGCGACGGTGCGGCCTCGTCTCCGCGTATCGTGTACGCGCGGATTTCTGTATGATGGTGTGTACAGCCATCATACAGAAATATCCGGGCACAATGTATGCTGAAAACGGTCCGGCAGACCGTTTTCATCGTACATGTTTGCCCGTCTGTACGAGGCATTACACATTTGTTTCTCAAAAGAGATTTAAGGAGTTATTGATGGTTCCCAGACCTAAAGAAAAAGCCTTGCCATTAGTACCCAAGCTTCAAAGCATTGAAGGCTGCCCTTATACACATTCAGATGGTGCCGTGTTTGGACAAAAAATGGGGCAGATCCTCAAAGAAATTACGCCGGCGTAATTTCAAATTTTGCGCGTCGTATCTTTGTTTTGTATCCACAAAACAAGATACGACGGCATCTGGGTTAGATCCGACAGGCGTACGCCTTAGTACGCCGTCGGATCTTAGATGCAATTTTTCGCCGGCCGCTAGGTGGCGTTTCCGTCGTATTCCACGCTGAGTATGCAAATTAGCTATTTCCCACGATCCACGAACGTACGAGCGGCCGTCGCATTTTTTACGTCGTTTCCGTTCGGCTTTTTCCGGCGTATAGTTAAAGCTGCTATATGGTGGCGTACTCAATGTTAAGTATGGCCGTCGTTCCCGCAGATAATTTTGAAAATTTTACGTCGTTTGCGTAAGTCGTCCGTGAATGGGGCTGGACGCCATTTACGTTCACGTCAAAACCAATGACGTCCTTGCGACGTCATTTAGCGCAATGCACGGCGGGAAATTTTAGGGACGGCGCATGAGCAGTTCGTTCGGCGCGGGGACACGCTTCATTTAAATGAAACACGCCCCCTATCCGCCGCATTTGAATTCCGCGCCCTTACGCCGCGAGAGATACACTACGCGGCGTAAGGGCGGATTCAAACCAATTCAAAGTTACAGCGGCGTAGCGTATCTTACATACGCTGCGCCCGGCGCAGATGTATGTGGATCTGCCCCAGTGTGTTTAGACAGGAATTATTATTTTTTGCTTTGTGTCTCATTAAATAGATTTACTTTTCCTTCCTGTACATGAATTGGATGTCATGTAGAAAAGGTAGTGGTGGGAATCCCCTCAGCAAGAACACAGACTCCCCACACTATTGAAAATCAAGTAAAAAGTTTTAGCTGCAGTTGGACTCAGCTAAACATGATATCTAACCCGTGTCACTTGCATAAAAAAAAGAAAAAAAACACAAAACAAAAAGAAAAAAACAAAAAAAAAAAAACAAACAAACAGGCATCTATCTAGCTTTAGCAGCTGGTAATGCCCCCTCAGCTAAAATGCCTACCAACCCCATACATACTGTAATGGCTGCCTCAGTGGCCAACAGGAATGTGTGTAAGGTGGATGGGGGAGCTCCAGCTTTTACCAGGAAATAGCTAAGCGCTACCCAATCAGGAAAGCCTTGCATTTAGGCAAACTGGGAGGACAAAAAGCCTTTAATGCTGCGCACACACGATCGGTTTTTCCATCGGAAATAAACTCTGAAGGGTTTTTCCGACGGATTTCTGCTCAAGCTGTCTTGCATACACACAGACACACCAAATTCCGACTGTCAAAAACGCGGTGACGTACAACACTACGACGAGCCTAGAAAAATTAAGTTCAATGCTTCCGAGCATGTGTCGAATTGTTTCCGAGCATGCATGTTTTTTTTCTCCGTCGGAATTCCATACAGACAAACAGAATGTTCTCTTTCTATTTCCGACGGAAAAAGTCCAATGGGGCATAGACATGGTCGGGATATCCGATGAAAAAATTCTGTCTGAATTTTGGAAATTCCGATGGTGTGGATGCAGCTTTAGGAGTTTTTTTGTCTGTTAAAGATGAGATGTAAGCACATTTTATATATGCATGGTAAAAGGTCATGCAGACTCGCTGTCCGACAGGCCACTCGTGATCGCTCCACAAAGAGGCAGAGCGGGGATCTGCCTAAGTAAACAAGGCAGATCCCCATTCTGACAGGGGACAACATGGAGATCTGCTATTCCTAGTGACCAAGAACAGCGATCTCTGTTGTCCCAGTGAACCCAGCCACCACACAGTTAGAACACACGAGGGAACAAAGTTAACCCCTTGCATTGGTCAGTGCATTTTTTTTAGCACTGATCACTATAATAATGTTACTGGTCCTCAAAAAGTGTCACCTGGGGTCAGATTTGTCCGCTGCAGTGTTGCCGTCCCGCTAAAAATCGCGAAAAAATACCGCCATTGCAGTGAAAACATAAAAAATAAAAAGTCCATAAGTCTATCCCCTATTTTGTAGACGCTATAACTTTTGCACAAACCACTAAATATACCAAAAATATGTAGAAGAATACCTACTGGCCTAAACTGATGGATACATTTTTTTTTATATATATATTTTTTCAAAATTGTTTGCGCCTTTTTTTTGTTTATAGCGCAAAAAATAAAAACACACAGAGGTGATCAACTACCACCAAAAGAAAGCTCTATCTGTGGGAAGAAAATAACACCAATTTTGTTTGGGTACAACGTCGCACGACTGAAAAATTGTCAGTTAGCGACGCAGTGCGGTATTGCAAAAAATGGCCTGGTCATTGAGGGGGTAAATCCTTCCGGGGCTGAAGTGGTTAAATATCTCCATGTAATGTCCAAACGAAATGCTTTTTACTTTGCTGTGATGGCTTACTTTCCCCTTCACAGGTTTGGTACATACTGGTACTTACAGGTAAGTCTATAAAAAGGCAAACCTGTAGGTACAGTAAATATCGAATAAAACTTGCACTGTTTAGGAGATATTCACACAATATGCAGCCGGTGACGTCACTGGCACATGCGCTCAGAAGGGTCGACATAATGCGCCTTCAGAGCTCTGTGCCAAAGCAGAGGGCTATTGCGCATGCAGGGGAGTCACATCATCGCAGCCAGAGCCCGCAAGAATGAAGACCGGGTAAAGATGTCAGTGTCAAGGAGCTGTGACAGCACCGTGCTGGAGGTCTCCGTGTACAGGAAAGTCTGTCATAATGTGCTAGTATGCGGTGCAAACTAGTATATTATGACTTAAACTTGTACGAGGGCCCATTGCTTTTTCTTTTTCTGCCAATTTTTCTATCACTATAAACACACTATTTTGCTCTCTTCATATGTAGTGCCCTTCCTACATTTCTCATGAGCCCTTATCCCCCACATACTCAGGAGGCCGACGTATGGCATTTGCTAAACGCAATCTTGGCAAGTTAGTTTATAGTCAGGAGAAAATGTGAAGATAGGGGAGAGAAAAGCCTCCACTATTATTGAGTAAGCAGAATGTCAGGGGAGTCTGTATTGCCATAGTGCCTGGCAGTCAGGAAGAGGGAGCAGTGTCCCCCAGAAGTGATATGGCACCATAGTGATGAGTGCAAAGTTTAATAGCAGACTATGAGATACTCAGTACATCTGAAACAAAAGAACAAGGGGAGTTCTGAGGCCCCGTACACACGGCCGAGGAACTCGACGTGCCAAACACGTCGAGTTCCTCGTCGAGTTCAGGGATGAAGCCGCCGAGGAGCTCGGCGGGCCGCCTTCTCCCATAGAACAACGAGAAAATAGAGAACATGTTCTCTATTTTCTCGACGAGTTCCTTGGCGGCTCCATCGGGCCAAAAGTGTACAGACGACAGAGTTTCTCGGCAGAATCCGGCTTTGACCGAGTTTCTCGCCGAATTCTGCCGAGAAACTCTGTCGTGTGTACGAGGCCTTAGGAGAAGAGAAGCACACACATAAAAGAAAAAAATGCCAAGGCTGGAATTTATCTTTAAGTAAGAGTCACTTTAACAAAATATTGAATACAAATAACACAATTTAATTCCAAACATAAAAAATAATACACTTGGAGTACAGATATTATTTAGCATTAATGGACTCTGTCTCAGTAACTGGTATTTTTTTTTTTTACTTGTAATACAGGTTACAGGTTTTGAAAAGGAAGAATAATGCGGCGTACACACGGTCGCTTTTCGGCATGAAAAAAAACAACATTTTCAGCATGTCCAAAAAACAACGTTTTTTCAACTTCATCATTAAAAACGATGTTGCCCACACACCATAGTTTAAAAAAAATTATGAACAAAGAGTGGTGACGTACAATGGCACTCTGAATGGGAAGTTCTATTCGCCTTTGGGCTGCTTTTAGCCGATTCCTTGTTAGTAAAAGACGATTTGCGCTTTTTTGTCGGTTACAGCGTGATGAATGTGCTTACTCCATTATGAATGGTAGTTTTACCTGAACAAGCGCTCCCGTCTCATAACTCGCTTCTGGGCATGCGCAGGTTTAAAACGTTGTTTTAGCTCACACACGATTATTTTTTACAACCCGAAAAACAAAATTTTAAGAAGCCGAAAAACGATGTGAAGCCCACACACCATGATTTTAAATGACATTTTTAAAAACGTTGTTTTTTTTTCATGCCGTAAAACGACCGTGTGTACGAGGCATAACTGCTGTATTCCTGTAGGGAAGGGTGAAAACAAGGTACGAATTCTGGACAATAAAATACATGTAATATTCACAATTTATGAGACCCATTCTGGTGACATATTTGATGACCCCTATAATTTACAAATCACGTCCATGGAGGGGATGTAACAAATTTTGCAACTTGCTAAAAAATCTGTTGCAAATCATCTTTGACTATGTCATTTTAAATGGTTGAAAGCCATTATGGCATATGCCTTACCTCCATGTTTTTTTTCTCCTAACTTGATGCAACTTGACATTCTGTAGGTGTGCATTGGAACGATTGTTCCATTTTGATGTGCCTAAGGCACATCTGTCCCGTTTATTGATATTTATCTATCTATCTAAGGCTACACTTTTGATGTTTTTTTTTGGTTTACTCCTGTGAAGCATACTTAAAGGTAAGTTTACAGTAAGATTTGCTTAACAGATTTGAGACCAAACAACTAAAAACAGAATTAAGCACTTACAGAGGGGTCCTCCAGAAGATTTAAAGTGCATGTACAGCTAAAAAAAAAATTGTTTTAGATGAAGTAAGACTTATGCCCTGTACACACGTTCAGAATTTCTGATAAAAAAAAGTCAGGTGGACTTTTTCCATCGGAAATTCCGACCGTATGTATGCCCCACCGGAGTAATTCAATCAGAAATTCCAATAATTTCCATTGGAGTTTAGATAGAGAACATGTTCTCTTTTACTCCGATGTGATTTTGGTCGAACAAAGGTCCGATCTTGTGTACGGGGCTATAAATCTCCTTCCGTGTCCTACAGGGGATATTTCCCTTTACTTCCTGTCGTGGAGATGCAAAGTTGTAAAGCTGGACACACATGGATGGTGTTCAAACGTTTGTAGAAAAGTTGCTCATCAGAAAATTCTTGTCAATAAGTCAACTATTCCTATTCAAAAGCACATACCAGCTACACTTCCAATGATGGTGGATGCACAGTGGGTGAAAGGGTTGGGAACAGATCCCTTAATTCTGCTAAAATGCAAAATCGAGAAGGGGGTTGCTCAGATCTAAACTCATGGTTTGAGACTTGTTGCAGATTGATTTAACTGTAATTATATTGATCTTCGTTTGGAAAGCCAAGATCAGTTGATTAGATATGATGATCACTCCACATGGCACCGGTGGTCTTCAACTTATTTCCCATATGCTATCAGGGAACATAGAGCAGCATCAGTGTTGAAGAATTATGTTAAAAGTTATAGACTAGAGGTACAAATAAATCCTGTGAAATAGAAAATATTGCTAGAAGATTACGTTTTTTTTTTTTTTTTTTACACTTTTTTTTTTTAAACCAGTACAAACACATTAAACAGAAATCTGTAGAGAATAAAATACACCTGTCTGTCATATACCTAATAATTTCATCACCAGTGGTCCCGTGTGCATTCTAAAGAAAATAACTATAGGAAAGTTACAGTCTCATTGGAAAGTGCCTTTGAGGGCATATCAGTGTGTCCACAAATTAACCATTACTCAAGTTCTCTCTCTTCAGTAAACAGGTCTGCAAGATCAGCTACAGTCAGGACAGCAGCTTCCGACTGCTTCATGGATGTACTTGTGTGACTGAAACCAGAAACAAATAATGGGGGATTAGAAGGCTAGTGGAAACATTAGCAGTCGCATTAGTTAAACGTTGCATAGGGGTATTATTTTTTCCTCATTACATACAGTATTTACTTTCAAGTGAACAGCCTCAGATCATACACATGGATGAAACAAATCTCCCTACATAAGTTTTACATGCATATCTGCTGCCTTCAGCTTGCTATTTTCTTTAGAATTCTTACATCGTGTTAGAATTTTTACTTCCTCATTCAGCAGTAGGAGTGTAGTCTAGGTTTACACTGTGTGACAGATGATTGGAGGAAAGGCACACACCCCCACTCCCACAGAGGCAAAAGAACGAAGATACTTTAAGAGCTGTGCTGTGACAAGACAAGCTCTCTGCTAATCTATTTATAGCACCCACTCCGACACAAATTTCAGGCTGGTTTTATCTCCCATCTTGGGGAACCTATCAGAACTTTTAATGATCATAATAGAGGAATGAAACATCAGAAAGACATGGGACTTAGTGCTTTGGAGAGAGATAAGTAAACACTACATATATATGTGCCTGGGTCAAATTTCATGAATCGGGTTTACATCCACTTTAACACCTCTGAAACTGCCTAAAATTAGCTGGACCATTTCATTCAAAACATGCTTCATTTTGCTTTTTTAATGACTTTAAGTTTTGGTACTAAAAAGTTTCTGTGATTAATTTACCTAAGTTGACATATTGCTTTATTACATAATGAGGGCCCATTATGCACCCAACTAGGATGAAACTCCTAGCTTAATTAAGTAGTAAAGCAAGGATGTGGATGACATCTCCCTGCTACCAGAAGTGCAAGTTGTAGTGCAGTTAGTGTTAATTATATACCTAGCATTAGGTGTTGTGTTGTAGTAAACTGATGCCTGAGCTGGACATGCATACTCTTTATGTCAGAAATATTACATTCACCAGCTAGGTCAGCAGTGTAATAGTATACAGTATCTCACAAAAGTGAGTACACCCCTCACATTATTGTAAATATTTTATTATACCGTTTCATATGACAACAATGAAGAAATGACACTTTGCTACAATGTAAAGTATTGAGTGTACAGCTTGTATAACAGTGTAAATTTTCTGTTCCCTTAAAATAACTCACACAGCCACTAATGTTTAAACCGCTGGCAACAAAAGTGAGTACACCCCTAAGTGAAAATGTCCAAATTGGGTCCAAAGTGTCAATATTTTGTGTGGCCACCATTTATTTCCAGCACTGCCTTGCACCCCTCCGCTGACCTAACAGGTCCCATCCTCCCCCTTCAAAGAGTCATACTTAAGCTAAATACACACTGGGCCAGATTCAGATACCTGAGCGTATATGTCCGGCCGGCGTAATGATACGTTACGCCGCTCTAACTTTGGGCGCGAGTTCTTTATTTAGAAAGAACTTGCGCCCTTAGTTACGGCGGCGTAACGTATGTGTTGCGGCGTAAGACCGCGTAATTCAAATGGGGATGTAGGGGGCGTGTTTTATTTAAATCTGTGTTGACCCCGCGTTTTTTTACGTTTTCCAGGTCAATGGTTCTCTAATTGGTGAAGTCTAGAAATAGATGACAGTACCAAAATATGTGATTACAAAACAGAAAAATATCAGAAATACCTCCTGTCCACTGCTTTTAACATTGCTTGCATCCTTTCTTCAATTGTTGCTTTAATCAGAAATCTATGGACTATTGTAGCTCTGAAAGAAGTAAAATGTTAATTATTACAAAAGTTAATGTACCAACAATCTAACATTTTATACTTTGTTTACTTTAGGTGCAATTTGATTAGTATCTAAAGGTATATATTCAATAAAGACAATTCACAAGGGTTTCTACTTTTTTTCAGCGCTCTAATAAATTAAAAAAATCATGTCAATATGGTCACTGCCACCCAATACTGATATTTTGGTCATGTTTGTGCAGCAAGAGGACACTGGTTCTTCTACAGAAATCTCTATAACTTACCATACTCCTGCTCCTCCATAAATCTACAAGAGGATTGGGTAGTGACAAAACAGAAAAATTCATAAGCTAGACCCCAGTAAATACCCTCCTCTACCTTGAATGCCTCTGGGCTAATTCACACTGTGCAGTGACCATTGTTCTACTGTACTGTCAAACAGCAGTCACTGCTAGTACATATTGTTGTCATTATGTCCTATTCACACTACAACACAGCTCAGAGCTGTGCGGCAGCGAGTTGTGATTAAGTGCAGACATGCTGTATTAAATATTGTTCCACCTGTTATTGGTGGGTTTTGGTTTATCAGATCCCGGTATTGTATCCTGACTGGCCTTACTTGCAAAGTGGTCGTCAGAGATAGGGTTATACCTGGGGCTGTGTCATGGCTCTGGGCCTGGATAGCCTTCTTCAATTAACCCAACTAGTATACTCAGATATGGAAAGTGATACAATACAGAGCCCAGTGTCCAAAGGTCACATTTCAGGCTAGCCCCATATATCCAGCCCAGCAGTGTACAGTCTCCAAAGCAAGGCGAAAGAACCAGCAATTCTGATGGCTGCTATGTAGAGACCAGCTCAAGTGGCGAAGTAGGGAGGAATCTTCAATAAAGTCAATGAAAGAGGAATCCATGAAGCAAAACAAAGAGAAAAGGCTAGCACAGACATCGATTACACTTTTCTTAGCAGAGCTGGAGAAAAGACATCTATCCTCCTACGGCACTAGCAAAAAAACAGAGGCATGCTGGGTAGGGGAGAGATTAAGCTGGGAGCTGGCTAATGAATTTTTCTGATTGCCAGTGTTCAATCCTGTTGTGGGTAGCAGTATAATTAGACTTTATCTAAATATTTCTATGTCCCTCAATAGCTGAGAAAATATGTCTTTAAACTACTACATATAGTAAATTGTCCTAATGAAACCCTTATGCCGCGTACACACGGTAGTTTTTTGTGATGAAAGAAAAAACGACATTTTTAAAAACTTAATTTAACCTCTTGACGACCGCGCCATAGCCGAAAGACGGCTACAGCGCGGTCGAGTTGTTCTGGGAGGACGTCCCTGGGACGTCCTCCCAGAATCCTCCTCTCGCGCGCCCCCTGGCATCATCCGTGACCGCCGGGTCTAGGAGACCCGGCGCATCACGGATCGCGGTAAATTGCCGCTAATAGCAGCTGTTTACCATGTGATCGCTCCGTCCAATGACGGAGCGATCACTTGTAAACAAACCGGCATCATGTGATGACGCCGGTTCCTCCCTCCCCTCTCTGTACCGATCGGTACAGTGTGAGAGGAGAGGGGGGAGAGCGGAAGCAGCAGCAGCTGCTGTGGCTGGATCTGTGACAATTGCAGTAACAGATCCAGCCATCCATCCCTCCCTGTGCAATAATCTGCAGCAATACCCCTGTGCAATACTCTGCAGCAATACCCCTGTGCAATACTCTGCAGCAATACCCCTGTGCAATACTCTGCAGCAATACCCCTGTGCAATATTCCTGCCAATACCCCGCCAATACTCCGCAATACCCCGCCAATACTCCGCCATACCCCGCCAATACTCCGCCATACCCCGCCAATACTCTGCCAATACCCCGCCAATACTCTGCCAATACTCTGCCAATACCCCGTATTACTCTGCCAATACCCCGTAATACTCTGCCAATACCCCGTAATACTCTGCCAATACCCCGTAATACTCTGCAATACCCTGCCATACTCCGCAATACCGCTACGATCGAAGCCAGGATAATTTTTTTTTATTTCAGGCTTCCCAGCATACAGGTGAGATGTGGGGTCTTATTGACCCCACATCTCACTGTAAAGAGGACCTATCATGTCATATTCCTATTACAAGGGATGTTAACATTCCTTGTAATAGGAATAAATGTGATCAAAAATGTATTTTTGGGGAAAAAAGTGTCAAACTAAAATAAATAAAGTAAAATGAACAATAAAATGTTTATTTTTTTTTTTAAATCGCCCCTGTCCCCGTGTGCTCGCATGCAGAAGCGAACGAACACGTAAGTCCCGCCGACATATGAAAACAGTGTTCAAGCTACACATATGAGGTATCGCTGCGAACGTTAGAGCGAGAGCAATCATCTTGGCCCTAGACCGCCTCTGTAACTAAAAACATATAACCAGTAAAAATATTTAAAGCGTCGCCTATGGGGATTTTTAAGTAGCAGGGAGACATGTTGGGTATCTATGTTATGTATCTATGTATCTATTTATTCTGAGTAACTTCATCTTTCACATTGGGCTAACTTTACTGTTTTGTGTTTTTTTTTAAGCACAAAACTTTTTTTTTTTAAAACGCGTTCGAAAAATTGCTGCGCAAATACCGTGCGAGATAAAAAGTTGTAATGACCGCCATTGTATTCTCTAGGGTCTTTGCTAAAAAGCATATATAATGTTTTGGGGTTCTATGTAATTTTCTAGCAAATAAATAATGTTTTTTACATGTAGGAGAGGAATGTCAGAATTGGGCTGGGTGTTCCAGAAAGCCTGATGGTGCTCCCTGCATGTGGCCACGCTGTGTAAAAGTCTCACACATGTGGTATCGCCATACTCGGGAGGAATAGCAGAATGTGTTTTGGGGTGTAATTTGTGCTATGCATATTCTGTGTGTGAGAAATATGACAGAAACGAGAAAAATGTATTTATTTTTACCGAATTTTCAGTCTTTTTTTTTTTTAGCGCAAAAAATTAAAAACCCAACGGTGATCAAATACCACCAAAAGAAAGCTCTATTTGTGTGAAAAAAAAGGACAAAAATTTCATATGAGTACAATGTTGTATGACTGAGTAATTGTCATTCAAATTGTGAGAGCACCGAAAGCTGAAAATTGGTCTGGTTAGGAAGGGGGTTTAAGTGCCCAGTGGTTAAAATGACCGTGTGTGGGGAAAACGTTGTTTTATGTCTTCTGAAAAACGACAAAAAAAAAATTCGAACATGCTTCAATTTTTTATGTTGTTTTTCAAAACGTCGTTTTTTGTGTCATAAAAAATGACCGCGTGTGGGCTAAAACGATGTTCAAAACGACGTTTTTAAACCCGAGCATGCTCAGAAGCAAGTTATGACGCAAGCTTGAATGGAACAGAGTGCCGCCGTACGTGCTGAACGTAACCGCGCTTTGCTAGAGCATTTTGAAAAAACGATGGTGTGTAGGCAACGTCGTTTTTTAAAATGAAGTTTAAAAAACGTTGTTTTTTTTTCATGAGAAAAAAACAACGTTTTTTTACAAGCCAAAAAACGACCGTGTGTACGCGGCATTATGCTTATCAAATTGACTTCCATTTAAGAAAATGTTGACACCTTAAACTGTCAAAAGGTCATTTATTATCCCGTTTCTGTCCCCCTGACAAAACAGCAAAGGTCTGACAAAAAAAATACATATAATGACTTTCTGAAAGACTGACAATTCCTAAAGCCACGTACACACGACCATTTTTAATGTCCTAGAAAAAAAGAAGTTTTTCTCTACGTGATTCTTGTCAAGCCTGCCTTGCATACACACAATTGTGAAAAAAAAAAAATGCTTGAGCAAAGCGCGGTGACGTACAACACGTACGACGGCACTATGAAGGGGAAGTTCCATTCGGATCTCGCCATCCTTTAGGCTGCTTTTGCTGATTTTGTGTTAGTAAAAGTTTGGTGAGAGACGATTTGCGCTTTTCAGTCTTCGTGCTTTTCAGTCTGTTACAGCGTGACAAATGTGCTATCTCCATTACGAACGCTAGTTTTACCAGAACGAGTGCTCCCGTCTGATAACTTGCGCATTTTTTTCCCACTGTTAAAGCCTACACACGACCGTTTTTCACGACGTGAAAAACGACAACGTGAAAAACGACAAGAAAAATTAGAGCACGTTCTACATTTTTAATGCCCATTTTTCACGTAGAGAAAAATGTTCTGGAGCCCACACACGATCGTTTTTAATGACCATTTTAAAAAACTGCATTATTCTCGTCATGAAAAACAGTCGTGTGTACGCGGCATAAGACTGTTGATAGATTTACCAAGAATCACCATAATTTTGTTTGATGTATTTTGGAAGGAGGTATCTAATCTTTATCACATCAGGATTGCTCTGGGTGCTGCTAGAAGCTGAAGAAATATACATAAAAAGGTACTTGCTTATAAAATGTAGTCAATTAACTAGAATTGTTACTTTATCCTTTATAGGCACAGGTTTTCTTTAGTGCTTCGACTATAAAAAAAAAACATACTTTTTCTGTCCAATGCGATGTACACGACCTATAGCTTGTAGCTCATGTGCTGGGTTCAGAATGGGCTCCACTAGTAACACATGAGTAGCTTCAATGATATTAAGGCCATTGGATCCAGTGTGCAGTGGAAGAAGCAAAATGTTGATCTTAGGATCATATTTAAATGCAGAAAGGTTTTCCTGTAAAACAAAGCATCCATATTCTACATCACATTGCTAAAAATAAATATATATTATGCAGTCATGCTCTTAAAAAGACCAACAGAACGATCTGTATTATAACTGAAAATGACACAGGTGGAGGGCAAGCAGTATGCTGCCCATAGCAACCAATCAGGTTTCCATTAATTACCTAAAGCACATTTGAATATAAAAAACACACACAACCTAAATTCTGTGTAGGCAGCGCTGCGTGAACCAGCAATGTCCAACGGTAAATAAAACAATCCTGTTTTCTATGCTGGTAAAAATAGAAAGAAAGTCTTTAACCATCAAGCAAACAATCCACGGAAAAGATTTATTTCTCGAGATGAAATTCCTTCTAAATATGCACTAGTGTATGTTGTCCCTGATGGTTATTATAACATAGGAAAGTCCTTTGGCTCAAAGCAGGAAGTACAGCCCGCTGCTGGCTCCGATATAATAGTAAGGACTGGAGAAAATACCCCCTATAAATTAGCTCCTTACCAGACCAGACCAAGCTGCATAATCTGCATAGACTGATGTTTAAATTCTGCTTGCTGCTTTCTACTCGGGATCACACACTGAAGATCGGTTACTGGATCGGGTTATCTGCTAGATCTCACGTTCTGACCCCTGTTTCCCCAGAAAGTCAGAAAAAGCAGGTTGACCCCTTACTGAAGAAGTCGTGCCCATTCGACATAACGCGTACAGGGGGGAAAGAGTCGCAGTGGCTACATCATCCCGCGAGCATCTTGTTGTTTCTATGCATCCTGAGCCCGCACTGCTTAAGTGCTACGTTTGTGAGTAACGTTTTAGAGTTTTAATGAAAAATAAACTGTTTTGATATCCAGAGAGCACTATTTCTATGTGCACTGGACCCCATTGAGGGAATCTGTACTGGCTAGTATCCATCTAATCAGCCGGAGGCAGCACAGACAGAATAGGAGCTCCATGACCAGCTGATTTGTTTTTTTTCCTGAGAGGGAACCTGCTTTTTCTGACCTTCTGGTGAAACAGGGGTCAGAACGTGAGATCTAGCAGATGACCCGACCAACCTGTCAGTAACCGATCGTTAGTGTGTGATCTCGAGGAGAAGGCAGCAAGCAGAATTTAAAGGGGTTGTAAAGGTAAAAAAAAATAAAAAAATCCCTAAATAGCTTCCTTTACCTTAGTGCAGTCCTCCTTCACTTACCTCAACCTTCCATTTTGCTTTTAAATGTCCTTATTTCTTCTGAGAAATCCTCACTTCCTGTTCTTCTGTCTGTACACAGTAATGCAAGGCTTTCTTCCTGGTGTGGAGAAAGCCTCTTGAGGGGGGAGGGGGCAAGCAAAATGGATGAGGTAAGTGAAGCAGGACTGCACTAAGGTAAAGGAAGCTATTTAGGGGATTTTTTTTTTACCTTTAAAATCCCTTTAAACATCAGTCTATGCCGAATATCCAGCTTGGTCTGGTAAGGAGCTAATTTATAGGGGGTATTTTCTCCAGTCCTTACTATTATATCGGAGCCAGCAGTGGGCTGTACTTACTGCTTTGAGTCTAGGGACTTTCCTATGTTATAATAACCATCGGGGACAACATACACTAGTGCAAATTTAGAAGGAAATTTTTACATTTGAATATACATAAAATAAATGACTGGCTGCTTTGGAAAAAGCTTTTTTTTTCTCCAAACTCTTAGGTTATCTGTAGACATTACCTCACTGTCAACTAAGCCTGTTGATTTTTGCAGGATCAAAAAACCTTAAAATCTACATTATGTGTGATCTCAGATTACAGCAGATCCTTGGTGGCTGAGAGATCTGGGGGGACAGATTCATGTATAATGTTTGACTCATTTTGGCATCCATGGCAAGATTTAGATAATCCGTGGTTATCATTAACTGAAAATATAATCCGACTTTAAACATTTTGGAGCCACCTTGAAAGCTTAAGATACTGTATATTGTTGAATTCTTACTTCAGTAGTAATTATGTACCTGAAATTTATGAAGGCCATTAATCTGTGAGTACACCAAGCCATTGTCTTGCAGAGCTTTAGCGATGATATCCAACACATCCTGCCACTGAAAAATAAAAACCTTTGATTAATGAGATGTACATATGTCTCCTTTAAAATATTACTATGAAAAGAGAAATATAAATAAAACCAGAATTAGTAATGTCTCTGCCAAGAGGCAGAATCCTCTAGGTGCTTGGGACATTATTGCATTGTATCAAACAAATTCAGGGAACAAACATTTTTCAGCATTTGTGCATCACACAATTATGTCCATATGTAAAAAAAAAAAAAAAAAAAAAAAAATAATACAATAAACAGACATATATTTGTAAAAAAGAACAATGTAAAATGGAAGTTAGGCTACGGCTTTTGCTAGCAGATTTCTTTACAAACACTTGACAACAAACAGCTTCAGTTGCTTCTATGACAAATAGTTTAAAAAACAAACAAAAAAAAAACATTCTGTCATTCAGTTAAGATGTACAATGTTCAGTTAGATGTACACTGCTAAAGTGATTTCCTCATATTCTCATTAAAAGAAGTATGGGATTTTCAACTTACCTAGTTGGATGCAGCATCGGTCCAATGCTGCATCCTTCCAATGCTGCATCTGTCTGTCCTCTGTCCCCCGCCTAACACTGAGAACCGAGCAATCAAACACCGCCGATCGCTCGGTTCTCACAGTTCCTTGAGTAGAGAGCAGGTAACTGTCAGCCACGCTCACTGGAGAGGTGGGCTGTTGAGAGGGCATGGAGGCTTAGCCAGGTGCCCGGTCCAGGCATGTGGGCGGATCCTGACCCCATTTTCGCAATCTTTCGCAAGCCTGGACTGGCTCTGTGACATCAGTCCGCTGTCTGTTGAAAATGGGTAACATGAGAGCATAACAAACTGCACTCCTGTGATCCACAGGAGAAGTACAGCCAGCAGCTCCACCCCGCTAACTAAGTCCCATAGCATGTAACGGGTATAAAAGGAGGAGCTGCTTCAGTGACGTCACCCACTGCTATCCTGGCTCGACTGAGAGCTGTTTGTGAGTAATTTTTTTAGCAGAGAGCACTATTAGTCTAATTTGCTTTCTTTATACGTCATCTGGGATCTCATTTCCATATTGGGACCTGATGCCTCTGTTTATTTATACCCTGTGGTGGGAAAAACGCATTTGACCATCCTGTTTGACCAAGGGTCAATGGTCTGAGGTGAGCCACCAGTCTCTTTATTGGTAGTTTGAGGATACCCCCTAGTTGTTTATTAACTTCTTCAATCTTACACACAAGATTGTATTGGTACAGTACAGTATATGGACTTTCCTAGGACTTCAGCTACTTTTGAATTAAAAGGAATGGACATTTATTATTGCTAGTTGCATTGCACTGATTGTCTTTGTGTATTGTTTGAGGGGTTGGGAAATTTTTCTCCAGTGGTCAACTTGCAACACCTTCATTATTATTTCCTTTTTGTCTTACTGTTTGCGCTGATTGTCTCAGTTTAGATTGTCTTAATTTATCACATTATTAGACCAAGAGGACTGTATAGGAAGCATATGTAGGCAGGCCAAAGCAATGGTGGTAGTATGTATTTGCATAAGAGTGTGCCCTGGATTTCCTTAAAAAAGGACTAACCAGTGGCTCGGGAGACACATGTGGCCCGCGGAGCCCTTTGATGTGCCCTGCGACCTCCTGCTCTGGGATGGAATAGAATACTGTTATTAAAGGTAAGTTTATTACTAAAATCAAAGTGTATATATGGGCATATCTGTTCTGCAGTGGTTACTGGGCTGCTTTTAAACTGATCCACGGCTGCAGAGCAGTTACCTGCACTGAGCCTAATGCATCGTACACACGATCAGTTTTCCCGACAAGAAAAGTGTGATGTGAGCTTTTTGTCAGGGATTCCAACCATGTGTATGCTCCATCACACTTTTTCTGTGAGAATTCCTGCCAAGAAAAGATTGAGAGCACGATCTAAATTTTCGTGACTGGAAAAATTCCTATCGGGAATCGCGGTCGCCTGTATGCAATTACGATGCGAAAAAAAATGTGCATTGCTCAGAAACAAGCAGAAAAGCCGAATTGCCTATTGAACTGCATTGCTCTCAGCTCGTCGTACGTGTTGTACATCACCGCGTTCTTGACGTTCGGAATTTCAGACAAGACCGTGTGCACGCAAGGCAAATTTCAGCCATTTTCATGCTGAAAAAAAACATGGTTTTCCTGTCGGAAAAACTGATCATGTGTACAGGGCAATAGACTTCTATTACCTGCGAGTTTGGTGTGCTTTCTGAAAGTGCACCACACTTAAAGGATCTAATAGAAGTCTATGGCAAAGTGCAGCTAACCGGCAGGAAAGCTACCTGTGAACTGTGCTGCAGTTGTGGGGGTAAACAATAGTGCATAAGAGTGAAAGCAGCCTTAGGCCCCTTTCACACAATCCGTCCAACCCAATTGGGCCCTCCATTCACCTCTAAGGAGTGGCAGATGTAAATGGACTTGTGTCAGTTTACAAACGCCTACCTCTAATCCAAACGGCTAAAAAGTGGGTTCTATAGAATAGAACAGGCTGCCATCCACCCGCTGCGCTCATTGTGGCCCGTGACCGGTTACCAAGTCGCTTAAGTGGCTCTTGCTCTTCAAAAGTTTGGGCACCCCGAACTAAAATATGTTTATTTTAGCAAAGCAAAATATATGTGTTTTATAACCAACAGAAAAAACCTGCGGGTAAGACAGAATCTTTCAGTTTACTCAACGCAGTCTATGAATTGTATTCTATACAGAGGCTAAAATAAGTATTGAAGATATCACAATTTTTCTAGGTAAATCGATTTCTAAAGGTGCCATTGACAGTAATTTTTCACATGTCGGTAACAACCCATGCAACCCACACATACAAACAATAAGGTTGCAAAGGTCTTGAGAGAGCTCTTTGCATTTACCAATCATGAGATGTTTTGTGTGTAACACCTTGACAATGAGACACCTTTGTATATAGGCCATCAGTTGAGACTGAACCAACTGATATTAATTTGCACTGACAGGGGGCAGGATTGCTTTCTAATACTGATATATTTAAGCTGGTGTCTTGGCTTTCCATGCCTTTTTGCATCTCCCTCTTTTCATGTGTTCAATAAATTTTCCCTGTGTTATTCTATTTTATTACACATAACTTATTTGTTTTGGTTTCTTTGTATGTATGTATTGTCCGCATGGGTTGTTGCCGACATGTGGTGACAATTTCATGTCAATAGCAGCTTTAGAAATATATTTAACTAGAAAAATGGTGACATGGTCAATACTCAATTTACCTGCTGTATATTGCAGGAAAATAATGGATTCCAGGCAGAATGACCATACCATTGTTGAGTTCTTGACAAAAGATGTCAAGCTGTCAATGGGTGTCAGCTGTCCGACATCCACAGAAGGCTACAGAATGTTTACGGAGATGACACCATTGACAAGAGTCACCAATGACAAGACATTGCTTTTATCAATATTGTCATCTCCATAAACATTTTGTAGCCTTCTGTGTATGTCAGACAGCCTGCACCCACCCTTGCTTTGTCAAGAATGTGACGACTGGACAGAGAGGAACGCTCACTCCGTGATGGTCGTATCCAACGCCGCGCTCAACAGGATGGGTAATACACCGATTCAATTGCCACTGATAAATACCTGTTTGCTCCTATTCCAAGGCGGAGAAGCTGCTGATGCTTAATCCACACTCCACTAATTGGGCTATTCGTTTTAGCTGTTGAGAAGTTTGAACGCTTTGGTGCACTTCCACTGTTGCCCCCATGTGGATCTGGCTTAGGCCCCACCTCGCCTACGGGCACATAAGTTTGGCCATGTTGGCCTATGGTTATATGACTTTGTTCTCCCTTCTACTATCTTTCCACCTACTGGACACCCTTGCTGTGGGACCATCTCTACCCGTCATGTTCCGATCACGCCCTGAATTTGTCCTCTCTCTTGTGACTACCTCAAGTACCTATTATATGATGTCCTCTGCCTTATTCCTGCCACCACTGTCGCACGTATCGCATGCACTGTCCGGGTCCATGTTCTCCTTGCCGGTCTGCATTACTGTCCTGCTACTCAGCACTGTAGTACTATCATTCCCATACATGTTTTACCTGTTCCTATACTACAATGGCTGCACTGACTAGATTTATGTCCTGGAATGTAAGGGGATTAAACAACCCGGTTAAACGCCTGGCCGTGCTTCGCACGATCAGGCGGATAGCTGCTGATATTATTTGTCTGCAGGAGACTCACCTCCCCCCGACCTCCACGCCCCAATTTGCGGTAAGGCAATTTAGCCACCAATTTCATTCCACCTTCTCAGTGTACTCGAGGGGGGTGAGTATCCTGGTCAAGCAGGGCACACAGTTCACTGCCCTGAAAACGCAAATTGATCCGGATGGAAGGTATATTTTTATCTTATGTTGTATACACGGTACTAAATGCATTTTGGCTGGAATTTATATTCCCCCTCCTTTTTCATCTAGCATATTGAAGATATTGACTGACTTCATGGCCCGCTTTACGGGTATACCTGTATTAGTGATCGGGGATTTTAATAATTGTCTAGATACTGCTAGGGATAGGATGTCTGCGCAGGGAGGGGTGGGGGGGCAGGGAGGGAGTGGGCCTACTCCGTTTGCCCGTTTACTGGCGGAAATGGGTCTCACAGATGTTTGGAGGGTCTATAATCCAGAGGCCAAAGTTTACTCCTGCCAGTCTGCCTCTATTGGATGTCTATCCAGAATTGACCTAGGTTTGGGGAATGATCTGCTTTTACCAATGTTGGAGTCTTCCCAATATCACCCCAGACAGGTATCGGACCATTCCCCACTTTCGATAGACATCAGGTGTGGGGCCCGCAGGGGTAACACCCTCTGGAAGCTCAACCCCTTTTGGCTATCACTTATCCCAGATCCTGACCCTATCCCGGAACTCCTCACAAATTTTCTTGAACGAAACTTGAACACTGCAGCATTAGACGTGGTATGGGATACGACCAAAGCCTTCCTAAGAGGCCAATTTATTAGGGAAATCTCCAAGGTTAAAACGTCTACAAAGCAATGGGAAATGTCAGTGTTGGAGGAGGTGCGATCCTCTGAAGCCAAGTATATTGCAGACCCCACAGACGATAATAGAAGATCGTGGTTAGCGACTCAAACCTTACTTAAAGACCTGTCCATGCAGTTAGCTGAAAATAAACGTTTTTTCCTACAACAGAGTCACTTTGAAGAGGGTGAAAACACAGGCCATATGTTAGCATTACTTGCTAGATCACAACAGTCATCATCTTACATTGCGTCGATCACGAATCACGCGGGGACCCCTTGCCACTCAACTAAAGAAGTTATAGAGGCCTTTAAACTTTTTTTTCAGGATGTCTATTCCTCCAAAGTTAACCCCACTCAGGACGAAATCCACTCGTTCCTGGACAAATACCCCATTCCGTCTTTGTCTGCCTCAGATGTTGCTCTACTTAATGCCCCTCTGACTGAGGAGGAATTACTAGAAGCACTGGCACACTCGAAAAACGGCCGAGCTCCAGGGGCGGACGGGTTACCATCTGAGGTATACAAAAGATATGCTACCCAACTCCTCCCTGCTCTACTCAAGGTCTATAACCATGCACTTGACACAGGTTTCCTCCCCCCATCCATGAATGAAGCCCTTGTGGTGGTTCTGCTGAAGCCCGGTAAGGAACCCTTGTCACCGGACTCCTATAGGCCAATTTCGCTTCTGACATGTGATGTCAAGCTGTTGGCCAGGGCTCTGGCTAGCAGGTTGGCGAAATGTATACAAAAGGTGATTCACAGGGATCAGTCTGGGTTTATTCCAACGAGGTCTACCTCACAGAATCTGCGCAGACTCTTCCTGAACTTACAAATCCCCCCAGAAAATGTGGGTAACAGGGCGGTTCTATCGTTGGACGCCGCCAAGGCGTTCGACAGCGTAGAATGGCCCTATCTTTGGGAGGTCCTGACTCGGTTTGGGGTGGGGCCCACATTTTTGAAATGGGTTCAGCTCCTGTATAGCTCCCCGACGGCGAGAATGCGCGTCAATGGGGAAGTATCAGAACCCTTTCATCTCGCTAGGGGCACTCGGCAGGGGTGCCCTTTGTCGCCCCTGCTGTTTGCCCTGGCTCTCGAACCATTGGCCATACATATCAGGCACATGCAGGACATAGTGGGGTTTCAGAGAGGGCCTAGGAAAGATGTGGTTTCCCTTTACGCTGATGACACTCTGATATACCTGGGAGACACAGACAGCTCTTTACAAAATGTCATGAACCTGATTGCTGGCTTCGGTCAGCTCTCGGGTTTCACTATAAATTGGAACAAATCTGTTCTTATGCCCTTAGATCCCCTGCCGGGTCCATTGCCTGAGTGCGCAAGGGACATTGCTGTGGTGGATGAATTTCGATATTTGGGCATACAAGTCACGCCATTCCCGCTTAACTACCTAGACAAAAATCTGTCCCCATTGCTACAGAAACTCCGCCTAAAATGTTCGGCCTGGAGGAAGTTACCACTATCTGTGACTGGTAGGGTCAACCTCATTAAGATGGTATGGGCGCCTCAGCTCCTATACATCTTTCACAATTCCCCAATCTGGATCACTCATAGATGGTTTACTCGGATAGACTCTCAGTTTAGGGAATTAATTTGGGGGGGTAAATCACCTCGTATTAGCCTACACTCACTGCAGCTCACAAAAGACCAGGGGGGTCTAGCAGTCCCACACTCTAGATTCTATTTTATAGCCTCGCAACTCCAACATCTTGGTAACTGGGGAGTGGTAGATAGCTCTGACCCGATTAGGTCATTGATGGTCCCAGTGGATTCGGCTCTCCCGGCTCTGGTGTATCTGGAGGCTGGTCTTACCCAGTTCCCTGATACTCTTCCCACAATAGGCCTATTGAACAAACTATGGAAATATGTGAGAAGTATTTTTAAACTTAAATCAATCTGCCAGTTCACTCCAATTTGGAGAAATAAATACCTGGGGGAACTCTTTATTCTGAAGGGCTTCGGCTCATGGGAAATGCTTGGGATACATTACGTCACCCAGTTGTTCTCTGGTACTGTCTTTAAAACTTTTGCTGCCATGAAAGAGGACTTTGGCTTACATAACACTCAATTCTATCAATATCTACAGTTGAGACACGCAGTACAGTGCGAGAGTAGACTCTCCCCGTTAGTTGTGACAGCACACCCGTTGATGAGAGATGTGCTCTCCACGGAGGATAGAAATGGCATGATTTCACGGGTCTATGCAAGGCTACTTCAACATACACATGATGCCAGTAAACTTCCTTGTAGACGTGGGTGGGAGCGTGACTTGGGACCTATAGACGGGGAAACCTGGGAGTTGTGTCTGACATCTGCCCCCTTAGTCTCAGTCTCTGCTTCCCAGAGACTGTCCCACTTATATCTACTACACAGGGTGTACAGGACCCCGGCTAGGCTACACAAGTGGGGCTTTAGAGACACCCCCTTGTGCCCTAAATGCACTGCACAAAATGGAGATCTGCTGCACATGATGTGGAAGTGCCCCAAACTATTTCGGTATTGGAAATTTGTTCTGGATACTATAGCTCAGGTGTTTCAGATACCAGTTCTTACTGACCCAATGGTCTGCCTCCTTGGTGCCTTGGAACTACCTGACCTGTCACCAAATGGCCATACTGCAGTGCTACGACTGCTTTATCTTGCCCGCAAGGAGATTGCTAAACTATGGATCACCCCTAGGGTACCAACGGGTGCACAATGGGTGAAACAGGTTAACAGTATTTTAATACGTGAGAAACTAACATATCAACACCGGGGTGCCTTAAAAAAGTTTTACTCTATGTGGCAGCCATGGCTGGATGTACCGGGACTGGGTCCCTTGCAATTGGTGAGAGACAGATTGCTACAGGGATAGAGTAGCTTGCTCTAGTGAATGGGAATGTGATGGTGCTGCGGGTGGGGAGAGAGAGAGGAACATGCTACATCATTTATTGGAGAGCCTACAAAGGCACGGGGAATATGATAGAGGTCCACAGCTTTCTCTTTCTTTCTTTCTTTCTTTTTCTTTCTTTTTCTTTCTTTTTCTTTTCCTCTTCTTCTCTTTTCTTTTCCTCCTTCTCTTTTATTTACCCTCCTCCCTTTCCTTCCAACTTTAGTTTGTTTCACTTTCTTTTACCTCCTGAGATTGCAGTCGGATGCATCTGCACACAGTCAGATTACGTTTCCCAGGGTGATGCTACATATGACATGCAGTACTGTAAAGTATAACATTTTCTCATGACTGTACTGTTTATGGATATGTTGGATATAGGATTATATCCTGATTCTTCCCTGTAAACTGCAAATAATGTTGATCTGTCTGTGTACAATTATATGATTGTATTCCTATCTGTATACAATAAACTTGCTTTTTGATTAAAAAAAAAAAGAATGTGACGACGTTCTGCTTGGAATCCATTACTTACCTGCAATGAAAAAGAAGATAAAGAGTTACTATAGAGGAAGTGTTACTCTACCAACATAATTTGAATTTTAAACAACCCATGTAAGCTACAAAAAATGTCCTCTTTTGCATTAATTTCAGTGCAACCCTCATATATTAAGGACCACTTTCATCAAAACTAAAACAAATACCTGACCTGAACTTAAACAAATACCTGGCAATCACTGCCTCTGTTATTCATGCATTTACAGTTATAGAACATCTGTTATATTATATTATGTACTGTATAATTTCACCTATATGTTCTTACCGTAGAGAATACCAATGATTTGGCTCCAGGGTCCATTGACTGTATTTTCATGAGAGTTCTGACCACTGCTTCAACTTTGGTGGAATGGCTTCCCTTTTGAGGACACATATAAAAAAGGGAAAGTTTACTAAAATATGCAAATAATTCAAATAACAACGAGAAAGCACTATCATCAAAAGAAACTATAGCCATCAAAATGTGTAAAAGCATGTGTAATATCAAAAAAAAAATATCTAATTTCACTTTGCAAAGATCTAGTATTTTTCTGTTTTAAATAAAAAAAATTAAAAGCTGGAGCACCTTTTAGTATTAAAGGTTTATTGAAAAACCTATTTTTTTTTACATTGAAGTGAATACTGACCAGGCGCAGATCTGCACATCAAGTTCACTCCCTCTGATAAGTGTCTGTAGATCCTTACCAGAGGGAGACTGAGTCAGTAGATGTTGCCTACTCCAACTGTCTCACTGTAAAACAAGGAAGCAGAAAGTAGACAGGTATACCGAGGGTATACCTGAAAATGATTTACCTTGTATAAAGTAAAGAAACAAAAGCTAATAAAGGAACTGAAAAAAATAAAAATAAATTTAGTAAAAAAAAAAAATGAGTGCCAAGAAATTTTTGTAGTGTAATGCCCACGGTTGGAATTTCCGACAAGAAAAGTCCGATGTGAGCTTTTGGACGGATATTCTGACCGTGTGTAAGCTCCATTGGACTTTTCATGTTGGAATTTCCGCCAACAAAAATTTGAGAGCTGGTTCTCAAATTTTACGGCGGAAATAATTCCAATTGGAAATTCCGATCGTCTGAAGCAATTCCGACGTGCAAAATTCAGACGCATGCTTGGAAACAATTTGACGCATGCTCAGAAGCATTGAACTTCATTTTCTCGGCTTGTCGCAGTGTTGTACATGACTTTTGTGTGACCGTGTGTATGCAAGCCAAGCTTGAGCAGAATTTTTTTAATGAGTGTGATTTGACATAGAAATAAACTCTGCCAGGACGAGAGCTCCATATTCTCTTATTTGTAAACAGAAACATGTGGGTGTGGAGAAATTAGTCTACTAAAAGAGATCTGTCTTTTTTTGGGTAGAGATAAGCCCAAGTATTCCAGACAAGGCTGGGGATGGAATCGAGACCTAACAAAGGCATTATCTGTCTGAATAGAACTACTGACATATGAGACTTGAGACCCTTAAGAAGATTGTAGTATTAAAGAGATCACTATAGGCATAGGGAATAGCCCAACAGACTTGATTCACATAGGGAAAGCTCTGTACGAACGATCTGATTATCGCACAATTGCGTCAAAAACTGTATATTTTTCCAATTTTCCGATCATGTGTACAGGCCTTCAGGTATCAAGAAACGGTATGGAAGGGGTTTGGAAACACCTGTTTCCAAGAACTAATCCCTAAAATTGGAGTATGGTGTACTGCAATTCTGACAGTCTTGGCAGAGCAGAAAAGGTAAAAAACTAAGGAGGTACAAGTTCAACTCTACATCATAACTATCTGTAGCCCTGCTGAAAATTCCAGGTCTGGCATGCCAATGCCATAAAGAGCACACAGAGGGCCCCTCCCACCCTTCACTCCTAAGAGTGAGATCAGACCTTTAAAGTGAGGAAGACTTTGTAAAATACTTGTTTGTGATCACAAACAGTGAGTCTGACCTCCGAAAAGACTCCATGGTTGCCAGATATACCTGAATCACCCGAACCAAATCCAAGGCCTGCAACGCAAATTTCTTGGGATGAACCGGCCTGGGACACAAAGAAGGCAACACAATGTTTTCATTCAAATGTAAACCAGAGACAACCTTTGCTAGGAACAAAGGGCGTAGACGAAGGACCACATTATCTTTGTGGACCACCAAGTAGGGGGTACAACAAGATAACACCGCCAGTTCAGATACCCTGCGAGCAGAGGTAATAGCCGCCAAAAAGGAACACTAATCGACTCACACCACAAGATGTACGCTTTCCATGTACGATGGAAAATCTTCCTAGCCTTCAGCATAGTCAGAATCACGACCCAGCCAAACCTTTATCCTAGGCAAAGCACCCCGCAACCTGCAGAGGAGAGAGGGAGGGACCCCACCAAGACTTCCATCACCACATCGGAGAAGCGCTGATCTTCACCAGAGATAGCCAGGGATTGACGTGGCGTCCGGGGGAAAAGGGAACCCCACAACACCAGGGGAAAATAAGGGGCCACACAACCATATTCGCCGCCCCAGAAGCTCCACTGTTGAGGCTACCACTCCTGTACATGCCAGACCAACCATAAAATGTCCGCTGGACTACACAAACATGGCCGACGGAAGAGAAACACTCACAGGCCCCAAAATCATGGCACAATCATGGAAAATGGCCACCACACGCAGAGCCCACGAGGCTCCCATGGACCAGGAAAAAAACACTGGAACCTAGGCAACAACTCTGCAGCAACCACTACACTGGCAGGGCCCAGCCTATCAGGGAAGTCTGTCCCGCCGCCGGCATGTCCGTCCGCCCGCCCCCCCACCGTTACTGTGCTGCACACACCAGCCCACGTCCACCACTGTCCCACCACGCTATCCCAGGGGGAGGGGGCCCACAAGGACCACACAACAAAGAAGGGGGCCTGGGGGGGGTAAGGAGGAGAACTTGCAGGTCCGACCATCCCAGGGGGTGCCCGCGTCCACCCCCCACTGTATACAGGGGGAGAGGGGGACATCTTACTTACCATACCCGGAAACCAGGTGGGCACCACTCCAGACAGAACCCCAGAAGGAATACTACGACTCAGGCCAGGACCCGGTCATATGTGACCTCATGAGGCATTTAACTCACAGGCCAGCCCCCATCTAGTGGGGCTATGTCGCGGCCAACCTAGCGCGGACCTATGGTCTACACGTGCTCGCTGGCCAGACTGGGGGGGGAACACTGGATCTAGCTATCCAGCCTGTCACCCCAGCCCAGCAGTTGATTGCAGATCTCACAGGACAAACAAAAAGGAGAACAAATGCAATTTAAAAGGAAAAAACTGCCAGAACCAAAGATCCCAGCAGGGAGCTAGGTCCTTACTCCTGACTAGGCAGAAAAATACTGAAGGCCTATAGCAGAGAGGGAGGTGTATACCAGCTAGGGCTACAAATCAGAGTAGCTAAGTTTTTCTGCCCAGTGTCCTACTCCTGTAGGGGGCGATATAACCCTATGGTTCTGAATATGGACTGCTGTGTCCGTCAATGAACGAAAGAGAAAATAAGCGTTCGGTGCTTTGAGGAGGTGCTAGCTTTGAAGGGGAGACTTTCAAGAGCATCCTCATTGTAGGAATAACGCTTTTTCCAGTGGCATCTTTCATGAGATTGTTAAGAGCTTATGAGGCGCCTTTTGTGTGCAGCTTTTACCGACCAAGAAAAAAAAAAATCTGAAATTGCACAAATCTTCATAGAATGTCTTTTTTGTTTGATTCCAAACAGGACAAATGTCTTTAGACTTTGCAAGCCTCTTTTTAGTAGAAGGGGTATGACGAGATCGAAAGTGGTCAATCACAATAGTGCTAAGACCCTCTCCAATAGGCTCCAGGCTTCGCCCATCATGGTGGGCATACCTCAGAAGGGATCTTTAGGGTCTGGGTTCTATAGAAATGGACCATGGCTCTGGACCTGTATAGCACCCTGCAGCTAATTACAAAGCATTACATGGAGTACCAAGGTGAGTGCCCATGCAGGATCTAGTGCTCAAAGCAACATTGTAGGCTGTGGGGTCCAGGTACAGTTCCCAGGGTTTTACCAACGTTGCACTGATCCAGAGGACAGTAAAGAGCCGATTGAAGAATTCGAAGATAAAATAAAGTAATGAAGCTAAACAGTGATTTTTCAGCATGGTAGAAGAGGTCCATTACCTTGGGACACAAAAAAAAGACTGAGGCCCGGATTCACAAAGCACTTGCGCCGACGTATCTCAAGATACGCCGCGTAAGTTCAAATGTGCGCCGTCGTATCTGTGTGCCGGACCCGCAAACCAAGATGTGCCTAAAAATAGGCTTCATCCCGCCGACGTAACTTGCCTATGCCGGCGTTGCGTGGGCGCATATTTAGGCTGGACGCATGTTGCGCTCTCATTGATTTTCTATTCAAATATGCAAATGAGGGAAATACGGCGATTCACGAACGTATGTGCGCCCGATGCAGGCTACGCGATGTGCGCGTAAGTTGTATGTCCGGCGTAAAGTTAAGCCCCATAAATCCTTGGTGCAGACATGCAAAGGTCTGCACCAAGGAACACAAGCCGGCGTATTTTACGGAGTTTACGTTGGACGTGTGTGTGGCTGGGCGTAGGTTACGTTCACGCCGTAGGCATTGATCAGGCGTAGTTTAGACAGTTGTTTCGACGTGGTTGTGAGGGATGCGTCCACGTCCCAGCGCATGCGCACTTCCTGATACGTATCTGTCTGGCGCTCGGCCCATCATTTGCATGGGGTCACGCCTCATTTGCATGGCTCACGCCCACTTCCACCTACGCCAACTTGTGCCTTCGAAACTCAGCGCCGTTTTGGCAGCACTGGCTTTGTGAATTCCATGATTGCCTCTCTGCGCTGCGTTGGCGTAGCGTATATTATTTGCGCTATGGCGGCGTAATGTGCGCCCGCTCTCTGTGAATCTGGACCTGAGGATTCACAGAGTGAGGCAGGACTATAGGGGAGATGTCCTCAACAGCTTTGCCAGAGCCCAATCGCCAGAAGGTATGAGCCTATACCTTACCCAGGGTCTATGAATACTATGTCTCCTGTGTCCTGCACTATATGAATAAAAAAATGTTTGCTGAAGAGATAATTTGTCTTTTCTGTCAAATAAACCCTGACATTATTAAAAGACAGAAAAACTACCGTATTTATCGGCGTATAACACGCACAAGCGTATAACACGCACCCTAACTTTAAGAGGGAAGTTTCAGGAAAAAAACTTTCCACAGCCCCCTGCGTATAACACGCAGGCACAGTTTACCCTCTATTTTTAGGGTAAACAAGTGAGTGTTATACGCCAATAAATACAGAACTTATCAATATTTTTTAGGGTTGGGAGTTTTAACAATCACTTGGTGCACTAAAAATTCCTCTACTAATCCTCACTTTGTAGAGTTATATACCGTATGTTCTTTAAGTAAACTTTTCCCTGTAGCATATTTTTCTCCTCCTACATGTGTAAACAAATCAGCCAACAGCTAGACTGTGTATCTGTGGACAACACCTAAGCCAACAGCTATACTGGTATCTGTGGGCAACACCTAAGCCAACAACTAGACTGGTATCTGTGGGCAACACCTAAGCCAACAGCTAGACTGGTATCTGTGGGCAACACCGTCGATCCTTTTTTAGCACACACACTGATAAATATGGAACATTTGTGTTATCTGTTCAGAAAATAAATTCATGCAGTGAAATATTAATGTTCAATCACTCATGGACTGACAGACATATGGCAGATATAATGTGTCCTGGCAAATGAAAACAGGCAGTATATTAAGGCATTCAGAAATTAAAAGACAAGCATCTGATGAGAACAGAAGCGAACTTGTTAACAAACTGACTGATGAAAATGTTAAGTAATTTTTATTAAATGTCAATCTTTAAATTGCTAATTTCTGTTTACCTCATGAAAACCAAATTGACAATATATCAGAAAGAGATAAATATGATTTGTCAGGTGTGGATATAAAATATCTTAGTAAATTGCCTCATCTGTGTCACTGCTTAAATGAATAGAGAAAATAAGTTACCTTTACAGGAACATCCTGTTCTTCATTTGCAGCTTCACTTGTGAACACATAGGAAATCTCCTTATGTGAGGTAGTCTGGCGACAAATCGCACATTTGATTGCACTTTTACGAGCACCAACACTGTACTGTTCTACCATGATCGCCACACACTCATTACAGAAGCAGTGGCCACAAGTTAATACCGCCCACTGTGGAAAAATAAAGAAAGAAATCTTGTGTCTATACATTATCATATAATTTTTTTTCTCACTAACTAGCAATTTATGCTGCATTTGTAAGCTTAATTGCAAGTGTAAACCAAGTACTCACATCACCATAACAGAACATTTTAAATACAACTTAAAATGTATTTTATTCAAATCTAGTTTACAATTGATAACAAGAACTGCCTGCACAGTACAAACAGGGTTCATCTCCCCAGCCTCCTTATACACAAAGTGAACTAAGTAGGATTTTTCAGTGCTGGAGTTATCTATTCTATTTGGAAGCCGATTACCGCCTGAGGTCTGTAATCGGAAAGCCTATCAGAGCCGCTGGCTCTGATAGGCACTTCCAAAGCCAACCAGCTGCCGCTATTCAGATGGCCTGGGCTCACCAGGGGGCCGGCCATCTATATAGTGGGCGGCAGCAACAATACACGGATTCATGCAATGCATGAATCTGTGTATTGTATTCAGTGGCGGTGCGGGAGCGAGAAGGGACGGCGCTCCTGCGCCCTCTATGGACGCACCGCCACTGCTGTCTGCTCATACCTCGTATGGACACAGATGCACACTGACAGGAAGAATGAACTACCAGAGGGTTCAACAGAACCATGGTAGTTAATTGAAACTACAAGCCAACAGCTGCAAAGGCTGTCGGGACTTGTAGTATGCCATTCACAGAGGACTGTGAATAAATGGCAACGCTGGGGAGCGGAGCCGCTCATGGCCACGTTATTTTCAAACAGTGACAGCAGGCACCAGGAAAAGATAAGGGACAGACTGCAGCTGCTGGATCATGTTACATGTTCCACCCTAAATACTGGTGGAAAATCTAACATGCTCCAAAATGTGAATTTATCCTTTAATGTCATAATGTGTTGTATGCATCGCATTATGAAAAACTTATCTTAAAACAAAGCCCTTCAGTGGCACACTGTCACCCATGTCAGGGCTTCCATCTTCACCTGGTCTTGCTTCCAGGTTCGTGTGCCCCAGCCATTTCAATGGTGGAGCGGCGATAACACATAATGGTGCACAACATGTATTATGCACCATAAAAAAGTGAAATAGGCTGGGGAGTGTGAGAATTGACTTTACAATTATGATGTTTTTTTAAGGTATTCTAAAATTTTGGATTTATGCTTGGAGACTGTCTTGGTGGAAGACAAATGTTCTCTCAAGTCTCAGATTTCTTGCAGGCTGCATGATTTTTAAGCATTCATTCTACCCTGTACCTTCACAATCTTGCCAGGGTGTACTAAAGATAAACATCCCAACATTCTTCTTAGTGGGGGGGGGGGGGGTGCATTTATGGTGATGGACAGTGTTTGGCTTATGCCAAACATAGCTCTTAAACCCCGTCGGGAGACATTGGCCAATTCAATAAAAAAAAGTCCGACATTCGGCCCGTGTGTAATGTCAGCTGGTCCGACAGAAGCCAGCTTGTGTTGGAAGAGCATGCTGAAAAACCAGCAGTCGACCAGCGCTCTCAACCAATGGCTGCGATCACTGACCAGAACACAACAGCTCAGTGGGGGAGATCACTGTACTAATGTTGTTATCGTTAGTACAGCGTTTAATCAAAAAGAAAATTATTAGTGTGTACAGGCTTTAGTGTGAAGGTCAAAAAGCTCAAATCTAGTCTGAATGGTATAGAGTCTTCTTTATGCTGACTTCAGAGCCCACCAAAGGCACCCCGACAAACAGAAAATGAGATGAGATATTTAAAATAATTATTTTATACTGCTACTTTCGCCCGGGGAGAATTGTATCTCTGAGACGTGTTCTTTGCAGATTTACAGTGGTTCATTATTCTTTCTGCTCCCTGCTGTAGCGCATATATCTCTCTCTTTATATATATATATATATATATATATATATATATATATATATATATATATATATATAATCTATATATATATATATCTCTATATATACACACACACAGTATCTCACAAAAGTAAGTACACCCCTCACATTTTTGTAAATATATTATATATTTTCATGTGACAACACTGAAGAAATTACACTTTGCTACAATGTAGTGAATGTATAGCTTGTAGAACAGTGTAAGGGCTCTTTCACACGGGCGGACAGTATGTCCGCTTTTTCATCCATCCGTGTACTGATGAAAAAAGGGAAATACATTGGTCCCTATGAGATCGCGGGTGTCAGCGGATGAACATCCCCTGACACCTGATCTCGCCTGGTGCTGCAATCCTCCGATTCTGCAGACGGAGGAAAACCCTCCGCAGTGTCATGTGACTCATTAGTATTACAAGGTCTCATGCCTCATGGCAAAGAACTCTCTGAGGATCTGAAAAAAAGAATTGTTGCTCTAGATAAAGATGGCATAGGCTATAAGAAGATTGCCAAGACCCTGAAACTGAGCTGCAGCACGGTGGCCAAGACCATACAGCGGTTGCACTGGACAGGTTGCACACAGAACAGGCCTCTCCATGGTCGACCAAAGAAGTTGAGTGTACGTTCTCAGCGTCATATCCAGAGGATGTCTTTGGGAAATAGACGTATGAGTGCTGTCAGCATTGCTGCAGAGGTTGAAGGGTTGGAGAGTCAGCCTGTCAGTGCTAAGACCATACACCACACACTGCATCAAATTGGTCTGCATGGCTGTTGTCCCAGAAGAAAGCCTCTTGTAAAGATGATGCACAAGAGAGTTTGCAGAAGACATGCATTACTGCAGACCTCAAATTTTCCACTCGCATTTTGCGAGTGGAAAATTAGGTCTGGCGAGGAGCTGGGCTGCCTGGGAGTGGGGGGGCGAGCACTGCGGTGGGCTGGGTTGATCGTGAACTGAGCCTCTCCCTTTACCTCTCTACATAAACTTTTATGTAGCAGTTGGGAGCGAAGTGAATACTAGAGAATTTCACTTGAGTCTGCTGGAGCTGACATAACATTCAAGGTGGGGGCACCCAGCAACAATCTTAGGACTGATGGTATTTATACAATGCCTTAGATGACATAGAAACTTTGAACTTCATCGATAAGATAACATTTGAAATTACCTGTTTTCCGAGACTCCGGGCACATATTGGGCAGGGCTCTGGATTTACTCCTCCAGATGTTTTATCCTGAGACTAAAAATACAAAATTGTTATACCCGATAAGCTTTCATTCACAACTTCCAACATGTATGGACTTCTCATCTGAAAATGTATGCGTAGAATCACGATTTTCAATAGCTTCTAATGTTCTCTAGTGCAGCAGCAGATGAACAGTAATGTAATCTCTACATTAGCAACTACAGTGATGAAAATAAGTATTTGAACACCCTGCTATTTTGCAAGTTCTCCCACTTGGAAATCATGGAGGGGTCTGAAATTGTTATCGTAGGTGCATGTCCACTGTGAGAGACATAATCAAAAAAAAAAATCCAGAAATCACAATTTATGATTTTTTTAACTATTTATTTGTATGATACAGCTGCAAATAAGTATTTGAACACCTGTCTATCAGCTAGAATTCTGACCCTCAAAGACCTGTTAGTCTGCCTTTAAAATGTCCACCTCCACTCCATTTATTATCCTAAATTAGATGCACCTGTTTGAGGTCATTAGCTGCATAAAGACACCTGTCCACCCCATACAATCAGTAAGAATCCAACTACTAACATGGCCAAGACCAAAGAGCTGTCCAAAGACACTAGAGACAAAATTGTACACCTCCACAAGGCTGGAAAGGGCTACGGGGAAATTGCCAAGCAGCTTGGTGAAAAAAGGTCCACTGTTGGAGCAATCATTAGAAAATGGAAGAAGCTAAACATGACTGCCAATCTCCCTCGGACTGGGGCTCCATGCAAAATCTCACCTCGTGGGGTCTCAATGATCCTAAGAAAGGTGAGAAATCAGCCCAGGACTACACGGGAGGAGCTGGTCAATGACCTGAAAAGAGCTGGGACCACCGTTTCCAAGGTTACTGTTGGTAATACACTAAGACGTCATGGTTAGAAATCATGCATGGCACGGAAGGTTCCCCTGCTTAAACCAGCACATGTCAAGGCCCGTCTTAAGTTTGCCAATGACCATTTGGATGATCCAGAGGAGTCATGGGAGAAAGTCATGTGGTCAGATGAGACCAAAATATAACTTTTTGGTCATAATTCCACTAACCGTGTTTGGAGGAAGAAGAATGATGAGTACCATCCCAAGAACACCATCCCTACTGTGAAGCATGGGGGTGGTAGCATCATGCTTTGGGGGTGTTTTTCTGCACATGGGACAGGGCGACTGCACTGTATTAAGGAGAGGATGACCGGGGCCATGTATTGCGAGATTTTGGGCAACAACCTCCTTCCCTCAGTTAGAGCTTTGAAGATGGGTCGAGGCTGGGTCTTCCAACATGACAATGACCCGAAGCACACAGCCAGGATAACCAAGGAGTGGCTCTGTAAGAAGCATATCAAGGTTCTGGCGTGGCCTAGCCAGTCTCCAGACCTAAACCCAATAGAGAATCTTTGGAGGGAGCTTAAACTCTGTTTCTCAGCAACAGCCCAGAAACCTGACTGATCTAGAGAAGATCTGTGTGGAGGAGTGGGCCAAAATCCCTCCTCCAGTGTGTGCAAACCTGGTGAAAAACTACAAGAAACGTTTGACCTCTGTAATTGCAAACAAAGGCTACTGTACCAAATATTAACATTGATTTTCTCAGGTGTTCAAATACTTATTTGCAGCTGTATCATACAAATAAATAGTTAAAAAAATCATACATTGTGATTTCTGGATTTTTGTTTTTTGATTACGTCTCTCACAGTGGACATGCACCTACGATAACAATTTCAGACCCCTCCATGATTTCCAAGTGGGAGAACTTGCAAAATAGCAGGGTGTTCAAATACTTATTTTCATCACTGTATGTATAAAGGGTACAATAGGGATGAAATCAGGAAACACAACAGGATGAAATTAAATAAACCTTATAATGTATTCTTAACATGTTTAACATACAAAAGAAACAAGCAATAAAAACATAGATTCAGGGGTCCCAGTGATCAATTTAAAGCTGCCATATGCAATCAAATAATATACCAATAAATGTATGATTATCTCCTCCTGTTAAATATATATTTCTAACACTGTAGATCACAATGTAAATGTGATCAATATAAGAGCTAATGCATGAGAAATGCCCAACCACATCAAATTCACAACCTCAAGTGATAACGGTACTTAACGGGGAACTTCACTCCATAGAGAAAATTCCACTTCTCTGCTTCCCCCTCCTCTACCACCTTTGGGTGCTTATCTTTTTTTTGGGGGGGGTTTACCTTGTTTGACAGGTACCCACCTCCCACTTCCACTCAGATTGCCAATGCAATCCGAGTGGGGGTTTGCCTCCTCTTTTTACACTGTCTTCTGGGAGACACATGTCCCAGAAGACAATGCTGCGGGACCATTCACAGAGCGCAGCATGGCTCACGTATGTACAGTGGGAAGTAAACATGCCGGGGGGGACCCGAAAACTGGTGAACAACTCGCCTAGGTGAGGACAGCGCTAGACACCTGGCCAGGTAAGTGTCCTTTTATTAAAATACAGCAGCTAAAGTATTTGTAGCTGCTAAATTTTAATTTTTTTTGGAGGAACTGAAGATCCTCTTTAAGATTTCAAATGGCAGTCTCTTAGCTTTATAGCAAGGTAAGTTGCTTATGAAAGGAATCCTCAAAGTGCTATCATGGTGGTCTATACACCTATTGTGTTATGCCGCGTACACATGGTCGGAATTTCCGATGGAAAAAGTCTGATGGAAGCTTTTCATCGGATATTCCGACCGTGTGTATGTCCCATCTGACTTTTTCCATCGGAATTTCCGACGGACTTCGATAGAGAGCAGGTTCTCTATTTTTTCCGTCTGGAAAAACAGATTTTTTTCCAACAGAAAATCCGTTTGTGTGTACGCGCAATTACAATGAAGATTTGATTAACAGACTAAAGCACAGATTCCTATGAAACAATGAACCCAGTGTTGTTAGGCGTGATTGCACCTTGAACAAAACTTTTACAATTAAGTATCACAGGACATGGGGTTTATCTTGTAATGATAATTTGTGTTCGAGCATTGTTCCCACGGCAGACAAAACTTGTATATAAATAGATATCTTTTTTAGTTGCCTTTTTACGCACCTCTCTTTTTTCAACGATGCTCATCTGTTTCTTGTATACTTGTCACCGATCATATTTTTTGTATATCTTTTTTAGATACTATAAGTCTTCCAATAAGGGTACACCCCTGAGGAAAGGGAATTTCCCTGAAACACGTCGGGCCTCACCCACAGGTTGGAGACAATTTGGTATTCAATAAATTATGTTTTAATGTATTTTGATTTGTAATGAAATGTATTAATTAGTCAATTGCATGTTGCCACATGTTTGGCTTCTTAAATATTTAAGATTAAACCATTCCAAATATTATATTTCTGTTATTTTTTTGGTTGCCTCAAAAGTCCCTTGTTAGGGGGGCACTCTCGTTTGTTCTATAACATATGGGATGTTGGCAACAACTATAATCTATCCCTGGTGTAACACCTTCTTTGTTTAGTGATATAAGAGTAGTGTCATGTCACAACAGAATATAAAAGAGAAGAGAGGCGCCTATAAGTGTAGCAATATGGTTACATTTAATGAAGGTACAACATTAAGAAACTTGCATGGTTAATGATTAAAACAGTGCTCAATGTGCTCGAAGTATGCAGGGATCAGGGGTAAATCTGTCCACATAGACCGGGCATCACTAAATGGTGGACCGCGGGCCAAATGCGGACCGCCTCACTCTCCTATGCGGCCCGCGGCGGTACCGCCATTTAGCAGCCCTTTCTTCTCCCTGCCGTCTCTGTAATCCTCACAGATTCGACAGGTGGAGGCGGGACAGTTCTGGATGGAGGGAGGAGCTGCTGGAGGTAAACAAGCAGGTGAATGGCTGCTATGATGAAGAGCGGTCTTAGCAACCAATCACCATCTTTCAACACCCACCCTCTACCCGAGACATGCCCTGCCTCCCTATGATCTTCGGTCGGTGCAAGGTAAGTGAGGGGGCAAAGTTACAGGGAGTGAGGACACTATTCTGAAAAAGGAAAGTGTGTGCTGCTGACTCGCTGAGGACAATAAAGTGAAAGTGGAGTTGTTGAGGGCTGTGATGTGGTGAGCGGAGGACATCAGGGTGGGGGGGGGGGGCAGGGAGGAGCTGAGCGGACTGTGATGTATGGGGGAGATGTGCACATTACGGTGGGGGAGATGTGGACATTACAGTGGGGGAGATGGGGGCATTACAGTGGGGGGGCTGTGGACATTACAGTGGGGGGGGGGGGGCTGTGGACATTACAGTGGGGGGGGGCTGTGGACATTAAATTGGGGGAGGCTGAGGACTGATGTGGGGGAGCTGAGAAATGTAATGTGGGGGCAATGAGGACAGTAATGTGAAAGGCGCTGAGGATAGTAATGTGGGGGGATAATGTAAATAGGGTCAAAGGACAGTACTGGTAGGGGGGTTGGTGTCAAGGAAGTGTGAGAACATTACTGTGGAGGGGGGGTGATATAAAGAGGACCCGTGGACACTCATCGAGAGGTAGAGAACTCTGGTGTGCACTGGGGACTGAGGATGCTGACGTAAGAATGGGTTCAGATCTGTACATGTGCATTAGGTGCACACGTCGTGGGTAGGTCAGCCCATTTTAATGGGCTGCACTAACCGCAAGAAACACTGAGAAAGATGTCTTCGACGTCTTTTTCAAAATAGTGTGGCGGCAACATGCGGTTTGGCAAATGCGAAAAGGCACCACGGGTAACGACATGATGTTCGGACCTCTGCTGGAAGAAAACGTTGCTGACCGGACCTCAGTGAATTTGAATTCATTACCCCTGACATAGACCAATCCGCCACACCATCATTGGCATTGTCCTTGCCATGCTGAGCTTCACAAAAGGTTCAAGGCTCGCTTTCAGATCGCTCTACTGCAGTGTAGTCTTCCCGGTCACTATTGCAGACTGGCATCGGGAAGGGTTGGCGGTGTGGGGGATGGTCTATGTGGACAGCTTTACCCCTGAAGCCTGCATACTTAGATGTGTTAGATTTAACCATCAACCATGTGAGTTAATAAATGTAACAATATTACTACAGTGAGGCCCCGTACACACGAGAGGATCTATCCGCTGGAATTGATCTGCGGATCAGTTCCAGCGGATAGATCCCCTGGTGTGTACGATCCAGCGGATCTGTTTCCGCTGATTTTTATCCCCTGGGATGGATTTCAAGCGGATAAAAATTTGAAGACATGCTTTCAAATCTATCCGCTTGAAACCATCCCAACGGATTGATCCGCTGGTCTGTACAGACTCACCGGATCAATCCGTCCGAATGGATCCCCCGCATGCGTCGTAATGATTCGACGCATGCGTGGAATTCCTTATATGACCGCGTCGAGCACGTCGCCGCGTCATCATCGCGGCGATGGCGAGACACGTCATCGCGATGGGATTTCGGCGCGGATTTCGATCCTATGGTGAGTACACTCCATCGGATCCAAATCCGCGGAAATCCTCGAGGGATTTATCCGCTGAAACGGTCCGTTGGACCGTATCCGCGGATAAACTCTCTCGTGTGTACTAGGCCTTAGAGGCGCCTCTCTTCTTTTTTATACTCGGTAGCTCCTGCTGGATTTTGCTTCTAATCCTCTTGTGGAGGCTTCCAATTGTGGATGGACATTGCTATAATCTTTTTATAAGGACTATAAACTGAAAGTCTTGTGAATAAATGGCTGTGAAACAAATCATTTAAGTTTCCATTATTTCGTATGGGAAAATTCGCTTTGATATATAAGTGCTTTGGATTACAAGCATGCTTACGGAACTAATTATGCTTGCAATCCAAGGTTTTACTGTACAACTATAGTCTCATTTTTAATGCATCTTATTCTTTCTGTGCTGAAGACAACTATAAACATTCCAGAACATGAAATTACACGTACCTTCTCTAAATTAGTAAGATAAAGGAGCTGCCCCAGCTTCTTCTGTAGTTGTGACCTGGCAACGGCTTTGTCATTTAGCAGCTTTGCACGGTTCTGTTCCACCTGTGTTAAATAAAAAGCTGTAATTGGAGGGCTTTAGGATTATTTAGTAAGCATCCTATGCAGTAATCTAGATAATAATTTGTTTCCAGTATTCATATGTTTAGAAAACAAACACAAAAACAAATACAGTAATATTACTTCTTACCAATCCTTAGATGTGGAGGTTACATTGTTTAAGGTTTGAGGGTAGGGGGGTAAAAAACACATCAAAGAGAGCCCCCCCCCCCCCCCGTTTGAATGGTAACTGGAAAGGGCGGTATCTCACCCTTCAAGATTAGCCCAGAAAAAAACTCCATTGTTTTTGACTCACTCTAACTTGATCTTCCTAAAGGTTAAGTAAAAAATAATAAATGCATAATATTTCGCTAAAATAAAAATGTGCATTTATCATTTTTTTCCCACAGGAGCCTGCAAAGCATTCCACCTGCTATCAGTGAATCATGGGTGCAATGTCAGGCTCCTGCACACTCTCCCTTCAGCTTTCTGCCCATACCTCTGTAGGCGCGTTTAGTTAAAAAGCGAGGAAGCAAGGAAGAGTGAAAAGTGAAAAGTCCTCCTTCACTTACCTCATCCTTCAAATTTGGTTTTAAAGTCCTTATTTCTTCTGAGAAATCCTCACTTCCTGTTCTTCTGTCTAACTCCACACAGTAATGCAAGGCTTTCTCCCTGGTGTGGAGTGTCGTGCTCGCCCCCTCCCTTGGACTACAGGAGAGTCAGGACGCCCACTAACACACGGCTCCTTTCTCTATCTGCAACGTAGAGAGCGTCCTGACTCTCCCGTAGTCCAAGGGAGGGGGCAAGCACGACACTTCACACCAGGAAGAAAACCTTGCATTACTGTGTGGAGTTACAGACAGAAGAACAGGAAGTGAGGATTTCTCAGAAGAAATAAGGACATTTAAAAGCAAAATGGAAGGATGAGGTAAGTGAAGGAGGACTGCACTAAGGTAAAGGAAGCTATTTAAGAAAACAAAATTGTACCTTTACAACCCCTTTAAAGACCAAGTTCAAAGAATAAGCTTTAGAGGAGAAAAGACATACAAGACAAGAGATTAAAGAGCTCATAAAGTGATGAATGCATTCCTGGTGAGATAATCCTCGGAGTGGACTAGAAACCTATGAACATTTCATTAGTGGTAAAATGGCATCAGATTGCTGTCCAGCTTGTCCCAAAGATTGCAGATCCTAAAGAATAGGGAGAAGAGTGCCCACTGAAGAGGGTGTAGAATTGGGCAAAGGCAACCCTGTTAAAGCTGGATACAATCAGACAAAATACTGTCATGCTGAGGCAGACAAGTCTCCCATGCCTCTTTTGTTTACCAGCAGGGCTGGACTGGGACAAAAATTTGGCCCTGGACTTCATCCAGACCAGCCCACTTTAATTCAATAAAATGCTACGCCCACTAAAAGGCCCCTACATCCATTATTGTATATTATGAAAGGGTGAGAGAGAGGGGAATGAGAGAGAGAGAGACAGAGGGAGGGTTGAGGGAAAGGGGGTGGGTGAGAGAGGGGGGTGAGTGTAAGAAAAAGAGAGTGAGTGTAAAAGAGAAGCGGTGAGTGTAGGACCCCTTTTTACACTGAGGTGTTTTTTAGGCGCTTTTGGGCTAAAAATAGCGCCTGAGAGACAGAGGGGGGGGGGGGGAGCTGAGAGACAGAGGGAGGGAGCTGAGAGACAGAGGGAGCTGAGAGACAGAGGGAGGGAGCTGAGAGACAGAGGGAGGGAGCTGAGAGACAGAGGGAGGGAGCTGAGAGACAGAGGGAGGGAGCTGAGAGACAGAGGGAGGGAGCTGAGAGACAGAGGGAGGGAGCTGAGAGACAGAGGGAGCTGAGAGATAGAGGGGGTTGAGAGACAGAGGAGGGGGCTAAAAGAGGATGGGAATGAGAGACATGGGGACTGAGAGACAGAGGGGGGGAGCTGAGAGACAGAGGGGGGGAGCTGAGAGACAGAGGGAGGGAGCTGAGAGACAGAGGGAGCTGAGAGACAGAGGGAGGGAGCTGAGAGACAGAGGGAGGGAGCTGAGAGACAGAGGGAGGGAGCTGAGAGACAGAGGGAGGGAGCTGAGAGACAGAGGGAGGGAGCTGGGAGACAGAGGGGGGGAGCTGAGAGACAGAGGGAGGGAGCTGAGAGACAGAGGGAGGGAGCTGAGAGACAGAGGGAGCTGAGAGATAGAGGGGGTTGAGAGACAGAGGAGGGGGCTAAAAGAGGATGGGAATGAGAGACATGGGGACTGAGAGACAGAGGGGGGGAGCTGAGAGACAGAGGGGGGGAGCTGAGAGACAGAGGGAGGGAGCTGAGAGACAGAGGGAGCTGAGAGACAGAGGGAGGGAGCTGAGAGACAGAGGGAGGGAGCTGAGAGACAGAGGGAGGGAGCTGAGAGACAGAGGGAGGGAGCTGGGAGACAGAGGGGGGGAGCTGAGAGACAGAGGGAGGGAGCTGAGAGACAGAGGGAGCTGAGAGATAGAGGGGGTTGAGAGACAGAGGAGGGGGCTAAAAGAGGATGGGAATGAGAGACATGGGGACTGAGAGACAGAGGGGGGGACTGAGAAACAGAGGGGGGGACTGAGAGACAGGGGGATCTGAGAGAGTCTCTGTTTTAAAAAACGGCCCACTGAGACATCGGCCCACCGGGAAACTCCCTGTAGTCCCATCCCTGTTTACCAGTGAAGAGGAGTGGAGGAGAGTGGGCTTTATAGCTCAATAGCTCACATAGGAAGCAGCATCCCTGTAAACTGATACTTCTGGAAGAGAGCTTGTTCTTTTAAAGAACTGGCTGGATCAACTGATGAAAATAGAAGCAAGAAAGCCTAAAAAAACAAAACAAATGCAGCCATCACATCTATGAGTTGGTATGCTGCAATATAATAAAGCATTGATTTTAGGTTTAATACGACTTTAGGGTTAAACATAGCTATTTAGAAATTACTCACTTCATGTGGTTCAATAATATGAAGAACAGGGGGATTAGGCTTTGGTTCATCAGGAAGACGGACTCTAATGCGCTGGGTTGCCATAGAAAGTTCATCGATAGCTGACACATGATTTCTTAAGACCATCCAGTACTCATGAAGAAACTAAAGTCAGAGAAGGAAAAAATGTGAACTCAGCATGTGCATCATAATTTAAGCAAAACATGATTTCCCTGAATGAGGGGGGAATAGATATGAACAGGGGGGACTTTATATGGAGCACACAGTCTTCAGGGAAAACCAAATATCAACTAGTTGAAAATATAATTGTTTTATTCGGTACAGTTGAACAATAGTTAAACAGAAAATTATATAATATAATATACTTGATAGTGTTGAGAACCATAAATACATTTAAAAAACAACAGCAAAATAGATATTGTTTGTACACTTCCCATAAAATTCAAAGAATAATCTGCACATGCATAAATATTGTAAACATTCTATAGGAACAGCTACAACAAAGGTAGAGATAGCCTCCAACCTTCCCGACCTGCATCGGTTTGACCCTAGGTAGTGGCGTCCCAATCTATAATCCACAAAGCTGCATAAGATAAAGTGTAAAATTGTAGAATTCATCAATTTTGCTTTTTTTTTTTAAATGTATTTATGGTTCTCAACACTATCAAGTATATTATATTATATTTATATCATTTTCTGTTTAACTATTGTTCAACTGTACCACATAAAACAATTATATTTTCAACTAGTTGATATTTGGTTTTCCCTGAAGACTGTGCGCTCCATATAAAGTCCCCCCTGTTCATATCTATTCTCCTCTCCTTTCAATATTTTTATTTCTGCCAGTAGATAGGGATGGGGGTATATGCCTCGTCTTGTCATGGCCCCCATTTAAAATCCCACTTTCTTATTATATTTTTTAAATTTCCCTGAATGAATTCTAAAGAGGTTTATAAAAGCAACAGAAGATAAAAACAGCATAATGTTGCTAGAGCATTTAGATGTAAGCAATATATTTAGTTTTCTAACAATCTCAGGTTTATTCAATAAAACAAAGCATTAAGGCAGGTAAAGTTAAAACCCAAATCATTGATCTTAATGCAGGAAAATGAGTTTTGATTGGCTAGTTACCGGAATCTGCACTTACCACCTTTCCCTTACACTGTTTTGACTAAGGCCTCTTCCACACAGGTGGACTCCGTCGCTACAGAGTCTGCCAGCTCCCGCCGGCTCAGCAGGAGATCTCCGCTGAGCCGGCGGATGACAAGTCCCTCTCTGCTCACTGAGCAGGGTGGGGCTTGGACAGCACCGTTATCTCCTATGGGGAGATCTGATGAAAACGGACAGCATGTCCGTTTTCATCAGATCTCCCCCGATCCGATCCGCCATGGATGGATGGGGACGTATCGCCATCCGTCTGATTTTGCCGGATCGGGTCGGATGCCAGCGCACATGTCTCCGCTGACATCCGACGCTCCATAGAACTGCATGGAGCGGCCGTTCAGGTTCGCCGTCAAAACTGACAGGTGGACCTGAACGGTCCGATCGCGTGAAAGGGGCCCAAGGCCATACCTTTAAAAACCTGCATGTTCTCGCCTCACATATTTACCAGCTAAAGGTAACCCAAGGGGTAGGATGCTGGTGATATAATTATGACAAACCCTGATTTCTGTTTAAGAGCCTGAAGTTTGGTTAAATTATGATATTTCATAGATTTTCATGGTTCATTGACTAAGGACATATGTAAAACACGCATGTTCTCACTTCACATAGTTATCGGCTGAAAATAAACAAAGAGGTAGGGATGCTGGCGATATAATTATGGCAAACCCTGATTTCTGTTTAAGTGGCTGAAGGGCGGTTGAATTATTATTATCTATTGAGACTTGCCTTGTATTCTTTCTTCCATGCTTCGAATAGCTCCATGAAGGTAGCACCTTCATCAGTTAGCCAAGTATCCATGCGGTGGCTTCTAGCAAAGGTCAGTATGGCTTTCAGGGCACGTTCAAGCTCACTAGCAGCCCACAGACCTCGACTTGTTTTGGGCAAGCGATCGTCCACAACACCATTCTCCTCTTCAATCATCTCTTCAAAGATGGCAGTTTGACCTTTTACCCTGCAAATTAGAGACAAATACATTTTTTAGAATTATACAGATTACATTTTTATGTAATTCTAATAAGTTAAGGTTTCTTACCTTAATGGAGTCTCTGCATTAAGGTAAAAACCTTTATGTGCCTCCCTCCCCACCTCTTAAAGTGCATTCCTTGCATTGAAGGTAAAGAAAACATGTTGCCACTTGCTGTGCCCTTCCCTAACATTTACAGGAGGGCAGGGTCGAGCCATGCTGCGTGCGTCAAAGGACACACACAGCATGGCTCGAGATCAAGCCCACACATCTGCCCCCATAGCAAGCACTTACTATGGGGGAAGACAGTGGAAAGGGATGAGCCAAGATCGGCGATCCCAGAAGAAGACGTTTGGGGCTGCACTATGCAATACCACTGCACTGAGCAGGTGAGTATAACATGCTTTAACCACTTCCTTACTGGGCACTTAAACCCCCTTCCTGCCCAGAGGACTTTTTGCGATTCGGCACTGTGTCGCTTTAACTGACGTCGTGCGACGTGGCTCCCAAACAAAATTGGCGTCCTTTTTTTCCCACAAATAGAGCTTTCATTTGGTGGTATTTGATCACCTCTGCGGTTTTTATTTTTTGCGCTATAAACAAAAATAGAGCGACAATTTAAAAAAAAAAAAATTTTTTTACTTGTTGCTATAATAAATAGCTCAATTTTTTTTTTATTTTTTTTTTATCCTCAGTCTAGGCCGATATGTATTCTACCTATTTTTAGTAAAAAAAAAAAAAAATCGCAATAAGCGACTGGTTTGCGCAAAAGTTATAGCGCCTACAAAATAAGGGACAGAATTATTATTTTTTATTATTTTTTTTTTACTAGTAATGGCGGCGATCTGCGATTTTTATTGTGACTGCGACATTATGGCGGACACATCGGACACTTTTGACACATTTTTGGCACCATTCACATTTATACTGCAATCAGTGCTATAAGTATGCACTAATTACTGTATAAATGTGACTGGCAGGGAAGGGGTTAACACTAGGGGGTGAGGAAGGGGTTAAATGTATTCCCTATATCGGGGATATGCAATTAGCGGACCTCCAGATGTTGCAGAACTACGATTCCCATGAGGCATAGCAAGACTCTGACAGCCACAAGCATGACACCCAGAGTCAGAGGCATGATGGGACGTGTAGTTTTGCAACAGCTGGAGGTCCGCTAATTGCATATCCCTGCCCTATATAGTGTTCTAACTGTGGGGGAAGGGGGTGACTGGGGGGGGGGGGTGACCGATCTGTGTCTCTATGTACAAGAGACACAGATCCGTCTCCTCTCTCCCCTGACAGCACCGCAGTCTGTGAGAGCCGGCAATGAGAAATGATCACATATGTAAACATATGAGATCATCTCTCATAGGCCGCACAGATCGCCTAGCAAACGGCCACTCCGATTGACCGTTCACGGCGATCTGTGATTGGCTGTGTCCAAGGGACACGGCCAGCACAGCAGTTCCCTGCTGCGCGCTCGGGAACGCAGAAAGGGGTGGACGTGAAAACACGGCGCCCCAGAGAAGTAGAACCACCCTGCGGCCGTATATAGTCGTACGGCCGTCGGGAAGTGGTTAAATACTTATCCAGAAATACCCCCTGGATAATGTAAAGTGGGGGTTTCCACCAGGGGAGTGAGAAGGAGCTGCATGGAATATGAAAAACACTAACAAGGGTCCAAGTTTTCCGCAGCAGACCCATGGACAGGGGCATTGCAAGCTACTTTGGATTCGTAAGTGGCTGAGGAGGGGAAGGCACTAGGAAATGCTCCTTTTATAACTTGACTCAACATACTGCTAGGGTGTATGTATTGGCCCCATAATGTGTACTCAGGACCAGCTGCAAGAACAAGGAGGTAATTTGGCTGCTTGTGACTGCATCACTATATGGCTGCAGGAAGCTCCTGGAAATGTAAGGTGGTCCTGAGAGGCTGTGAAGGTAGAGAGGGTACTTGCTTATCCCAGGAAGTGGCACAAACAAGAGCAGTAAGGTGCACATAACAAACCTGTGCAGACCTAGTAAAGAGGCTTGCCAGGCGCCATGTTTGAAAACAACCTGTGCAGCTGCAGTAGAGCTTGCGCTGAGTGCCAATTTAAAAAAAAAACAGCACTCCACTTCCATCTCTGGATAGAAGGCGAAAAAGTGACATTGCTGGGAGCTCCACAATTAACCTCATGTGGGTGTGAGAATGCAGCATTGTAAAAAGACACCCAAGGGTCCCTCTAGGGCAGTGATGGCGAACCTTGACCCCCCAGATGTTTTGGAACTAAATTTTCCATGAGGCCTATGCACTCTGCAGTGTAGTTGAGCATGGGAAATGTAGTTCCAAAACATCTGGGGTGCCAAGGTTCGCTATCACTGTTCTAGGGCAATGCCATGCCTTACCCCAGCAGTGACCCGGAATGCCCTCTATGGCCCCCACAGGCTGGAAAGTTCTAGGTAGGATACTGGGGAACATGCACCTTCCAGACTACCTTTGTCCCTGCGGTAGGCATACCCTCCTATGGGGTCTTTAGGGACAGGGCTCTGCCAAACAGGCAGAACAAGGCAATGGATCTGTACAGCACCCTGTAGCTAATGCGACATGTTGAACTATGGAACTAGGAGAGTGCCAAAGCAAAATCCAGTGTCCAGAGAACAACATTACAGCACAGCCCTACATCTTCTTCCTGGCATGGTCACGTAAGCTTCCTCAAGGTAAACCAAAAGGGTAACCAATCCAGAAGCAGCAAACATGAGCCCCAGTAGCTCTGCAGCAAATGAAGAATCTCGCAGAAGAAAACAAGTCTTAATAAAAAGGTCACTAATTAAAAAAATCTACATTGGGAGCAGGGCTGGCTATACTGGGCTGTCCAACAGCTTTGCTTTGCCAGTTTCAAATTCTCCTGAAGGTGGCAGTATACTATCCTGTGTCCTGTAATGTAACTAACAAATTAAAATGTATTCACTACCATGAACACACTTCAAGTGTTTCTTTGTGTAACCAAAATGCTTGGTATTATTAACATACGATTCATTTTCTAAAACTTCCAGCTGCATCATAACAAAAACTTCCTAACAACACAGAGAAAAATAAAGAGGAAAAACAATTTGCATTACCAACCTATTCTACATGAGAATATTGTTTTGTCTGGATTTCAGAAGAACAGTCCTTTATTTTTTTTTGGTAGGTACTTACGTAGGAGCGAAGAGTTTTGACTCATAATCTGTGAATAATTCATCAGCTTTACAAAAGACACAGCTGTGGGGGAAGAAATAGACTTGCTGTTAGAAAAGCCTCTAATCTGTTGCAGAGAACAGCCAGGTCAGGTGAACGTTAAAAAAAAGGCTACAAGTCAGTGCTGCAAAGACCATACATGGGGTTGATATACTAAAACTGGTGAAAAATCTGGTGCAACTCTAAATGGTAGCCAATCGGCTTCAAACTTCAGCTTGTTCAATTAAAGGGTTAGTAAAGGAATTTTTTTTTTTGCTTTAAAATAACAAACATGTGATACTTACCTCCACTGTGCAGTTCGTTTTGCACAGAGTGGCCCCGACCACGTCTTCTGGAGTCCCTCGGCGGCTGTCTCTGGTCCTCTCCACAATTACTGACCACAGTCATGCGAGAGCTCGCATGGTGGTGAGTAATTGCGGGCGCGCTCCCGTGACACAGCGAGCGGCCATAGCCACTCACTGTATCACTCGACCCCTCGGCGCGCCGCGTCACTGGATGTGATTGACAGCAGCGCCAGCCAATGCTTGTGCTGTTCTCAATCTATCCTCCGCTCTAGCCAATCAGCGGCCAGGCTGAGCGGCGAAGAGGATCTCGGGACCGCGCGGGACTTTCGAGAGGTCAGGTAAGTATAACGGGGGCTCGGGGGGGGGGGGGGTGGTCGGATGCATCCAATGTTTTTTCACCTGGCGGTATGATTATTTCAGAAAAAAGGTGCTGAAAGCGGTACCATTATTTGCAAGGAAATTTGGCGTTTTATTCTGTAGGCCTGTAATTTTTAGGAATAACTCACTTAAATTTTTTTATGACGAATTTCCCCACAAATCGCTATCGCACAATTCTGCAAGTGATTATAATTTATTATTGCTGTTTTCTAGCTGCTCTAAAACCATTTTTGACATAAAGGGACACTTTTGGTTGCTATGGACAATCTACAGTTTGCAGGCAGAAAGAACAGTTTTTATTATATAAAAGTACATGTAGGGCACTGGGCAGACCACTAGGGACAAGGGGTGTGTGTATTTTTTACATACAGTACTGTAATCTATAAGATTACAGTATACTGTATGTAATGTGTTTGTTTACCTTTTTGAATTTGGCGCCGTTCTCCACCCCCGTGCGTCGTAACGTCGCAGGGAACGGAGATCGGCGGCACAGGAGGACACTGTGTGAATCGAGCGAGGTCCTGCTCGCTCACACAGCGCGGTGGCATCGCTGGATCCAGGGACAAGGTAAGTAACTTTGTCTGTGGCTGCAGCGAGGCGAGCCCGAGTCTGGCTCGGGGATACCGATTTTGGTATAAAAATCTTACCCCGAGCCAGACTCGGGAATACCGCCAGGGGGGTTAATGCATAGATTGCATTAAGGTAAAAAAAAAACTCCTTTAAGCTTTGACAAAATAAACCTGGAAGCTGATTGGTTTCTATGCACACCTGCACCGGATTTTGCACTCTACAGTTTTAGTAAGGGTCCTTTCACACAGGATGGATCCGTGATGATCCGCCCTGCGAACCTCCGCTTGCTCGCTCTGCTGATCCCCGCTGAGCCGGCGGATGACAGGGCGGTCCCCGCACACTGTGCAGGGACCGCCCTTCATTTTCTCCACTCTCCCCAATGGGGGGGGGGGGGGGATCGCATGAACACGGACCGTGTGTCCGTGTTCACCTGATCCGCTCTGCAGACGGATGGAAAAATAGGATTTTCCTCCGTCTGCAAAATCGGAGGGTTGCGGACACGGATGAGATCAGGTGTCAGTGGATGTTCATCTGCTGACACCCGCTATTTTATAGGGATCAATGTATGTACCTTTTTCATCCGTACACAGATGGATGAAAAAGAGGACATACGGTCCCCGAATGTGTGAAAGGGGCCTTAATCAACCTCCTGGTGTTCACATCGATAAGTTTACAGTCACTAAATACATTCTCCCTTTTATTCAAGTCAACAGCACTGTATGTGGACAATGGATTTAGTGTATATTTGTATTTAGTGTATATGTAAAATAATTTGTACAGAATAAACAATGGTAAAAAGTCTGAAATCTTCTAAAGGTTTAGTATATACTTGTAAAATAATTTGTACAGAGGTAACAGTGGTAAAAACTCAGAAATCCTCTGTTGTATGTCATCACTTTTGCACCTGAACTTTGTGTATCACGAATACTGTATGTAGTGTCTAATATGTAACAGGAAACATACACTTACATACATACAATGGTTCTACAGTAATTTTATATTTGCAAGTAAAAAATGAAGGAAAAATGCAGTGTTATTATTAAAGGTATTAAACATACATGTGGAGTGGAAGTCGACCAACTTGGAGGTGGCATACTGAGGCAGTCTGGATAATTTCTTGAGAAGGAGGACCCTCAAGATTCTTCACAGCTTCTCTCACCAGTTTCTGGCACTTCTTCAGTTCTTCCATGTGCGTTGTGACAATGTACTGAAGTCCTCGGCAGTCCCGGAACCTTTATATAAACAATATAAAACAGTATTAAAAAATGTAGTGGGAGGCCAAGCTGAGTGGAACTCTGATTAAACACATCTTAACATTATCCTGATTATATATGTATTTACAAAGACCTTCATATTTTAGATTTTTTTTTGGCTCCGGAGGAAAATACAAGGAGGTAAACAATCCAATGCATGCTTAACCACTTAAGACCCAGACAATTTTGCAGGTTAAGGACCTTTTTGCGATTCGCCACTGCGTCGCTTTAACTGACAATTGCGCGGTCATGCGACGTGGCTTCCAAACAAAATTGGCATCCTTTTTTTCCCCCACAAATATAGCTTTCTTTTGGTGGTATTTGATCACCTCTGTGGTTTCAATTTTTTGCGCTATAAACAACAATAGAGCGACAATTTTGAAAAAAGCAATATTTTTTACTTTTTGCTATAATAAATATCCCCAAAAAAGATATAAAAAAAACATTTTTTTCCTCAGTTTAGGCCGATGCGTATTCTTCTACCTATTTTTGGTAAAAAAAAAAAAAATCGCAATAAGCGTTTATCGATTGGTTTGCGCAAAATTTATAGTGTTTACAAAATAGAGGATAGTTTTATGGCATTTTTATTAATATTTTTTTTTTTTTACTACTAATGGCGGAAATCATCAAATTTTCTCGTGACTGCAACATTATGGCGGACACATCGGACAATTTTGAAACATTTTTGGGATCATTGTCATTTTCACAGCGAAAAGTGCTATAAAAATGCATTATTACTGTGACAATTGCAGTTTAGGAGTTAACCACTAGGGGGCGCTGTAGGGTTAAGAGTGACCTCATATGTGTTTCTAACTGTAGGGGGGCGGGGCTGGACATGTGACATCAGTGATCATCTTTCCCTATATCAGGGAACAGACGATCACTGACATTGCCACAATGAATAACGGGCAAGGTGTGTTTACACTCACCTCCCACCGTTCTTCAGCTCCTGTGACCGATCGCAGGACACCGGCGGCGATCGTCCGCGGGTCCCGCGGGCATGGAGCTTCGCTCGCAACCCCACGGCTGGGCTCTTAAAGAGGATGTACAGGTACGTGCTTGTGCCCAGCCGTGCCCTTCTGCCGACGTATATCGGCGTGAAGGGGTCCTTAAGCGGTTAAATAGGAATTTAAAATCCCCTTTGCATGCACAGATGTGCACAAGTACTCTGCCCTGCCTTCAGAACATGACAGGGCTCTTAAACACATCTGTGCATGGGCAGGAGACTTCCTGCGCATTCACAAAGACACCAAAGGTTTGTTATAATTGCCATCTCTGTGCATGCACAGAAGAACTCTTGTGCATGTAAATAATCAGGGGCCCGAAACCCTGCAGCACATTTGGACATATGAGCAAGGGTGAACCACCCAAATGTTATTCTCGCCTAGGCGAGAAATGAGGACGTGCTGCTTTGCCAGCCAAATAGCTGTCACAATTGCAAGAGGGAGGGGGGGGGAGGCAGGGCAACATGACATTAACTTTGACTGCTTTCTGGATATACTGAAAATGTAGTACTGTACCTAGCAAAGCTTTATCTATCACAGCTGGTATAGACATGGATTAGATCCTTCCATCAAAGTCAAGAACAGTCGAAAAGGCATAGGCAATTTCACCCCCCAATCAAACAAAATTGGGGTAAAGTTTCATTTTATTAAAACCTTACTTATGTTTTTTTAACTATATAAACACATCGAGGCAGCCATGTTGTCCATATATGTGCTTTTATGTTTTTAAAAACATGCTGGGATTTCAGCTTAGTATTGCAGCACATTTTACAACCCCCTTAAGCCCAGGTTCACACTGGGCTGCGGGAGTGAAGCCGTGCGAGTACAGCTGAAATCCCGATGGTCAGTCCCGATTTCGGCCACCATTACAGAGACATCTGTGTAGGTTTCTGCACAGATATCAATGTAAATCGCGGGCCGAAATCACAAAAAGTAGTACAGAAACTACTTTTTGAAATCGGTGCAGCGCCGATTAGGACAGTGCCATTGCCGGAATATGCTGCAGATTTGACATGCGATTTGACATGTCAAATCGCATGTCAAGCCGCGCCAGTGTGAACCAGGGCTTAGCAACAGATTTTTTGATAACCTACTTTGTAGGTTGTTTTTCGGATTAACAGTAGATTTTAGCAAAAATGCTGAACATACTAGACACTGGAAAGGAGAACATTGACAATTGTTATGGAAATATAATAATAAAATAGAACAGAAGAGTAAAATGGGGACATCACCTTCAGCCAAGCTCCACTAATCAATCCAAATGATTTTTCACTTAAAGCGGAGTTCCGGCCACAATTTCACTTTTTAAATATAAATACCACTGTAATACACAAGCTTAATGTATTCTAGTAAAGTTAGTCTGTAAACTAAGGTCCGTTTTGTTAGGTTGTTACAGCATTTAGACACTTTATAAAATAGAAATTGACTGGGGCCATCTTAAGTGTGGGCATCATGAAGCCAGACTGTATGACTTCCTGGATTTCAGCCTTGCAGATCTCGCACATGCTCAGTGCTGCACAAGCAGTGTAATAGGTTTCAGATCAGGTTTCAGCACCTGTACTGTCCAAGTCACATGATTCTTCGAGACTGGGGAGTGCACAGACTCCTGGAAAGTTACACCCACTACATTCCCAGGAGTCTGTGCGGTGTAGGTTAGGAAGCTTAAGCACCTAGGTGCAGGAAGAGGGAAGATTAACTATTCTGCCTAGCAACAACACTTTGAAGGCATCTAAAAAACATTTTTTTTTCTTAAAGGACTAATGAAATTTTTTTAAAACTACTGATGTAATGTTATATTTATGGGTGGAACTCCACTTTAAATTTTTCTTGACTATCATTTATTCAATGTGGCGATAAAAATACAGGATGCCGATACAGTATGTTGTGAAACTCTTGCAACAAGAAAACGGAAAATTGTATCATACTTACCAGTAATTTTCCTTTCCTGGTGCCTATCCATGGCAGCATACTTGTGATAGAGCTCCGCCTCGACTCCTCCTTCAGGGCTAGTGAATAGAATAAATTAAAGGCATAGCCCCTCCCCCAACATTCTCCGTAATATAGAATACCGAGGGTGGGAGCGTATGCTGCCATGGATAGGCACCAGGAAAGGAAAATTACTGGTAAGTATGATACAATTTTCCGTTTTCCTGGTGCCTCCATGGCAGCATACTTGTGATAAATAACTAGCTGATATGGGTGGGATAATGCTTAACAATAAACGTTTAATTAGAAGAAGACATAGCAGCCTGAACTGCTCTTCTTCCAAACTCAACAGTCGTGAGAGCTCCTAGACCAATATGGTAGTGTCTGAGGAACGTATGGTGAGAAGACCAGGTGGCGGCCCTGCACACCGTCTTCAACAAAACATTAGCCCTTGCTGCCCAGGAAGCCGAGACTGCCCTTGTAGAATGAGCATTTACTCAGGATGGAGAATATTCTTTACCCTGTAGGCCTTCTGGATTAACTTTACAACCCAAGATGCCAGAGTTCTGATGGAAGCATCTTTGCCCCTGTATTTACTGAACAGTACAATAAAAAGTCTCTCAGAGTTTTTGAAGGGGTCGTGGCTGCTAGGTAGGCCCTGAGCACTCTGGATACATCCAGCTCACGACAAGACTCTGAACCTGTGTCTGTAAACACTGCTAGTGCCCAGGTTCCAACAGGTGGCTTGGAGTAGCGACCTTAGGTGTGAACCCTCGAAGGGGCGAAGTTCCACCCTGTTCGAGAAGAAGATGTGGTCGTCACCCATCCCTAAGGTGTGAAGTTCCGAGATCCTTCTGCCAGATGTAATGGCTAGCAGGAAAGCCGTCTTTAGTGTCAGGTTCCATCTTGCTACTTGTTGCACTGGAGCAAAGGGATGGTCAGATAGAATTTCAAGGACCAGGGACAATCCCACTTAGGAAATGATCGTCTGACAGGTGTCGCCGAATCTTCAATACTCCTCTGAGGAAAGTGACTACCAAGAGATCCTCCACCCATCTCTTACTTGTTGCGGCAGAGACTGCTTCTACCTGCACTTTGAGGGAGCTCAGACCAAGCCCCAGATCAAGTCCTGTCTGAATGAAACCTAAAATATTGGACGTAGAGGGAAGGATTGGATCAAATGCATTTCCGGTAGCAGATGACAAGAACTTGTCCCAGATTTTTGATTATATGGCATTAGTTGCCGGTTTTTCTGGCTTTTAGAAGGGTTGTTATGACTCCTGGGGAACACCCTAGGGACTCGAACCCTCGCCTCTCAACCTCCAGATTCGAAGATTCAACTTCTGGAGGGTTTGGATGAACTAGACTGCCCTGTGACAGAAGTTGAGGGAAAGGAGGGATCCTGATTGGAGAGCTCACACTGAGGCGCAGGGCTAGAGGGAAGCAGGGTCTCTTCAGCCAATACGGAAGTACTGCCACCACCTGGACTGACTCCCTGAGGAGCCTCAGGAGGAAAGGCATATGCTGTGGTGAACCTTCAGGGGCATGACAGGGCATCCACTGCCTCGGCTTGTGGATGCTGCATTCGAGAGAAGAATCTGTCCAGCTTGGTATTCTTTGGGGAGACGAACAGGTCTACCTGAGGGGGATCCCACATGCTGGCAATCTGATGGAAGACGAGGGGGTGGAAAGCCCATTCGTTGTTGTCCAGGAAGTTTCTGGGCAACGTGTGTGCTTCCGTGTTCAACCTGCCCGGCAGATACATTGCTCTGGGGTCCAGGAGGTTCTTCTCTGCCCAGAGTGTGATCAGCATCACCACCTTGAGGAACGACCTGCTGCGAGTGCCTCCTTGCTTCTGCAGATAAGCGACAGCTGCCATGTTGTCTAGATGTAGAAGTATTCTCTGGCCTCTGATTTGGGACGCCAAAGTTAGTGCTAAGAAGGCTGTCCTCATCTCCAAGATGTTGGATACCACTCCCTGGGTAGAACATGACCATCTACCCTGTATTCTGGTTTCCCCGGAATGGGCTCCCCAGCCCTGTCCGCTTGCATCGGACATAATTGTGATCCAAGGATGGGGGACCAGGTGACTAGGTTTGGAGAGGTTTTCTGGAACTGTCCACCAGTGAAGATCCCTGTGCATTACTCCCATCAGCAGTATCGTCTGGGATAGTCGTCGTTTCTTCCACTGCGCCAAGAAACCTGTCTGGAACTACCTTAAGTGCCAATGGGCCCAAGGAACCATGGGTATACAAGGAGACACTGTGCAAATGAGGCTCAGACATTGTGAAGCTGTCAGATACGGGCTCCGGATGACCTTGATCATTCTCTGGGTGACAATCCTTGCCTTTGGCGGTGGTAATGACACTGTCCCCTCCTGAGTGTTGAACATTGCACCCAGGTAGATTATCTGCTGTGTGGGTGCTAGTTGACTCCTTTCGGAATTTATTAATTAGCCACCCTAGCTCTTTTAGGGACTGTAGAAGAATTTCCCGGTGACATACCAACTGATCCGGATTGCTTGCTAGGAGGAGGATGTCATCCAAGTAGTGGAATATCCTCAAGCCCCTTTCCCGCAGGGGAACCAAAGCGGATATTAGTATCTTGGTGAACACCCTGGGAGAGGTGCACAGACCGAAAGGCAGGGCTTGAAACTGTAGGTGGGTCCATCCCACTGCAAATCTCAGACATTTTTGAAATGCAGACAGAATTAGAACGTGTAGGTACGCATCCTGCAGAAATCATCCAATCTTATGGCTGGACTGCCTGAATAATCCTCTGCAGGGACTCCATTTTGAAGCTTTTGGGGCAGATATACCGGCTGAGCCTCTGAAGGCCTGTCACAGGCCTCCACCCACCTGTCCTCTTGGGATCAGAAATAGGGTAGAGTAGACGCCTGCGAAACGCTCTGCCAAGGGAACCAGAACAGCCGCCCCCTGAGGCTGAAGTGACGTTAGGAAGTTTTACAGAGCTTGAGCCCTTGGCGGAGAGGATGGAATCTCTGTTCCTTTGAAAGAATCCCGAGGTGGGGGATGAGAGAAATTCCAAAGGTGCCCCAATTGAATTGTAGACAGAACCCAGGGGTCCTGACAGCATGTGGTCCAGACTGGGACAAGAGCTTTAGCCTGGCTCCCACCGGGAGTGCCTGGGCTACTCTGGCGTCAAAAAGACTGCTTCTGCTCCTGTGGAGCCGGAAAGGTCATTCATCTTCCTGTTCAAAAAGAATGTCTGAGTACCTTTCCAAGGTCTTTTGTTGTCTCTGGGCTGTCTTGACTGCCTAAAATCTATTGGATTTGTCTGGCGGAATCTAGAGGACCTGCCTCTGAATCTTCGCATCCTTCTGTCCTGGGGAAGCACACCGGACTTCCCTCCTGACAGCCTGGAGATAGCTTTAACCGTTTTGTCTCTGAATAGTGCTTTTCCACTGAATGGGATTTTGCACCAATTTTGTTGGAGAATAAGTCAGCCAGCCAATCTTCCCGCCAGAAGACCCTCTTCACCATTACTGAATGCAACATGGATCTTGCAGAGCATCTGATCGTGTCAATGGCCGCCACCCTGACAAAGTCTGCTGACAACCGAAGTTCTTCCAAGGCTTTAATTATATCCTCCTTGGGGACATCCTGACGCAAAGCCGTCTCAATATTATATGTCCAAGATCTTATGGCATTTGATACCGATGTGAGGGCGATAGCTGGCTTTCATGCTGCTCCCGCGGCTAAATAGCTCCTCTTCGGGTCCAGGTTGGTTCGCATGCCTAGCGGTTCTTTTGAAGGAAGCGGAATCCTCCATTGGTAAAGCGCGTTCCTTTTTTTTTTTTTTTTTTCGAGTCGCACCACCGATGCGTCTACCACTGGCATGGATTCTGTTAATGGGTATAGTTTATTGAACCAGCCCCATGAAAGTTTTCTATCAGTCTTTGCCCATTCATTCTGAATGACCTGGCTAATGTCGCCTCAACAAGAAGACTCTTGGGGAGGCTCTTCTGCGTCTTCTCAGGTGACTGCAGTTTTGACTGCCTGGAAGAACAGCTTTACCAAGGAGAGACTGAAGCCAGAAGGTTGACTCCTCTGAAGAGTCTACAGGTGGTGAATCTCTAGCTGGTCAGCCTGACAGTGGCAGAGGTGTATTGACTGCTGCAGGACCAGGGAGATTAGGTTCTGTATCCTGAACCTGGGACAACTGCTGAAGTGGTTGAGCGGGGACCCAAGTCGCAAGCTTGGAGAAGGAGTCCTTCATTGTTCACTTGAGCAGGTCTACAGCGTGCTGATTTTCTAGCTCGCAGCCGGACTCATAGTCCATAAAACAGTCCTTACAGACCACTCTGTCTGGTAGTGGTGTGGCCCCACCTGTCCAGCATTTCTTCTTTGTATAGGTCCTAGGAGAGGGGGAAGGATCTTGTCCTCTGGATCTTGATCTCTCTGATCTATGACGTGAAGAATGAGACCTGCGGTCTGATCTGTCGTCATCACGGTGTCTTGAAGATTTTCTGGACCTCTTGGAGTGGGCAGGGCCACGGTGTAAGGAACTCACATTAGACAGTGAGCGCACTTTTTTTTTTTTTTTCAATACTCACATATAGTTGGTCACATACCTAATAGGGGTGCGAGGATCTTTGTTTGCAAGATAAATGACTAATTGCAGAGTTAGGCAAAAGGATCAGCTGCGGAAATTTAGAAAGAAAGGGAAAAAAGGAACTATGGAGTTTTTTTTTTTTTTTTTTTAAATAACACACATTTATTTTAATTATTTTATCTAGCACCATTTTTTTTTTTTTTTTTGAGAATAAACACAAAAAGGTAGCTACCACAGAGCAGCATCAGTGAAACCTAGCAGGGCACAGCTGAGGAGACTCTGACGGCTAACCCTGAATCTGAACTTAACTAGGCTCAGGTGGATGGGCTAATAATCCCATAAACCACCATTGCAAAGTGACTCTGGAAGAAAAAGGGCAAATCTGGCCCCTCTTCCAGAATCCAAGATGGCCGCAGTGATGTCGAGTGATATACAAAACAAAACAAAAACTGTAGCCCACCGCTGATTTCGGGGGAAACAATCAACAACTGCAAGCCTGTCAGGATAAAAGGCACCTGCCCCATCAAACTGACCGGACTTAAAGGGAGCATCACAAAAAATAAAACAACAAGCACACCTTTTTTTTTTTTTTTTAAAGGAGACCTAACAGGCAAGTTAAAGGAAGGAAGGGATGGGAGAGGGGAGAGACAAAAAACAATATATGCCTAAAAATAAAATGGAAACCACCAGCCTGGAAAGATGTGAGCTGATCCTTTTGCGACTCCACTGCATTCATCATGGATGCGATAGCAGACTTCGTTCCTAAACGGAAACTCTGCGAAATGACCCCAACAGATCCACAGAGGGGTCTCCCAGCTTATTAGCGCTAATAGCGGCCCAAGAACAGGGACTGCGCCCGGGAAAGGCTAAACCCGGCGGACGCTGCCGATTGCAGAGGTATGGACATACATCTACTCTTCACCAGCACAAGAAGGTATGAGGGAAAAAATGAGAATGTTGGGGGAGGGGCTATGCCTTTAATTTATTCTATTCACTAGCCCTGAAGGAGGAGTCGAGGCGGAGCTCTATCACAAGTATGCTGCCATGGAGGCACCAGGAAAATAACAGTGTGCCATTTTTTGGGGGGATTTTTGTTCTATGGTCCCCTTACAACTGTCACAAAACAGTAAATGTCAAATGTTCAAAACATTCAAAGTGTTATCCATACTTTTCAGCCATGGACAGCTTGTTAACTTGATGTTTATATCTGATTGTTATTTCATTTTGTACACGCTGAACAAGATCTTCATCACTGGCATTATGGATTGCACGCTGGATTACATCAATCCACCAGGGGGAGGAGAAATTTGTCTGAAAGAATTCAAGACAATTACTGTGGCAAGCAAGGAAATCCATACATATAATAATATGTGTATAAACAGTTAGCGGTTATCTGAGGATTTATACAACCAAGAGACCATTATTGTGTACACTCTGACAAAGCAGGCTCACAGTAAATATTCAAGAAGGAATACTAACCTATTACTACAGTGAATTTATAATAGAATCCATATGATATGATACAGAGCTTTCTAAAAATGGAAACAGCTTTATCATAAGACGTTTCAGGTAATCGAAATCTTAAAACCGCTGCTGTTTTTAATATTTTATTTTCCAATGAAATAGTGAAGCTGTAAATATGTCCAAACGTTTAAAACAAATTGCACTTTATTGTACTATACACAATACTTTTACACAATAAAGCCCTGTACACGCGATCGGATATCTGATGGAATCTAATCCGATGGATTTTTTCATTGGATATCCGATGAAGCTGACTTTCATCAGTCTTGCCTACACACCATCAGTCAAAAATCAGACTGTGCGTAAACGCGGTGACGTAAAACACAACCACGTGCTGAGAAAAATGAAGTTCAATGCTTCCGAGCATGCGTCGACTTGATTCTGAGCATGCATGGATTTTTGACCGATGGACTTCCACACAGACGATCTTTTTTTCTATCGTTTTTTTTTTATCCATAGGAAAAATTTAAAACATGTTCTATTTTTTTTCACTGATGGAAAACAAACCGATGGGGCCCACACACGATCAGTTTGTCCCATGAAAACAGTCCATCGGTCTGTTTTCATTGGACAAACCGATCGTGTGTACAGGGCTTAAGACATAAAGACTTTAGCATTATTTTGCACAATTTATGACACTTTAAAGGACCAGTCATTTGTTTACTTAGTTTGGAAAGTGTATATTTATACTTTTGCTTCTGCACAATATTTACTACCGTTATAGCATCTAAAGGACTAGTTACTATTATCTGAAGATTATATATATATTTTTATTTAGGTGTTGCCTACTTTGAGCACTTACTTTCATCATTGTGGTTATTTTCACATGAGATTTATTACTATTATAATTTTAACTACTTGCCGACCGCCCACCGTCGTTATACGTCCTCACTTTAGAGATGAATATCTCGGTAACGGTAGCAGCTGCTGCCACAATCGAGATATTCATCTCTTCTGTGGGCGGCCGTGTTAACGATAATGGCGGTCTCCGCGGCGAATTCGCCGCGAGATCGCCGTTATCGGTGGCGGGAGAGGGCCCCCCCCCCTCCCGCCGCTCTCCCGCGCCCTCCGCCGCTTACCGTAGCCGTCGGTAGCGGCGGAGGAGATCGCGACCATCCGGCAGCTGAGCGGGGACGAGACTGAAGGAAAAATCTCCTTCGCCCGTCCCCATAGCTCCGCTGGGCGGAAGTGACGTCAAAACGTCAGTCCCGCCCAGCGTCTTAAAGAAACATTTTTTTTTTTTGTCATTTGAAAAAATGACATTTCCAAATTTTTTTATTTTTTTTTGCATTTAAGCCCAAATATGAGATCTGAGGTCTTTTTGACCCCAGATCTCATATTTAAGAGGACCTGTCATGCTTTTTTCTATTACAAGGGATGTTTACATTCCTTGTAATAGGAATAAAAGTGATAATTTATTTTTTTTCAGTGTTAAAAATTCTAAAATAAATAAAAATAAATGCGAAAAGCAAAAAAAAAATTTTTTAAAGCGCCCCGTCCCGACGAGCTCGCGCGTAGAAGCGAACGTATACGCGAGTAGCGCCGACATATAAAAAACGGTATTCAAACTACACAAGTGAGGTATCGCCGCGATCGTTAGAGCGAGAGCATTAATTTTAGCCTTAGGCCTACTATGTAACTCAAAAAATGCAACCTGTAGAATTTTTTAAACGTCGCCTATCAAGATTTTTAAGGGTAAAAGTTTGACGCCATGCCACGAGCGGGCGCAATTTTTAAGCGTGACATGTTGGGTATCATTTTACTCGGCGTAACATTATCTTTCACAATATATAAAAAAATTGGGCCAAATTTATTGTTGTCTTATTTTTTCATTTAAAAAAGTGAATTTTTTCCAAAAAAAGTGCGCTTGTAAGACCGCTGCGCAAATACGGTGTGACAAAAAGTATTGCAATGACTTCCATTTTATTCTCTAGGGTGTTAGAAAAAAAATATATATAATGTTTGGGGGTTTTAAGTAATTTTCTAGCAAAAAAAAATGGTTTTGTCTCGTAAACACCGACTCTGAAAAACAGGCCCGGGGCTAAAGTGGTTAAACAGCGCAGCACCATTCATTTACATTTAATTGTAGTATAGATACTGTATATTTTTTACACCAAAGCAAATAAAACACGTTTGCTACTTTTAATTTGTTTTCCCCAGTCCTCTATATCCTAACAAATAAAATAATGTATATCATAAACGTTCTGTTCCTGCGTCCAGGTAATTGGACACAACTGGCAAATATCAAAGCATTGACTCAACCCTGCATAAGGCTACCCACTCCCTCAATTTTGTCAGCAATATTAAAGTGAGACAAGTGGGAAGGGACCTGTGTGACCTGTGTCCTGAGATGAACTCCAAGAAAAGAACTGTGATTGTACTCCCACCACCCACTCAAACACAAACTGGGTGTTATTAGGACTCTGCAACATCAGGCCGACATGGTAACAATAAACAAAAAGTCTGAGGACAAAGAACAGAGGCATCTCAGGAGTGCCTTGAAAGTTTGTAGCTACCCAGACTGGGCCTTCATTAAAACATCCACAAGGTCAAGCAAAAACTCTGGACCATCAAACAGAAGGGAGATACAGAATTCTTATGCCGCGTACACACGACCAGTTTTTTAAAATGGTCATTAAAAACGGTCGTGTGTGGGCTCCAGAGCATTTTTCTCGACGTGAAAAAAGGCCATTAAAAATTAAGAACATGATCTAATTTTTCTCGTCATTTTTCACATTGTCGTTTTTCACGTCGTGAAAAACAGTCATGTGTAGGCTTTAACGACGGGAAAAAACGCGCATGCTCAGAAGCAAGTAATGAGAGGGGAGCACTCGTTCTCGTAAAACTAGCGTTTGTAATGGAGATAGCACATTCGTCACGCTGTAACAGACTGAAAAGCATGAAGACTGAAAAGTGTGAATCGTCTCTCCCCAAACTTCTACTTACACAAAATCAGCAAAAGCAGCCCAAAAGGGTGGCGCCATCTGAATGGAACTTCCCCTTTATAGTGCCGTCGTACGTGTTGGACGTCACCGCGCTTTGCTCCAGCATTTTTTTTTCATGATCGTGTGTATGCAAGGCAGGCTTGACAAGAATCACATCGAGAAAAACATTGTTTTTGCTAGGACATTAAAAATGGTTGTGTGTACGCAGCTTTAGGCCCCTTTTACATGGACGGACCGTTTAGGTCCGCCTATCAGTTTTTTAGGCGGACCTGAATGGATGCTCCATGCAGGTCTATGGAGCGATGGATGTCAGCGGTGACGTGTCCGCTAACATCCGATCTGCTAAATTCAGACAGATGGAAACCCTATTTTCCATCCATCTGGCGGATCGGATGAAAACAGACTCTACGTCCGTCTTCATCCGATCTCCCATACAGGAGAGCGCCGCTCTGACAGGTCAGTCCCTGCACAGAGACTGACCCGTCATCTGCCTGCTCAGTGGGGATCAACGGAGCGATCTCTGCTGAGCAAAGCAGAGCCCGTACACGGACACGTCTGTGAGGCCCCATACACACGATAGAATTTATCTGCGAATACGGTCCAGCGGACCGTTTCCGCGGATAAATTCTCTCGAGGATTTCGGCGGATTTTCATGCAATGGAGTGTACACACCATCGCATTGAAATCCGCGCCGAAATCCTCTGGCGATGACGTGTCGCGCCGTCGCCGCGATTATGACGCGGCGACGTGCGCGACGCTGTCATATAAGGAATTCCACGCATGCGTCTAATCATTGCGACGCATGCGGAGGATCCCTTCGGACGGATGGATCCGGTGAGTCTATACAGACCAGCGGATCCATCCGTTGGGATGGACTCCAGCAGATGGATATGTTCTGCATGTCAGCGAATATTCGATCTGCTGGAATCCATCCCAGGGGACATATATCCGCGGAAACAGATCCGCTGGCGTGTACACACCATAGGATCTATCCGCTGAAACCCATTTGCTGGGATTTATCTGCGGATGGATTCTATGGTGTGTACGGGGCCTTACAGTACCTCCCTACCTTTCCGTGTGAAAGAGCCCATTTTAATTTAGCCATCCTACATGTAGCTGGAGGGTCAGGAAAACGCAGAAGGATCTTTAACAAACACCACCTCCCTGTGCACTTCAAGCCCAGCAATACACTGGAGCAGAAGCTTGCACATTCTAAAGACTCAAAACCCAAACACAAGAAAGTAACTTGGTATATATAGAGTGCAGAGAAGGAATGCAAACACCTGTTCATTGGGGGAGACAAAATACAGTTTGGACAACATGGAACAACCATCCCTAAACAGAGGTGGGGGCCTGTGCACCATCTTTTTCCCTGGCTTCCACCAACACTGAGGCCCCGTACACACGGCCGAGGAACACATGTAAAGTGTTGGCTGTCCCAGCCAGCCTACTGTCATATAACTCCAAACATTCTAAATGTTTAAAAAGAAAGAACATATACAAAGCCGAGAACTTATAAAACATTTACCTTTCGTTGTAGTTCTCTTAAATTTTGTAGGCATGGTTGCAAAGCTTGGTGAGCTTCAGACACTTCAGCATTAGATTTGGTCATGTAGTGTTCTTTAAGCTGTTTTATCTACAATAGAAACAGCAAATATTATATTATTTTTGCTTATGTAATTTACACAAGAGGATTAAGTTACAGCATTATGATGCTTAGAGTACAGTTTTTATAAATTCACAGAGCATACAGGCTAGGTTTTGTAGGGAAAAAATAATAAAGAGATTATTGCTGAGTATATTATGACTGCATATTATTATATACACGTAAGTAAAAAAAAGTCTATAGTACATATAGACAACGTTCCAATACTCAAAGCAGCTCTCCAATCAAATAAATGAGGTATGACCAGCATTCACATGTAAAACCATATGAGAAATCATTAGTATGTTGATAGGTGATGAAACGGTTCGATTGATAGGTGAAGGATTCTACTTAATGATTGATAGGCATATACCGTCCACCACACCACACATGAAACACACTCCCCTAGGGGCTTTACACTCACCGAAGAGATGCAATTCAAAAGCCTTGAGCACACCAGGGGCTAGATTCAGATAGAAGATACGATGGCGTATTTCCTGATACGCCGTCGTATCTGAGTCCGGCCGGCGTAGCTATGCGCCTGATTCATAGAATCAGGTTACGCATAGATATCCCTAAGATCCGACAGGTGTAAGTGACTTACACCGTCGTATCTTAGGCTGCAATATCACGCTGGCCCCTAGGTGGCGATTCCGTATTTTTACGCGAGGAATATGCAAATGAGGAGTTACGCCGATTCAGAAACGAACGACCGCCCGGCGCTTTTTTTTTTACGTCGTTTGCGTTCGGCTTTTTCCGGCGTATAGTTACTCCTGCTATATGAGGCGTAGCTAATGTTAAGTATGGCCGTCATTCCAGCGCCGAGTTTTGAAATTTTACGTTGTTTGCGTAAGTCGTTCGGGTTGGACGTAATTTACGTTCACGTCGAAAGCATGACGATTTGCCAACGTCATTTGGAGCATGCACACTGGGATTCAGTCGCGGCCGGCGCATGCGCAGTTCGGCTCGGGGACGCGCTTGATTTAAATGTTACATGCCCCCTAACCGTGGAATTTGAATTCCACCGGGGGATTTACGCTACGCCGGCTCAACTTTACAGGCAAGTGCTTTGTGAATAAAGCACTTGCCTGAAAAACTTGCGCTGGCGTAACGTAAATGAGATACGTTACGCCAGCAGAAAGATCCGCTGATCTTTCTGAATCTCGCCCCAGGTTTCTCCCGTTTGGTTCGATTATCTCAAACAGCTCATCGCTCAATGTGGTTTAGTCATGTAAAAAAAGGCTCCACATAGAGTGATTCAGTTTTAAAAGATTATTAAAGACGACCACTTCCTTAAAAACCCACTTATACAACATAAATTGTAACAGGCATTTGACTGAATAATCAAACTGTGTGTTATCACCAATCAATATGGAATGCTGTCTGCAACCACCACATCCACTGCTTTGAAAGTATCTGACCTTATGGCGACCGGAAGTGACGTGTGCGCATCACTACCAGGAAGGAACAGCCAGATACTTTCAATGCAGTGGATGGCAAACGGCATTCCATACTGATTGGGGATAACACACAGTTTGATTATTCAACCAAATGTATGTTAGAATTTACTGTATGTTGTGTAAGTGTGGTTTTAACCACTTGGCGCCCGTGCTATAGCCGAATGACGGTTACACGTGGACCCCAAATGCCTAGAGGACGTCAATAGACGTCCTCCCCTTTGCGCGCTCCCCGCATGCCCCTGCAGGGCGGGCGGTGCGGCGCTGTGATAATCCGAGTCACTGAGACCCAGCCCCTTACCACGTGATCAGCTGTCAGCCAATGACAGCTGATCACGTCATGTAAACAAAAGCTGGTAATTTTTCTTTTTTTCTCCTTACGCTGCCAGCGTGATGAAGAAAAAAAAGCCGTTCACCGGCTTATGTCAAAGGGACATCAGTCCTGAAGAGGACAGAGGCACATCTGCTTCCTTTGTGCTGTCAGTACCCCCTGCCAGTGCCTCCTGCAAGTGCCCACCACTACCATCTATCAATGCCCATGAGTGCCACCTATCAATGCCCACAAGTGCCACCTATCAGTGCCAATCAGTGCCACCTAGCAGTGCTGCCTATCAGTGCCCATTACTGCCACCCATCATTGCCCATCACTGCCACCCATCTGTGCCAATCACTGCCAGCTATCAGTGCCACCTATCAATGCCACTCCAGTGCCACCTATCAATGCCACTTCAGTGCCACCTATCAATGCCCTTCAGTGCCACCTATCAATGCCCTTCAGTGCCACCTATCAGTGCCCTTCAGTGCCACCTATCAGTGCCCTTTAGTGCCACCTCTCAGTGCCCACCAGTGCCGCCTATCAGTGCCCACTAGTGCCACCCATCAGTGCCGCCTCATCAGCGTACATCAATGAAGGAGAAAGATTACCAGTTTGCAAAATTTTATAACAAAATATAAAAAAATAGAATTTTTTTTTTATTATGTATTTTTAATTTTTGATCAAATACCACCAAACGAAAGCTGTATTTGTGGAAAAAAAATTCATTTGGGTACAGTGTTGTATGACCGCACAATTGTCATTCAAAATGCGTCAGTGCTGAAAGCTGAAAATTTGTCTGGGCAGGAGGGGGGTTTAAGTGCCCAGTAAGCAAGAGGTTAAGGGGGTGGTCATCTTGAAAAGTTTTAAAATGGAATGACTCTATGTGGAGCATTTTTTACATGACTAAACTACATTGGGCGATGAGATGTTTGAGATACCTGGACCAAACAGGAGACACCTGGTGTGCTCAAGGCTTTTGAATTACATCCCTTCTGTGAGTGTAAAGCCCCTAGGGGAGTGTGTTGCATGTGGTGTGGACTCTCACCTATTAATTGAACTGTCTCATTACCTATCAACATACTAATGATTTCTCATATGGTTTTACATGCTGATGCCTATCAATCATTAAAGGGGTGGTTCCACCTAAAACTCATTTCTAGCAATATATTCGTAAGACCCGTTACACTGCGGGTAGGCTGGCTTCTTTTTTTTTTTCCCCGTACATACCGAGATCTCGGGGGTCTCGTCCCTAGGCGGTGGGCGTTCCTATTTGATTGACGTTCCTCGGACGGGCGCATACGTGACGTCACGACTTTCCGAAAGAAGCCGAACGTCGCCGCGCAGGCGCCGTATAGAGTCGGCTCTATACGGCACCTGCGCGGCGACGTTCGGCTTCTTTCGGAAAGTCGTGACGTCACGTATGCGCCCGTCCGAGGAACGTCAATCAAATAGGAACGCCCACCGCCTAGGGACGAGACCCCCGAGATCTCGGTATGTACGGGGAAAAAAAAAAAGACACTGCGGGTAGGCTGGCTTAACGGGTCTTACGAATATATTGCTAGAAATGAGTTTTAGGTGGAACCACCCCTTTAAGTAGAATCCTTCACCTATCAATTGAACTGTCGCATCACCTATCAACATACTAATGATTCTCATATGGTTTTACATGCTGATCATACCTAATTTATTTGATTGGAGCACTGCTTTGAGTATTGGAACTTTGCCTATATAAACTAAGGACTTTTCTTACTTACATGTATATTTCTGTTTTATTTAGCGGCTTCTTTTATGTACATAGACTTGTGTCATACACTGTACATCATATAAATGATATATATGTGTTCTATATACATATGCTTTTTTGGGAACTTCATTTTTTCCTGAGTGCTGAGCTGGCCTTTTAGACACTGAGATTAATGCACGTTATTATGACTGCAGTAACATGGTATCTTTTAATAGACAGATATGCACTGTAGTGGGTCACCACAATAGAGTTATATACTGTAGTGAAAACTCTCTCTTATATCAAAATGATTAGTTTTGATGACAATTTTCTTTAATTATATGATAAATGGTAAAAATCATGTTAACATTATATGAAATTATATCTAACAGTCTTACAGTATTAGAAAATTTGAACAGCAAAAGTCTGTGTTGAAAGATTTGGAAAGGCTTGTGAAACGTTTTACAGAATTCAACCAGATAAATTTCAGTTTTTTTTTTTTAAATTATGGTACAAAATACATTTTAACCTCTTCTTCCAGTTTGTCATCTCTAAGTGTTGGTGGGATCCCAGGGTGCTTTGCTGTCAGAAGTTCCATCAGGTTGTGTGTAGAATGCAGTCTCTAAAAGTAAATCATCAACAGGAATTATTTTCTTCAAGAAGCAAAATCAGATCCACTTGCTTGTTAATCATCCCTTCTGAATAAAGTGTGTGAAATGGGAAAAAAAGTGTGATATATATGTTTGCATTAATCTGTGTAAAAACGCTGCCACATATAGTGTTAACATGGAACATAACTTTGAATCCAATTGACCAAATCACTCCCAGCGTAAGGCCTCATGCCCAGTGCAGCTCAAAAAAGTTACATGCCATTTCTTTTAGTGAGAATGTGCCAATGTCATCGGCACATGCAGATACAGGGGGATATCTCCTAAACCGTCTAGGTTTAGGAGATATCCGGGGTAAGCCTTATTATATATATTTAAAAAAAAAAACATTACTTTGCGTTTTGGAGAAGAGCTTCTGCTACTAACGCTCAAAAAATCCTTAACAGTGTGTATTAGTACACAGTAACGCTAGGCGCATTCCTGCATTAATGCATTCTACTAGCCAGAATTCTGACCAATAGAATGCATTAATGACTGGCGCGGGATTGCACATTAACGCACGTGAACAAGCATTAACGCCCTTGCAAAAACTCTGCTTTTTCCCATGTTTTTGAGGCTGCAATCTCCTGTAGGAGAAAAAATGTTTTTAGCTTACAGGTGTGCGTGGGCCCTAAGGGTGCCCATGGCCTGATTTAGGCATTACTTGTGATCTGCAGATCAATCTCTACAGAACAAACCCTATAGGACTTCCCTAGCACCAATAACAAGAAGAGCCCACTAACACAAGCATCACACACAGAGATTTTCCCTTTACTATAGAGCAGGGGTGCCTAACTGCTGGCCCGCAGGCGCTAGAGGAAGCAGAGCAGATGCTTCCTGTATAGCGCCAGCTCCTGTCACAGGCAGAGTACACACGGCTCTGTGGCTCACGCATGCGTTTGAAAATTTGTGCAGACAAAACCCCTGTTTTTAACGCATACTGTAGACCGGTTAATTGGTTTTCTGCAAGCTGGTCGGTAAGTAGGCTTGGTTTTTCCCTGGGCATTCCCCAGGTTTTTGTTGTTATATACATTTGTCATTGGCTCTGCTCTCTACTGCAGCCGCATGCTTCCCCTATTGCTGGTTCCTGTCACATTGATGCTCGGGGATGGTGGGTCGGGAAAAAGCCAGCAGTACCCGCCAGCAATACCAGCCAGCAGTACCCGCCAGCAATACCAGCCAGCAGGACCCACCAGCAGTACCAACCAGCAGTACCCACCAGAAGTACCAGCTCTGGAGGACAGCCTGCAGCAGCCACCATCCATACCCACCTGGGGGACAGCAGCAACCAGTGATACCTACAGGAATCCTGAGGAAGAAGTGAAGATTGAGGTCAGTTTAGGTGCAGGTAAACCGCAGTGCATCAGTGTGAAAGCAGCCTTGGGCCCCTTTCATGTGATCGGTGCAATCGAGTCCGCTTGTCTGTTTTTCAGGTAGACCCAATCAGACCCTCCATTCACCTCTAGAGCGGCAGATGTAAACAGATTTGTGTCCGTTTACACCTACCTATCGATAATCAAATCCACTAAAAAAAAAAAAAAACAGAAGGGGATCAGTCCCTCTTTCTGTCTGGGCGGATTGGATCGGAGAGCGCATAGAGTAGAGCAGGCTGTGTCCGTGCCTGCTCTGCATATGCAAAGTGGAAGCAGACCTGTCATCTGCCCGCTCTGCTCATTATGGCCCACGTCCGATTACCAAATCGCTAAAGTGGCCCTCGCTCCTCAAAGGGCTCCTCACTCCTCACCCCTGCTTTAGAGAAAGAAAAGAAGTGTAATTTTTGTGACCCACTTCTGTTAGTTTGCTGACTTGGGGAAATTATCACAAGTAGTTTTCTGGCAGGTTTGGGGACAGGCAAATGTCTCACTATCAATCATTCTTAGCCAGACATTGTATTGCCTTGCACTGCACCTTTTAACAATGGCTAAAATATTGCAAAAAAACTTTACCACATATTTAGAGCCCATTCACACAGGGGCAACACGACTTCCAGCACTACTTTGGGAGGCAACTTGGACACGACTTGAGTATGAACCATCAGGCAACTTACAAGGCAACTTCAAGTCGCCTCCAGGACAGGAGGCTTTCCAGTGGCCAATCAAACAACAATCAGCTCTGTGGGAGGGAGGAGGAGGGAGGGGTTTGCCTGGGAAATGTATGTTATCTTCCTGTATTGTTGCTTCAGTTAAGACAGTGATCCGACTTCTGAGGCGACTTCCATTGAAATCAATGGGTACAAGTTGCCTACAAGTTGCCTACAAGTCGGATTGAAGTAGTACAGGAACCTTTTTTGAAGTCGGAGCGACTGCAGTAGTGTGCATTAAGACGGCTCCATTCACTTCCATTGATTTTCTCATGCAGTGCGACTTGAGGCGACTTGGGGTGACTTGAAGTCGGATCCAAAGTCATCCCTGTGTGAATGGGCTCTTACATGAGCTAGAAATAATCTGATACTCTCAGGTCATAGATAAAAGAATAAAAATATCCAGTGAAGAGCAGTACAGAGCACATAGAGCAACATGATGTTCATTCAGTACAACAAAACATATATAGTTTTACCTCGCTAGATTTGTTTTTACAGCTATACTTACTTGTAAGGAGTCAGTTTTAATTTTCTCTTTGTGTTCTTCTGATGACCTCAATACGTCTCTATATAATTCTGCAGCCAGTGGGTACTCACCTGCATGTAAAAAAAATATATAACTTATGAAAAATATAGGGAAAGAAGAAGCATATTGGAGTGGTATCAACTTAGCAGGCTTTGTGCACATTCCAAGTAAAATTAGCAAACAAACTTTAGCTGAAGAAAGGATGTCACAACCCTTACCTCCTGAACACAATAAGCTGAACAATGGTATGTTTACAGCTTTTTAGGCTAAAGCCTCATACACACGTACAGGTTTCCCGGCTGACTTTTTACCGCCAGGAACCGAGAACCTGCCCGGTAACTTTTTCCCCCTACACACGACCGGGTTTCCCGACAGGAAAACTGCCATGAGAGCTTTGGTCGGGAAACCTGGCTGTGTGTATGCTCCACTGCAGTTTTTTCCCATAGGAAAACTGCCGGGTTAAAAACCGCCGGGAATCCTGGCGGGAAAAAAAAGAGAGCTGGTTCTCTGGAAAAACTGTGATGGAGCATACACATGGCCAGGATTCCCGGCCAAAAGCTCTCATGACAGTTTTCCCGACGGAAAACCTGTACGTATGTACAAGGCTTAAAAGTAGGAAGAAGTTTAGTAATCCATTTATTAGCACCGAGCAAAATTCACCCCAGCATCTGGGCTTTGCCAAGGCTCCCATGTTGATCTGCCCTTATTCTGGTAGCAGAGATTTTATTAGTGATTATAGCTCAACAAGGGGGTTTAAAGTAGAACTTTAGTTTTGGATAAAGGGGAGATGGATTATAACACCTCTTACTGTAATCTGTGTCCCAATTAGGGAGATTCATCCTCTCTACTTGTCCTATTTACTATTATCACTGAACGTGAAAGTAAAAGTAAAAAAATACAAATAAATTGTCCCCAGAACAGTAATAGAAGGGTAATCTTCCAACGGGGGGGGGGGGGGACACTTGTTCTGGTTCTGGGGGTCCCAAAGAGATTTCCTAATTTGTAGGGATTTCCTTTTTTTTGGTCAATGGATTTTAATTGGAGTTTAGATAACATACACAATATTCTGTTGACAGCAGATACACATGAAAATGTATCATTGTCATAGCAAACAAAGATAGGGAAAAAACAAAACAAAATAGAAAGAAATACACAGCTGTTGGTACACTGGTTGTAATATAATGAAATACAGACTTCATTATAATCAATAGTATTTGGGCATATGTAAAACATAGGTCAAAGTACAGTCAGTAGAGTGAAGAGATGACTTGCTTCATCTACTAGTCCAGGTGGACCAAGACCAGCAGTGATTTCCTTTCAGTTACTGTTTGGTTATGAGACAGAAAGTGAAGGTAAATCTCCCCATTGGGACAAAGAGGTCAAAAATAAACCTTACAGGGGTTATAATTCGTCAGAAGAGTAAAGCCCTGTACACACGATCGGATATATGATGGAATCTAATCCGATGGATTTTTTTCATCGGATATCCGATGAAGCTGAATTTCATCAGTCTTGCCTACACACCAACAGTCAAAAATCCGACCGTGCCAAAACACAGTGACGTAAAACACTACGACGTGCTGAGAAAAATGAAGTTCAATGCTTCCGAGCATGCGCCGACTTGATTCTGAGCATGCATGGATTTTTCGCCGATGGAGTTCCACACAGACGATCGGATTTTTCTATTGTTTTTTTATCCATAGGAACAATTTAAAAAATGTTCTATTTTTTTTTTTACCGATGGAACAAAAAACTATGGGGCCCATACACGATCGGTTTGTCCGATGAAAACAGTCCATCAGTCTGTTTTTATCGAACAAACCGATCGTGTGTACACGGCTTAAGAGACTACCAGAAAAAAGGTAACGTTTTCCCTTTGGTGAGTCAGATATTTTGAATACAATTTATACTTTTATATAATTAAGTCTTTGAACATCTTTGGTTGCTGTGATAAAGTCCCATAAAGACGAATGATAGGATGCAACAATATGTTTCTTCAGTAACACTGTCACTGCAAGCACTCTTAAGTGCTGGTTCACATAGGTGTGTTGGGGGAACACTGCGAATCCCCTGCAGGTCCCTGCATTGCACCCGACTCGCATTGCAGTTCACACTGCCATATGCAAACTGCTGGGAGTGACAATACAATGTTAATGACACCCCCACTTCAGCTCACACATCGCACTGTGAACTGACAGTTCAGACATGAATCGGATTGTATGGGTCAGATTCTGGTGCAGATGTGAGTGCGATGCAAATTTAGCGATACTATCTGTATGGCTGAAATAACATCACACAAACATCGCATTTGAATTGCACTGCAGTGCGGTGCAAATCACATGCGATCTCGCAGAGCGCACATATGTGCCGCCACTTAAAACATTAATGGCACTTACTACAACAAATACAATGGACCAGGCGCTATCTTTCTTACTGTAACAGTTACAATTGAAATTCTAATCAAATCATTTTTGAAAAAACAAATATGTAGCATGACAACATTAGTCCATCTCTGATATCACAAAGTTCAATATTTCAACAGAAAAAATACTCTAATATATGTGATTATTAATTACTACCAGTAAGGTAATAGATAACTTCCAATAGACTGATCAATCACATCACCTTTAATGATGTGGATTCCAGCCAGACCATTAAAAGCACAGACAAGCTGACGATGGGCCTCTTCACACTCTGTACGACATTTCTTCTGCAGAGATGTCAGCAACTCTTCCATTGTCATTGTGCTGGAATACAAAGTCAGTTATGTTCACAATTTGCATTAACCTATGTTAAAGTTGATGTCACAATGTAGAGTATAAGATTCCCTATCATCTGTGCCCAGTCTTGCCACAAAGAGTTAATCCAGCGCTGCGCAATCCTCTTTTAATGTTCAGTGAAAATGAACAGAATTCCAGATAAAAACTTGCCAAATTATAAAGTCCGTTTCTCTGTTCTTGCTTTGTGTTACAGGTTATTTACATATCTAGAGCTTGGACATGCTTATCATATGTTATGTTATGTTTATCATAATATGAGGTGATCCAAAGTTCATTGTATATTACCAGGATATGTATGTTGGCGGTGCTCGTTCCCTCAAGGCTGCAGATTGACACTGGATGGGGGCAAGGCGGCAGATGCATGGCAAGGCTGCAGATGGATGGGGGTAAGGCTGCAGATGTATTGCAAGACAGAAAGGCTGCAGACGGATAGCAAGGCTGCAGATGAATGGGCAAGGCTGCAGATAGATGGGCAAGGCTGCAGATAGATGGGCAAGGCTGCAGATAGATGGACAAGGCTGCAGATGGACATTTAAAATTGAATTATTTTCCTTAAACTTCCCTCTTAAAATTAGGGTGCGTGTTATACGCCGATAAATACGGTAATTATATATATATATATATATATATATATATATACACACACATACACACACACACACACACACACACACCAATCATGAGGAAAGAGGCTAAGTAAGTTGTATATGGAGAGAAAGCGTGACAGTGTGTGTATGAGGGGAGCTAGCAGGAGCTGGTCATGGACCATGGGGAAAGACAGAGAAGCACAATGGCAATTGGTTGTGGACCAGGCTATAAGAGAGGAGGCAAATACAGTATGTTCTTGTTAGGGGTTGGAGGGGAGAGAGGAGAAATAGCTGATCATGAAAGAAACTGAGAGGGCAAAGTAGGATACTAGAGAGGAAGCGTGCAGACGTACGCTAATTAAATACTGAGGAGAGTCTAAGGCTGGCCATACATTATACAATTTTCTTATACAATGTGTATGCAATCAGGCAGGCCCTTGCTCTACATAGTTGAAGGTAATTGTATAATGTATGGCCAGCTCAAGAGAGAAGGCAGATAATGGATTATCATGACTAGGAATAGAAAAGTGGGATCTGAGCTTGGCAAAGAGAGGAGGAGAGGAGGCCTAGTATGATCTTATACTGGATTGTGGGAAGAAGAGGAAGAGTGGGTCTGAGAATGGTTGGGGGCCATAGGACATAATAATTGTGACAAGGAGGAAGAAATCAGAGCAGAAGCATATTGTGGACACAGAAGACAGGAGGCCAAACCAGAATTGGATTACTGCTCAGTGGTGGAATGAAGAGAGAGGAGCGATAGCTGACAATATTCCACTGGGAGAGGACGCAGAAGAAAATCTGGTGATGTAATGAGGAGAGAGAAGTCTGATAATTTAGATCTGGGCTATAGTCTATGCAATGTTAATTCACAGAAAACATAGACCGCAGAATATCCAGTGCAAAGAGGAAATATAAATGTATATATTATACACACACACACACACACACACGCGTAATGGTAGTTAATGGATTGTCTGTTACCTCTTCTGTAATGGTAAAAATTCTCCACGGACAGCCTGCGGATGGCAACAGGCCTGCCTCAACCTCAGAAGGGGGTACAAGATGGAGGACACAGTTCGTCTGTCCAAGCTACTCAACTTGAGAGACCAATCTGAGATTTTGCGTAGTTTAGCAAGAGCATCCTGACAGCATACTTCATGTTGCCTATGGTAGAAATGTCTTTCCACTGGGGAGAAATGCAGCCAGTGTACATCTTCTGTTTGCTCTGGGATTTGAATCTAGGGATAAAAAATAAATACATACATTTCCGTTATGTTTATTTTAATGCAGTGAAGCAGCTCAAATGATACATACTAACGTCAGCAGAAGTGTTATCCACATGTACCATGCTACATTCCTTCTACAATCTCATCCTATGTCAGAGCAAACATTTAAAGAGTAACTCAGACGTGATTTCCCTTTAAGTGTATCTCCACAGAAATAATATTTTTGTTTTAGGGGTTGCTCAAAATCTCATTTATATCTTAGTGTACACTTCTGGGAAAATCAGTAAGCCAATCACACATTCAGGAAATTCGATGTCTGGGGGGGGGGGGGTGCTTGGCGGACGAACAAGATGACAGGGGGGTGGTGGGGGGTGTTCTGTATACCGGTACAAAATGGTAAGCCACTGCCCCCACCTATAACTGGCCTTCGCAGCAAGGAGCATTGGAGGGCAACATATGTTAGAAGAAGGCCAAGGAAAATTCCAAGCTCACTTCCAGGCTCAGTTTACCGACCAGTATACGTTAAAAACAGAGGTTTAGTCTGCACACATTTGCAAATACATGCGCAAACTACAGGCCCCGCCAAGGACCCTGATATCTGCAGTCCTACGTCTAACTTATAAGTGACTCCACAGTAGAAGCACATGCATTCTGATGGATACAGAGAGGGCAGATGGACTGAAGGGAGCATTGCCTGACCAGTATATCAATGGTACAAAAAAGTGTTCTGTATACCATCTGTGTACAGAAAGCCTCCAAGTAGCCATATTGAACTACATTTTACAGAAAATTACAGTGCAGCAGATTGAAAAGGAACTAGAATTTATAATAACAATCAATTACAATATGACTTCTGCCACAACTGTATATGCAATGTTATTTTTGTTTTTATTTGCAATATATTTTCCCCTAAGAAATTGGAATTACTCTTTAATTTTACAAATACAACAGCTGTATAATTCCTTCTATTTTTATATGGGCAAAAAGTTGCCCTCTATAATGATATACAGTATAAATACCGTAATTATTGGTTTGATTTTCTAAAGGCAAACAGACTGCAAAGTTCATAGTCTATTTGTCTTTAGTAAATCAGTCGCATTGAGTATATACCTATATATAGCTATATATACACATACAGGTATGACGTTAATCAGCACAGTTACTGAGTAAAAGGAAGCTCATTAGAGTTCTGAAAAATGATCTCATCCGTAGTTATGACAATGATCTCATGTCTACAGGACCAATGCCATATTATTACTCTATTGTAGCTATAAAAATACCATACTCAGTAACAAAAAAAAGGCAGCTAACAGCATATATTAATAAAAAAGGAAAACTGCGCTAGACAAATAAGCAAAATTAAGGCAGCAGAGTGGGATACACACAAAATATAAGCAAGCAAAAAAGTAAACTGCACCAAATGTATAAAAAAGTCCACATCAGTCCTTAGAATGACCTAAACATTAGTGTATAAACAGATGTGCTGTCCCAGACATACACCAGTGTTAGGCAGCCGTTTGAATAAAAAACTCAGGAAAGTCCATAAGCTATACAGTGGCCTGTAGATAAATTCGATGTAGTGACACCACAGTAATCATTCCAAATAAAGTGCCCACCACTGGAAGCAAATGGCCGCTTAGCAGAAGGCAAGCACAAAAGCGCATTCGGCTATAACCAATAGGATGTTTCCTCAGCATGTCATAAGGTCCGGAGTCTAACGACTTGCGGCCTCACTGCGCAGCTCGATGGAGATGGAGGAAGGAAGGCCCGAGCTGATTTGCTGTCCCCACTCACATGGTATAACTCTCCGGCACGAAAGGATGGAAGCGCCCGGCAAAGTGGGATACATATATCCCACTTTGATATATCAATATCCCACTTTGCTTGGGCCTTCCTTCCTCCATCTCCATCGAGCTGCGCAGTGAGGCCGCAAGTCGTCAGACGGACTCCGGACTTTATGACTTGCTGAGGAAAAATCCCGGGTGTTAGCCTGCTTCCTGGTCCAAACTGCTCTGCATGCAAGCGAAAGGCTGCAGCTGGGTTATAGCCGAATGCGCTTTTGTGCTTACCTTCTGGTAAGCGGCCATTTGCTTACGGTGGTGGGCACTTTATTTGGAATGATCACTGTGGTGTCAGTACACAGAATTTATCTACAGACCACTGTATAGCTTATGGACTTTCCGGAGTTTTTTTATTCAAACGGCTGCTTAACAGCATATATTGTAGGAACGTTAAAGCTGCTACAGAGCACCTCTGTGGACCACAGGTGATACCAGTAACAAGTCCTTTGCCCTCTGCCTACTTTTTTTTTTTTTTTTTTTTACACGGCTTCCAGAGTTCAGTTTACCTTTGAAGTGCACTACTTAAGAGGGTCTCATCATACCTTCAATTACCAATTCGTCTCTGCTTTGGCCAAATTTCATACGTTCTAAATGAGAACATTTCTGACACTTTCTAATACTATCGCGGTATTGTCCATTGTGTCCTTTCCCTCCAACCCTCCTGCTGCCATATCAGTGTGATGAGATATCTCCTGGGGCAAATAACAATTTGTATCTATACCTATAGTTGGTTACATGAGGGAAAAATAAAAACGAGAATCTTTTTAATGAATGGTAAATAATTTGCAAAATAATTACTAAAATCTAGTACTGTATAATGATAACTAGGCTAATAAGAGAGACTAACATACTGTTAAGGATAGGCCTGCTTTAAGAAAACAGAAGACAAACTGTTGTTTAAATAATAATGCAACCTCTTATCCAAGAGGACCAGTTACAACTCTAAAAGAAATATACTGTTTAAAATTGGTTGATAAATGTTTTTTATTCACCTGGTCAAGTACATCTTTTTTTGCAGATCGCCACATTATTTTGGCTATGCGATGGTATAATGGCAGAGGATCCTTTCTGCAATAAGGCTTGTAGAGAAGCTGGTCCCACCAGTGTTTCACCCAGTAGGGGTCCACTCCAAGGAATAATACCAACCCAAACAAATCTGGAAGTCAAATATTTATCAGAATAAATATAGTTCGAATTAGATAAAACCAGCACCATCTCTCCCTAATTTCCTCGCTATAATTAGGCTCAACGCCTGTGTGGAACAAAATACATGTGGTGCACACTTGAATACAGGGGAAATCTTTACTAATTTCAAAAGGTGAAAAAAGTCACTCAATAAATAATTTAATACATACAGACGGTCCCCAAAATTATTTTATAAAGCAGTGTCTAGCATTTTAAGAGGGGCTCCCTCTCAAAGTGTGTGTATGTTGGTTGATGTGGAGGTACCTCTGGTTTAGCTGGTTATTAAGACAGAACTGTTGTTGTTTTTGTTGGTGGTGGTAAAGATTGGAGTTGATTTACTAGGAAAGGAAAATAAACTGTGCACTACAAGTTGCAGTTGCTCCAGAGCTTAGTAAAAGAGGTAAACCTTAGCTTTGCAAAGAATACCCAATAACATGCATAAAAAAAAAAAAAAAAACAGCATTTTTGCTTGCACTGTGCACATAATGGGATGATAGAAATCAGCAGAGCTTCCCCTCATTTACTAAGATCTAGGGCAGGGGTGCCCAACCTTTTGAAGAGCAAGGGCCACTTAAGCGAGTTGGTAACCGCTTGCGGGCCACAATGAGCGGAGCGGGTGGATGGCATGTCCGGACACAGCCCACTATACTTTTCATATTGGAGGTAGGACACAAGTCGGTTTATGTCTGTCACTACTTAGAGGTGAATGGCGGGTCCAATTGGTCGGACTGTTGGACTGACTGTGTGAAAGGGGCCCAATGATGCTTTCACACTGATGCGCTGCGGTTTAGGCCACGTACACACGATCGATCCATCTGATGAGAACGGTCCACGATTGTGTCAGAACGCGGTGACGTAAAACACGACGTGATGAAAAAAAACGAAGTTCAATGCTTCCAAGCATGCGTCGACTTGATTCTGAGCACGCGCGGGTTTTCAACCAATGCTTTTGCATACTAACGATCGGTTTTGACCTATCGGTTAGGCGTCCATCGGTTCAATTTTAAAGCAAGTTCTCATTTTTTTGACCGAAGGTTAAAGAACCTATGGGGCCCACACACGATCGGTTTGGACTGATGAAAACAGTCCTTCAGACTGTTCTCCTCTGGCGATCCTAACATGTGTACACGGCCTTACTCGCACCGTGGGTGCAGCACAGTGTACCTTTGTCTTTCCTGCACTTTGCAATAGACTCCTATTATATTCTGCAAAATCGCAGGTAATAACAGTAGTCTATGGCTCAGTGCAGGTAACCCACAGGAAAACTGCTCTGCACCTGCGGATCAGTTTTAAAGCAGCCCAGTAACCACTGCAGAAAAGATATGCCCATATATACTGTGATTTTAGTAATAAACTGACCTTTTTGATTTTTTGGCTACGATCGGTAACCCCGAGTCAGACTCGGGCTCGCCTCGCTGCAGCCACAGACAAAGTTACTTACCTTGTCCCTGGATCCAGCGATGCCACCGCGCTGTGTGAGCGAGCGGGACCTCGCTCGATTCACACAGTACCTCTGTGTGCCGCCGATCTCCATTCCCTGCGACGTTACGACGCACGGGGGCGGAAAACGGCGCCAAATTCAAAAACGTAAACAAACACATTACATACAGTATACTGTAATCTCATAGATTACAGTACTGTATGTAAAAAATACACATCCCCCTTGTCCCTAGTGGTCTGCCCAGTGTCCTACATGTACTTTTATATAATAAAAACTGTTCTTTCTCCCTGCAAACTGTAGATTGTCCATAGCAACCAAAAGTGTCCCTTTATGTCAAAAATGGTTTTAGATCAGCTAGAAAACAGCGATAATAAATTATAATCACTTGCAGAATTGTGCGATAGCGATTTGTGGGGAAATTCGTCATAAAAAAATAAAAGTAATGACAGCGACAATTCTGCAACTGAGCAAATTTCAGTGATTTTGAGTTGATTACATTATTGAATAATTTGTATTATAATTATATTATTATTTTTTATAATTATTTATAATTATTTATTATAATATAATTTATATTTTTGTTTTAAAAAAAAATGTCATACCCGGGATGCCTACTAGACTCTTGTGAGTTATTCCTAAGAATTACAGGCCTAAAGTATAAAACGCCAAATTTCCTTGCAAATAATGGTACCGCTTTTAGCACCTTTTTTCTGAAATAATCATACCGCCAGGGAGGTTAATAACAGTATTCAATTCTATTCCATCCCAGAGCAGGAGGTCGTGGGCCACATCAGAGGGCTCCGTGGGCCACATATGGCCCATGGTTGGGCACCCCTGATCTAGCGCAACTGCACTTGCCCAGCACAGTATATTTGCCTTTAGTAAATTAGACCCAATATCTGTGTGTGATAAAATGTTCATTGAGTGCAATATACTTCTGTTCTGTATAGTTAGAATTGCCTCCTATTTTATCTAAAAGCAAAACAAACTCAACCGTTTGAGGACAGAGCAGGATATTATTTTAAAGTGAGCTTTTGAAACCCAAGAAATATAACCCAACTATATTCTTACCTACTTGTAACAGGAAACCATTAAAATGAAGCCTAGGATCTGACACTACAATGTGCAAGATCATCCAAAACAGCCTACACGTTTTCTGATGAAAATCTAGCAGAACAATGATTTTCAGGGCCTAGTGTCAGGAAATAATAAACAAGAAGCTTTCTTTCAAATTTTGCATTTTCTTGTTAATCTGCTAGGAGATGTCAAAATGTATTGTAGTCGATGGCCTCTCTCTACTTTCTGAATGGAATTAGCAGTATTGATGCACAGCAGTGTTTCTTCACAAAATAACAGAGCTTACCTTCCAATCCTCTTTGCACTGGGGTTCCACTAACACACCATCTATTAACTCCAGTTAGACGTAAGGCCATTTCAGCAGCCTGTGAACAAAAAATGAGTTGGCTCTTAACTTTAGCATATTATATTGTATTTTTTGATCCAGACCTACATCGTTCAATCTGGTCTCGCTGGAAATGTCAAAACCAGCTGAATGATATGTGCATACATACCTGAAAGAGGTGGATATCAAACAACTGGATTTCCACCCCCTCTTTCACTATACCGTATAAGTAAATAAATATAGGCAATTATACATACATTCAAGAGATGCTCACATATTACATATTTTGGTAATTTTTAATAATATAATAATAAAAAATAACATCTCTAAAACATTTCATTAAAAAGATTAACCTGCCTGGCGGTATGATTCTTTCAGATTGTTGGTGCAGTTACAATTATTTTGCATGGAAATTTGGTGTTTTAATTGTAGGTCTGTAATTCTTAGGAATAACTCACTTAAATCTGTCCAAACCAGAGTCTAGTAGACATCCCGGGTATGATAAAGTTTGAAACAGAAAATCATAAATTATAATATAATAAATAACTATGTAGTGCCCCCTTACTTTCAGTATGGGCACTACGCTAAAGTTAGTGGGGAATGGGAGAGTTATTTTGCTCCCATTCATAATTTGCTAAATCTGGGCTGATGTCATTCCTGAACTGTCCTGTAGGTCAGTCTGCGCTCCAGGGATGCGATCCCATCCCTGGGCGACAGTTGGCGCTAGAGGGGTTCTGGCAGAGCAATTTTTCCCCAGCAGCCAATTAGAGGAGTTTTCCCTCGTGGGGCATGCTGGGGGAGAGTATACCTGTGGCAGACGCCATTTTTGTTGGTTCTTCGCGGGTTCCAGGTGCGGAACCCACCTTCAGGGTGTGCGTATCCAACAGACCCCGGTGATATGGCCTACCAGGCCGGGGTCGCACGCTACGCGAAGTTCCATGCTGCTGAAAGGGGCCCCAGTGACTCGCTGGGTCCCTGGCTCTATTGAAGAGATCCCAAGCTATGTGCTGGACGGTGGGGGATTGGCTCAAGGAGAACCCATAGGCAGGTTATCTGAGGGGCCTGAACGAACCATCGGTGATCTGGTGACCGGGACATTGACAGGTACACTTCAACTGTCACCCGGTGACCCTGACTTAATTTACTGGGAGGATTTGCTGAATCCATTCAGCTCATCCAAGTACTAGGCCTGTGGCAGAGGTCCCTAGAGCCAGGTCAGTGGCAGAGAACTGTTCCTCCCAGCAACCTTAAAGTAGCGCTGCCAAACTCGTGGCAGGAGTTGGTCCGGGGGCACTTCACCCTCTCTGGCTAGAGTGGTGACAAACTTTGTTTATTACTACTGAGAGCAGGATTGCTCGCTTCATATCCAGGCCTGATACCGCAAAGTTCTCTATTGCTTCATCAACCTTTCCTCTCTACCTCATGTTGATGTTGGTCATGTTGGGCTGAGAATAAAGCATTCAGAAAACCTTTATTTATTGTCTGGACATTCGCTCACTATTCTACTCATCCACTTCATCCCTAGACAACGGTAAGAGGTAACTTAATATGCCGATCCCAAAAACAACCAGCGGCTCCTGAGGGGGTAGCGCTACAACTATAACTAATTATAAATAAAAATTATAACAAATAATAATGTAATTATAATAAAACGTATTCAATAATGTAATCAAATCAAAAACACTGAAATTTGCTCAGTTGTCGCTGTCATTACTTTCAGTATTTGATGACGAATTTCCCCACAAATTGCTATCGCTCAATTCTGCAAGTGATTCTAATTTATTATCACTGTTTTCTAGCTGCTCCAAAACCATCTTTGACATAAAGGGACACTTTTTGGTTGCTATGGACAATCTCCAGTTTCCAGGCAGAAAGAACAGTTTTTATAATATAAAACTGCATGCAGGACACTGGACAGACCACTAGGGGCAAAGGGGGTGTGTAATTATTTGATATAGCACTGTAATCTGTAGGATTACAGTATACTGCATCTATACTGTGCTTTTACTTTTTTGAAATTTGGTGCCAAACTCCGCCCCCGTGCGTCGTGCCGCTCGGGAACAGAGCTCAGCGGCACTCGGCAGTCACCAGTGTGTGAATCGAGCGAGGAGACGGCTCGCACACACAGCAGGGACACATCGCAGGATCCAGGGAAAAGGTAAGAAACTTCCCCTGTATCCCAAGTTTGGCTCAGGGTTACCGCTTTTGGTATGTAAAATTCACCCCAAGCCAGACTCGGTAATACTGCTAGGCAGGTTAATATATATTCTGATGTACCGCCACATGACAAATGTTGATGCAGATGCCGGGGGGTGGGGGACTTGTACATGGGTGGACAGAGCCTTATGGGGATTTACAGAAGCTAGTTCCCCATTGGGCCCACTCTCCAAAAGACAGACTGCTAATGGATAAAGTAACTGCCCACTGCCTGCTATCAATTACAAGGAGAGAACTGACCTGATGTGGAACTAGTGTATCAGCTTCCTCATCAGGCTCTGCCCACTGTCGTTTCATTGGTCACTAGGAGGCTGTCAGCTGTGAGGCTCACTGTCCTAAAAAACCTGTGACAGCAAGGGGTAGTGGCGGTAAATATGGCAAGCTGCTACACAGCGTACAGGGACAGACATTCTGCCTGTCTCTGTATGTCAAATTACAGTCGGCTTTAATTACCTTCAGTTTCGTTATCTACAAACTGGAGGTAATTCTTTTTCAATTTGGTGCAATACAAGTGTAATTCAGCACTATTAAGAGCTACCTGAGTCTGCTGCATGTGTCAGTAAAGTTACTCAAATGGTTAGTAGTACACTTTAAGCTTATATAGTGTAACCCACCTTTGCTGTTGTGCACTCTACCATTTGTGCTTCATCCAAACAGATCCTCCACCACTCCACAGCAATGAGTGGGCTTGGTATTGCCATGTACCGCTTTTGGTTTCGAAACCTGCGCCCGTCTTTGCTGTTGCTGTGTGGGATGTCCACATAATTAAGCTCGGTTCTCAGAACATCATAAGTGATTATCACCACATCTTGTTCTGCCAACATCTGTGGTTGCAGAAAGCCATGTTTCTTGACTCCTTGATAAACCTGGTTAAATGCAAAAGTTGCAAATGTCTCACCGATGTCTAAAATTATGAAATGATTACCAGAGCACACATTTCAAGCAGAACTACAGGAACTATAAGTTATGAATAAACAGTCTTTTTTTTTAAAGTTCCATTATGTTCCTAAATAAATAACAAGGGCGGAGGGGGGAGGGGATGTCTAACAAAGCTTTGCCTGTATCCAATCACCGCAAGGTACCAATCTATAACCCAGGGTCTTTGAATATTCATCCTGTGTCATTTTTTATGTATAATTTTACATTTAGGGCCAGTTCACACCATGAATTGCACAGATACGTGCTGTGCATTACTGTGCGATTCAATGCAATCCAGGTGCAGTTGGATATTAGCCCATTCATTTGACTGGACATGCCAGACTGCAAAAGTATAAAACGCACAACTGGTACTACTGTACCACGTGATCTGGTGCTGGCAAACGCAATGCGGTTGCGACCAGCGCTTGGGATGTTGTTAACACTCACACACACTGCAGATTGCAAGTGCAGTGCGTTTTCAACACAGTGTGAAAAACGCGAATGGAACATGGGTTTGCAGCACTGCATTCTGGTGTAAACTGGCCCTTACTGTTTTGAGGGTCATAATATCACAAATTCTGACACACTACATTTCACAAACTACATATTACTGTATTTATTGGCGTATGACACTCACTTTTTTACCCTGAAAATAGAGGGTAAACTGTGCCTGCGTGTTATACGCAGGGGGCTGTGGAACGTTATTTTCCTGAAACTTCCCTCTTAAAGTTAGGGTGCGTGTTATACGCCGATAAATATGGTAATTTTGGGCTGTGATTTTATTTCCTGGGAATTAAACAGACTCATCTTCCCCTCCAGGGAATTATTATGCATCTTCTTTGTCCAATAACTACAACTTCTAAAACAGATGTTTTGCTCATTTACCCAATTTCATCACTTTTGTCACTCTGCATCTTTTCCATTCATACATTTTTTAGACTTATTTCTGACAGAAGACACATATGACTTTATTTATTAAAGCTAGAGAGGGTAAAATCCTGCAGAGAAACCAATCAGCTTCCAGATTTTACTGCTAAAGTTAAATTAAACAAACAGAGGTTAGAAGCTGATTGGTTTCTCTGCAGAATGGTGACTAATTTTGCCCTCTCTAGCTTTAGTAAATAAACCCCATAAAAAATGGATGGCTGGGATCAAGCTGGACTTTAGGCTTTGTACACAAACTATATATATATATATATGTGTGTGTGTATATATATATATATATATATATATATATATATATGTGTGTAACGGAATGGCCCGTGATATCCAGAGACTTTTGAAGGATGCGGGGTACTCCTGTGCCAGCTTCACTAATGACTCTTGGGTCTAGGGTCATCCTATGTCCAATAGGGGCATAGGATGACTGCGAAATGATATCATGAATTACATGAGATGGGACAATAATGAATTGCAGGATATCTTGAAATATTACAAGTTATTAATTCTGACCCCCAACAGGTCAATAGGAGAGTGACTCATTCAATGTGGTACATAGACTGTTGAGGTGCTAATTAAGTCTACCTGGCTGCAGTGATAAAAGCTTTCTGTGATTGCATTCTATTGTCTATTGTGCTAATTAAGTCTGCCTCTCAGGAACCTTTCATTGTGTGAAGTTCTATTGATGATAATATGTGTTGTGACTTAGCACCCTCTAAAGGTCAGACGTCTGACTTATGTTCACTAAAGGAATGTGTATTGAGCACCCATTGTGTCATGTTGTGGGTGGAGTTAAGCCAGTGTTTCTTGGGGCTTCTAACTGTATATAACAAGCCTGAGTTTACCATTTAAGTATTCATTCGTTTGGAACCAGAGAACAGAGCTTGTGTCTCGTTATTCTGGGAAAATCCATATGGACCGTGTCTGCTGGATTGTGGAGTGTCGTATAAGCTGTCTTGGGTTGGTGGAATGGAATATCGTAAAGGTGTTAACCCATGACCGTTACAATATATATATATATATATATATATATATATGATATATGGGGTAGTCACATAAAATTGCATATTACAATAATGGACAATTTCTTTACACTAAGCTACTCCGCCTTCCAACAAGATATAGTTGAGCTTCACTCTACTACACACTGTCAGATTCCATTTTATGAAAGTAGCAAAATCTTGTTTCAAAATCTTCCACTTTTCAGAAGGTCGACCCCTTATTCATCTCAGTGTCATGGTAAGTGCAAAAAAACTGCCACTACCTGTACATGTGTAAATGAATAGTTCCCACTGCTAGCTTGATTTGGTCCTCTCTTGTTTGCTTCATTAAGAAGCAATACACACACTGAGGTTGATTTACTAAAGGCAAATCCATTCTGCACTACAAGTGCACTTGGAAGTCCAGTCGCTGTAGATCGGAGAGGGACATGCAAGTAAAATAAAAAACAGCATTTTTACTTGCACATGATTGGATGATAAAATCAGCAGAGCCCTCATTTCAGATATTCCCCTCAAAACTACAGCAACTACACTTCCAAGTTCACTTGTAGTGCAGAGTGGAATTGCCTTTCGTAAATCAACCCCAAAGTGGTCTATGTATAATTTTTTTTTCACACAGAACTCACACAACTTTCACCCAGGATTCAGTTGTTTAATTTAATTAGAACATGCGTGAAGGTTGTGTGAAAACAGTTATAACTAGATCTCAAAGTGTTGAAAAGCAAAAGCAATAAAGTTAAATGTACTAAAGCTAGAAAAAACATTTTTTACCTTAATACGTTAAGGTAAATAATGTTTTATATTTCTCTGTCCTCCCCCTTCTCTGTGAAGGGGAAGAGAGGGGAGAAGAGATCCAGTGCTGTGCACGGCTGCATCTCCTCTCTTCCTCTTCACACAGATGCAGTGAGGAGGAAGTGCAGGGTGAGGCTAAATCCCGTTGTGTGGGTCTATGGAGCATGGGTCCATAGACACACAGCTCAGGAGCGAGCAGACACGTGTGTCCCCATAGCAAACGTCTTGCTATGGGAACACACGAAGAAGAGGAGGAGCCAAGATCGCCGGCAGGGGACTCGAGAAGAGGAGGATCAGGGCGCTCTGTGCAATACCACTGCACAGAGCAGGTGAGTATAAACTGTTTATTTAAAAAGAAAAGATTACCTTTAGTAACACTTTAAGCTAGGCAGTAATGATCTCTTACCATAACTTGTAGAGAAGATGAGCGCACATGTCGGTTAATTTCATCTACCCACTGGTGGCAAATGGAACTGGGGGATATGATCAGGGTTGCTCCTGTGGGAACTGGCTTCATTGCTACTAGACAGTGTGGGCAATAAAATGGTATTGTGTCTACATTTTCTTTTTTATAGTTTACACAATCAGCATGCTGCCATAAATGACACTGTAAACACTGTACTCTGTGCTTGAGGTCAGGATATTGCAGTCCTCCACATATACATTCAAATCGGTAATTAGAGGTATTACTAGGGAAGACTATTTGTGGGGACTCAAAGTTCTCATCAACTGTTTGTATTCCTAAATCACCAGATTCTGCAAAAGCTGTGCTGTTACTAGTGGTTGTAGATGAGTCATCTGTTAAAGTACAAGCTTCCAAACCAGACATTCTTTTTGAAATTCCATTTGTTGTTGTAGAGTTGTGGTGATCATTTTCCAGCTTATCGTCTCTGTTTAGAGCACAGTAGTCATGATCCTTCGGCATCATATCTATATCAGTGCCAGTCTGAGAAAGCTCTTCATTGTTTTCTTTGAGATGATTTCTTTTGTGTTGTGTTCTGCTGGAAGTTCTTGTTCTCTAAACAGGATAAAAAATACTATTAAAAAATATATAGATGCAAAAGGCAACATACTATTTTAGAATAAATAGGCATTTTGGCTAGCTATGGCCATTGTAAATGCTCAAAACAACCCTGTCAGGGGGAAAAAAAAAGTGTACTGCAAAAGAAGAGGGGCCAGATCCACGTACCTTTGCGCCTGGCGCAGCGTATCTAAGATACACTACGCCGCCGTAACTTATTTATTTTATTTCGAATCCTCAAAGAATTTGCGCCGTAAGTTACGGCGGCGTAGTGTATCTCTGGCGGCGTAAGGGCGCGGAATTCAAATGGATGTAATGGGGGCGTGTTTTATGTAAATACGTCGTGACCCGACGTAAACAACGTTTTTTTTTAACTGCGCATGCGCCCTCCGTGGGGGTATCCCAGTGCGCATGCTCGAAATTAAACCGGAACCAGCCAATGCTTACGACGGTGACGTCATTCTACGCAAATTCCTATTCGCGAACGACTTACGCAAACGACGTAAAAAATTCTAAGTTGGACGCGGGAACGACGGCCATACTTGACATTGAGTACGCCTCAGAATAGCAGCTTTAACTATACGCCAGAAAAAGCCAAACGCAAACGATGTAAAAACAATGCGCCGGACAGACGTACGTTTGTGGATCGCCGTAACTAGCTAATTTGCATACTCGATGCGGAATTCGACGGAAATGCCACCTAGCGGCCGCCGAAAAATTGCAGCTTAGATCCGACGGCGTACTAAGACGTACGCCTGTCGGATCTAGCCGAGATGCCGTCGTATCTTGTTTTGAGGATTCAAAACAAAGATACGACGCGGGAAATTTTAAATTACGCCGGCGTATCAATAGATACGCCGGCGTAATACCTTTGTGGATCTGCCCCGAGCTCTTTAACTTCCCTCTATTACAGTTTCTTGTTCCAGTGGCCTTTGATCCCCTACCTTGCTCTGTCATTCTCCTCTGGAAGTTTTGGATGGCTATGTCCTTGCAGAGATCCGTGGTTCCATCCTTCAATCCCTACATCACAGTGGGGAGCACAGGCAAGGAGATTGAGGCCTCGTACACACGACCGTTTTCCTCGACAGAATCCATCAAGAAACTTGGTGGCAGAGCTTTTTTGCCGAGGAAAATGGTCGTGTGTATGTTTTTCGTCGAGAAAACTGTCGTGGAACAAGACGAGAAAAAAAGAGAACAAGTTCTCTTTTTCCTCGACGGGAGTTTCAATTTCCTTGTCGTGTTTCTTGTTGGGCTGGTTTACGACGAGAAACACGTTCGTGTGTATGCTTAGAGTGCCTTTGGTAAATGTAGCGTTCGTAATGGAGATAGCACATTCGTCACGCTGTAACAGACTGAAAAGCGTGAATCGTCTCTCACCAAACTTTTACTTAACACGCAGTAACATGAGATTAGCAAAAGCAACCCCAAGGGTGGCGCCAGTGGAAACAAACTAGTGCCGTCGTACGTGATGTACGTCACCACGTTTGAGAACGAGATTTTGTCTTGACTGTGTACGCAAAGAAAGCTTGTCAAGATTCTCGACAAGCCTAACAAGGAACTCGTCGAGGAAAACGATGTTTAATTTACAACGAGTTCCTTGGTCGTGTGTACGAGGCCTAACAAGTGTAGAATGCTAACGAGACTAATGGATGCTTCATCCCTGGAATATAGGGAGGGTATGAGAGTTCTTCTCCTGCAGGTCACCATTGTATGAAAAAAATAATAATTTTGTATTATTATCACATGGTCGCTTTAGCCTTTTGTTGTGATTATCCCATAAACGGCATCGAAGAATTGAAGAGCAAGAAAGAAACTACGTAAACTAATACTCATGTACAAGGTGATGCAAAGGACACATTGTTCAAACAGATCAATTTTTTATTTTGTACTAACAAAGTATGCTATTGCCAGTTGCCTTTCTTTGTGTCTACTTTGCACCAGATATGGCTACAAATTGTAAATTAATGTGACCTATAAACTGTACAACTCAATTGGAAAACAAACTGAAATCTTTTGGGGGGGGTAAAAATAAACATAATAATATGTTTGCATAAGTGTGCACACCCTCTTATTAACTGGGGTGTTCAGCACACACCTGCCATCATTTAACCACTTAAGGACCGCCGCACGTCGATATACGTCGGCAGAATGTCACGGCTGGGCACATGGACGTATATATACATCCCCTTTAAGAGCCCAGCCGCGACCCGGTCCGAAGCTCTGTGATCGCGCCCGCGGGACACGATTGCCGCGGGGTGTTTCGCGATCGGGTCACAGGAGCTGAAGAACGGGGAGAGGTGAGTGTAAACAAACCTTCCTCGTTCTTTTCTGTGGCAGTGCCAGTGATCGTCTGTTCCCTGATATAGGGAACGACGATCACTGACGTCACACGTCCAGCCCCGCTCCCCTACGGTTAGAAACACACAAGGTCACACTTAACCCCTACAGCGCCCCCTAGTGGTTAACCCCTTCACTGCCATTGTCATTTTCACAGTAATCGGTGCATTTTTATAGCACTTTTCGCTGTGAAAATGACAATGGTCCCAAAAATATATCAAAAGTGTCCGATGTGTCTGCCATAATGTCGCAGTCACGAAAAAAATCGCTGATCGCCGCAATTAGTAGAAAAAAAATATTAATAAAAATGGCATAAAACTATTCCCCAATTTTGTAAACGCTATAAATTTTGCGCAAACCAATCGATAAACGCTTATTGCGTAAAAAATTGTTTTTTTATATATTTTTCGGGGATATTTAGAGTCGGTTCACACTAGGGCGACACGACTTCCAGCGCGACTTTCAGAGGCGACTCCGACACGACTTGAGCATGAACCACAGGGCGATCTGGGGCGATTTACAACATGACTTGAAGTCGTCTCCAGCACAGGAGACTTTCCAGTGGCCAATCAAACAACAATCAGCTCTAGGGGAGGGAGGGGGAGGGAGAGGTTTGCCTGAGAAATGTATGTTATCTTCCTGGAAAGTCGCTTCAGTTAAGACAGTGATCAGACTTGGATCAGACTTGGAGGTGACTTCCATTGAAATCAATGGGTACAAATCGCCTACAAGTCGGATTGAAGTAGTACAGGAACTTCTTTTGAAGTCGGAGCGACTCGAGTCGTGTGTATTAACACCGCTCCCATTCACTTGCATTGTTTTTCTCAACAACGCGACTTGGGACGACTTGAGGCGACTTCAAGTCGGATCCCAAGTCACCCCAGTGTGAACCGGCTCTTATTATACGGTAGCAAAAAATAAAAAATATTGAATTTTTTTCAAAATTGACGCTCTATTTTTGTTTATAGCGCAAAAAATAAAAACCGCAGAGGTGATCAAATATCACCAAAAGAAAGATCTATTTGTGGGAAAAAAAGGACGCCAATTTTGTTTGGGACCGCGCAATTGTCAGTTAAAGCAGTGCCGAATCGCAAAAAGGGGCAAGGTCCTTAACCTGCATATTGGTCCGGGTCTTAAACGGTTAAAGTGCCTCCAATTAACTATGAATAAAGTTCAGTTGTTCTAGTAAGACCTGGCATTTTCTTAGTTGCATCCTACAGCAAAATTCATAGTCCGCAGAGAGCTTCCAAAGCATCAGGGGGATCTCATTGTTAAAGGGTATCAGTCAGGAGAAGGGTACAAAAGAATTTCCAAGGCATTAGATATATCATGGAACACAGCAAATGCAGTCATCATCAAATGGAGAAAAAATGTCACATCAGTGACATTACTAAGAACTGGCCATCCCTCCAAAATTGATGAAAAAATTTGAAGAAAACTGGTCAAAGATACTGCCAAAACATTAACGGAGCTGCAGGAATATCTGGCAAGTACTGGCTGTGTGGTACATCGGACAACAATCTCCTGTATTCTTCATATGTCTGGGCTATGGGGTAGAGTGGCAAGATGGAAGCCTTTTCTTACGAAGAAAACCATCCAAGCCCGGCTAAATTTAGCAAAGACACATCTGAAGTCTCCAATAAGCATGAGGGGAAAATGTGTTATGGTCTGATGAAACCAAGATTGAACTTTTTGGCCATAATTCCAAAAGATGTTTGGCACAGAAAAAACACTGCACTTCAAAAGAACACCATACCCACAAGGAAACATGGTGGTGGCAGCATCATGCTTTGGGGCTGTTTTTCTTCAGCTGGAACAGGGGCCTTAGTCAAGGTAGAGGGAATTATGAACAGTTCCAAATACCAGACAATATCGGCACAAAACCGCAGGCTTCTGCTAGAAAGCTGAGCATGAAGAGGACCTTCATCTGTCAGCATGACAATGACCCAAAGCATACATCCAAATCAACAAAGGAATGGCTTAAGCAGAAGATTAAAGTTTTGGAATGGCCCAGACAGAGCCCAGACCTGAATCCTATTGAAAATCTGTGGGGTGATCTGAAGAGGGCTGTGCACAGAATATGCCCTCGCAATCTGACAGATTTGGAGTGTTTTTGCAAAGAAGAGTGGGCAAATATTGCCAAGTCTAGATGTGCAATGCTGATAGACTCATACCCAAAAAGAGAGTACTGTAGTAATATCAAAAGGTGCTTCAACAAAGTATACGTTTAAGGGTTTGCACACTTATGCAACCATATTATTTTAGTTTTTTATTTTCACTTCCTTCCACCTAAAATATTTCAGTTTGTTGTTCAACTGAGTTGTACAGTTTATAGGTCAGATTAAAAGTGGACAGCGTTCTGAAATGATTTATCTTTATCTCATTTCTTTACATCACAGAAACCTGACATTTTAACAGGGGTGTGTAGACTTTTTATATCCACTGTATATGTATAAGTTACAGTAATTTAATTGTACTACGGTTACAACTTCTTTATCTTTTCAATAAAATCTTTATTAATAAAAAATAAACATTTTGGCTGATTAAAAAAAAAACATCTTGAGACAATAGCACAAGCTGAACCATATGTGGTGCCCAGTATAGAAAGCGAAGCTGTACCAGGAATCCATAAGGATGCAGGCCTTATATCTGGTAAAAATTACAATTTGCAAGTCATATCTTGTGACAGGAATAACACATTCTTTAAAAGGTTAATAAAGGAAAAAAATGTTTTCTTTAAAATAACAAACATGTCATACTTACCTCCACTGTGCAGTTCGTTTTGCACAGAGTGGCCCCGATCCACGTCTTCTGGGGTCCCTCGGTGGCTGTCTCTGGTCCTCCCCGCAAGAACTCACCACATTCATGCGAGAGAGCTCACATGGTGATGAGTCCTTGCGGGCGCGCTCCCGTGATACAGCAAGCAACCATATTACAACTGTATAGCAACTGTATAACTCGGCCCCGCCCCTCGGCGCGCCGCATCACTGGATGTCGCTGCTCTCAATCCATCTGCTCTAGCCAATCGGCGGCCAGGCTGAGCGGCGAAGAGTATCTCGGGACCGAGAGCAGGACTTTGGTGGGGTCAGGTAAGTAAAACGGGGGCTCGGGGGGGGGGGGGGGGCGGCATCATAGATTGCATTAAGGTGAAAAAAATGTTCCTTTACAACTCCTTTAACGTCTAGTGCTAAGAATATTATATATATATATATATATATATATATATATATTAACAAAAATAAATTAGGAGGTCTGCTTATCTTATGAATCTTACTGTTTGGACAGCGGTAAGGACTTTTGTCCTCCAGCTCTCAGCATCAGCCTAATAAATGGAGAAAAAATGAAAAACACTGGTTTATGCAGCATTTAGTGTGAATGTAATGGTGCGCTAAAATCAACCCTGATGTAGTGCACAGTGAGAATAACTGGGACATGAATAAGTCACGTGGCATTGACGCAACGCATAGGGGGAGGAGCCGAGTGACACGATCGAGTGAGGAGATTGCCTTTCACTGAGCTGCTATGCGCTTCTGATTCCTGGCTACATGTGAGTGCTTATACACACGCAATTGTTTGGCATTATGCGGAATGGTGATTACACTGTGCAATGATCGTTTCCTCTCTTTCTTGGTATATATCCTGCTCATCACATACAAGCAATTGTAGATTGAGATCAAGTGCATGTTGATGAAGGAAGATCTATGAGTGTACCCACGGACATCACGTACCACCTTTATCCAGGACTCTTATCATCTAGGGGCTGTCAGTTATTTGTTTGCACATTATTGTTTAGGATCACTTATGTCAGCATTCTAGTCAGTCATTGCCCTATTATTATTTATAAGCACAGAGCTTATGTTTCACTAGGATCATTTTCAGTTATTCTCACTGTGCACTACATCAGGGTTGATTTTAGAGCACCATTACATTCACACTATTGCAATTTTTGGTCACAGGTTACTTTGAATGGTTGCAGCTGCTATCATTTATTCATCCTTTTGTTTCATTCATTTGATACATAGTAGCGCTTTAGTATCAATTTCTATTTTTATGCAGCATTTGTTTTTCACCAATGTGCTACAGTTCATAAAAGTCTTGCATGGTGCATTTTAGAATTTGAGTCAATTGAAGGATAGCATGACTAAAGCAAGTTAGGATAGTATGTGTTAGCACATACATTTTCTTATAAAAGTAGATTTATAGGTAGATTCAGAAAGAGTTAGGCTGGCTTATCAGTAGATAAGCCGACCTAACTCAGAATCTAAGCTGACCTATGTTTAAGCGTATGCTTGCGCCGTCCTATCTTAGATTGCAATATTTTGGATGGCCGCTAGGTGGCGCTTCCATTGCGGTCGGCGTAGAATATGTAAATGAGGGGATATGCCGATTCACGAACGTACGCCAGGCCGACGCAGTACTTTTACGCCGTTTACGTAAGAGATAGGCCGGGTAAAGTTAGAGCTAGGCCCTAGTGGAATAGTAATGTCAAGTATGGCCGCCGTTCCCGCCGCGAAATTCGAAATGTTTACGTCGTCCGCAAATCGGGATTTACGTCGTTTACGTCCACGTCGAAATCAATATGCCCGTACGGCGTGCTTAGCCGCAATGCGCACTGGGAAATGTAGGCGCCCGGCGCATGCGCAGTAGCCAAAAAACGTCAAAAACTTGAGGTCAAGCCTCATTACCATTAAACACGCCCCCCTCCAACCCATTTGAATTAGGCGCCCTGACGCCCGCCGAGTTTACACTACGCCGCCCTAAGTAAGGAGGCAAGTGCTTTGAGAATCATGTACTTGCCTCTCTTACTTAAGGCGGCCTAATGTAAACAAGCTAGGCTACGCCGCCGCAAATTAGCGCGCCCCTACCTGAATCTACCTATTAGACTATTACTTATTGTGCATTTTTAGACCATAAGTAAAAACTTGACATTAGGTTTGCCTTGCTGCTGTAATTTAAAAAAAAAAGACAGTGCAACCCTGGAGGGAGTATTTGGAAATACTTACCTTTTTCCTAGTGTCCCTGGAGTAAGATTGGCCACTACTTCACCATCACTTCCACTGTTCAGGTGTAGACAGGGGTGGATTCTGCTCAGGAAGATGCAGCTAATCAGTGTCTTCCTGCCTTCTAGAGCCCACTCTTAATGCCAAAACAAAACCCTCCTATCCTTTACAGCCATGGAAGCTGCCATCTTAGCATTTGTTTGATCTGCAGTTGCCAAGGTGATGCATATGTGATCAGTTATGATACAAGACATTTAATGATTTGACCATTTGTTCGGGTTAACAAGCACTTTCAATAGTTATCATCCACAGCATGCATTGAATGTTTTTTTTTCCTTGCAAACTTCTTTTATGGACAAATTGAAAATACAAGAATTTGATGTTACCGTTTTTAAATTTTAAGTTAAATTAATGGGATTTATTTCCACTATAGACAAAGGCTCACAGAGGCTACAAGTCCTCAACAAAGAAGTAAAAAGGAAAGTGTTTCCAGTAAACAGAGTATATACTATCAAGCGTTTCATACCAGTGTTTGTTGTTTATCTTGTGTCATCTCTTCTTTGTAATTCACCCCCAGCTTAAAAGATCCTTGAAGTCCACGTCCTTTAACCTGCTCCACAATCTTTTTAGATAGTAGTTTTTCCAATGTCTTTTTAAGCAGCCGATGGTTTCTCTGCATGTCATAACTGTATACAGAGTTCACATATTTAAGTATGCCGATTACAGACACACCTTTGCTTACACTCAATTCCTTGATTGCTGCAAGAATCATAACTTGTAAACCTATAAAAGCAAAACGATATTTTAAGTATAATAAACTATTAAATTGTGTTTTGGTTTGTTGAGATTATTTATTAATTATGCAAACATTAATAAACATAAAGAGTTTCTGTTCGAACTACACAAACGTACCAAGGGGTGGTCTGTAAACTATGCACTAAACTAAACTATGACTAAAAGTGGCATAAAATAAAGGAGGTTATTATTCACAAAATACCGTATATACTCGAGTATAAGCTGACCCGAATATAAGCTGAGGCACCTAATTTAACCACAAAAAAAATGGGAAAACGCATTGACTCGAGTATATGGTCCCCATCTGCATGCCTCACTGTGCCTCACTGTATCCATGTGCATGCCTCACTGTGTCCATGCCTCACTGTATCCATGCCTCACTGTGCCCCCATGCCTCACTGTGCCCCCATGCCTCACTGTGCCCCCATGCCCCACTGTGCCCCCATGCCTCACTTTGTCCATACCTCACTGTGCCCATGCCTCACTGTGTCCATGACTAGACTTACGTTTAACATGGGTGTATATAGAAGGGGTGCCCGGCTTTGAAAAATCGCTGCTCCCCGGCCGTAGATCCCCCAGACAGCAAACTTTGCACACTTGTAGAGGAGAACTGGGGCCGGTACCGGGTCCCCAAATTTATTGGAGAAATGACCGTTTAACATGGGAGTCTATGGAGGGGTGCCCGAATTTGAAAAATCGGTGCTCCCCGGCCGTAGGTCCAACCGGACAGCAAACTTTGCACACTTGTAGAGGAAGAGTGTGGCTATATGTGTGCCAAGGTGGGGTCCAGGTGACCTACGGCCGGCCGGTATCGGGTCCCCAAAGTAGGGGAGATCAGGCGCAAAAAGGTGACTCGAGGGGGGCATTTTCAGCACAAAAAAATGTGCTGAAAAACTCGGCTTATACTCGAGTATATATACGGTAACACATTTGTATGTAAAATCTTCAATATCTATACAGAAATTTAATCCAAAAGAGAGAACAGAAATCATGGGTCTTGAAAGGAGGATGCACAGTAAAGATTTTATTTTGACGTTTTCGATGAGGCACAAGCTCATCTTCTTCCAGACCTGTCCTGAGGAAGATGAGCTTGTGCTTCATCGAAAACGTCAAAATAAAATCTTCACTGTCCATTAACCTCTCAAGACCCATGAGTGTCGCCCTCTCTTTTGGATTATATGTAGTAAAGTCTATGCTGCGCACCCGGGCCCATTTTTTATCACTGATATGTGTGCAGTGGTAAACACCGGATTATATAGAAATAACCGATATGCTCTAGCGTATTATTATATGTGGTACAGAAGCATGCTATTTTGTGTATTTCTAACTATCTGATACAGTGGTAAGGTCGGCTGTGCTAGCCATGCTAGCCATACTGTACATGTTAATGTGAATGGAGGACAGGAGGTTTTGAACAGCAAGAACAAAGGAATTTTTATTTATTTTTTAATATGTCCCATTAACCACTCCTTCGAATGGGGGCTAATCGTTAAGGGTCTTCCATAAGAGATTGTCACTTGATTTTCCCCAAAATCTTATGTGTTTAAAAAAGGTACCAGGCTCTATTGTTTTAGTGCTACTAAACCCAGGATCCTGCATTCACTATATCTGGTCTCCCACAGTACACAGAACATGGAAATGCAATTGTTTTAGAAAATATAAACTACAAAATACCTTTTCTCATCAGCAGTGACTTCTATCAGTTCCTGGTTAAAGATTGTAGGAGTTTTCATACTGCACTGAGCTGTCCTGTCAGGATCCAGGACCCCTTACCCTCTGTCTGGACCATGCTGATTCACCCTGTGCTATTTACATACACTCTCCCAAAAAAAAAACTCTCTAGCAATACACATTAAACTGAGCATGTGCAGCCTGACTCCAGTAACTATGTCTTATTCACACCTGTTCTGGGGTCAGTGGAAGAAGAGGAGGATCTGTGCATACAGGATCAAACAGCCTTTCTTACACAATGCAGAGGATTAACCCCTTAGATTTCACAGTGAATATAACAAGTGTACTTAACTGCATATACAGACTGATTTTACTGTTGTGGGTTTAGTAACACTTTAAATGAACTGGCTCTTGAGGTTTGTTAGGTTCTGATATATATAGTCACATATACAGATCAACACTTCTTAATTAAAAATTAGCATGCACAACAAACAACACACTTACTTGGGTAAATTAATCTGGTATCTCCAGCTTTTCTTTTTTTAGATGTTTCTACTGGTGGAGTTGGAATAAAATAGTTTACGACTCTTCCCTGAGATAAAGAAAATATTGCTTTTCAGAAAAAAAAGTGATACATATCCAACATTTGTACAGATAAAAAAGTCATGTTTTTTTCTAAATCCCAGTGTTAGTACCAATAGCACCAGAGCTGCATAGTTAAGCTTAAATGCAACTTTTTGCCAATTTTTTTTTTTTTTTCACTTTTTGTGTGCCTGTTATTGTTATGCACTGATGGAATCATGTGCCCCAGTGTCCTATGACTGTGCAAAATCATTTTTAAAAATGTATGGACCTTCAATGGTGCCATGCTACTAAGCTGCTGCAAGTTTAAAGTGGCATCAAACCCAAAATAACAAAGTAGTATATTGCAGCTTATCAATCCTTAAAATTCTGCAGTCCAAAAGGTGTCTCCTTTGCCCCTCCAGTGCAGTGGAGACATATTCGCATGTTACTGGCAGTATCGCCAGGTGACAATAAAGGGGAATAAAAAGAAACTAATCCAAACACCACATTTAAGAATAAGTAAGCTGCAGTAAATTAAATTTTTGTTTTTGGGTTTAATACCGCTTGACCTCCTATCAGTTGTCAAAGATAACCAAAAAAATCACTGCTTGTTGCACTACATTTTACCTAAATGACTTCAATACAGTCAGTTTTAATACAGAAGTGTTATCCCAGGGTTCTGCAGAAGGATCCTATTTCAACCACCCTAGTATGGTTCTGACAAACCTAAGCTTAGATTTGCAGCTGTTCCATAGTTATTACTGGCTTAGGCAAATGATTTTGACCAGTGCACAAAGCAAGGTCCATAAAGACATGAATGACATCGTTTTGGGTGGAAGAATTTGAGTGACCTGAACAGAGTCCTGACCTCAACCCGATAGAACACCTTTGGGATGAATTAGAGCAGAGACTGCGAGCCAGGCCTTCTTGTCCACATCAGTGCCTGACCTCACAGATGCGCTTCTGGAAGAATGGTCAAACATTCCCACGGACACACTCCTAAACCCTGTGGACAGCCTTCCCAGAAGAGTTGAAGCTGTTATAGCTGCAAAGGGTGGGCCAACTCAATATTAAACCCTACGGACAAAGACTGGGATGCCATTAAAGTTAATGTGCGTGTAGAGGCAGGTGTCCCAATACTTTTGGTAATATAGAGCATATACACTCAGTACTCGGCACAGGTTTTAGGCAGTTGTGAAGAAATGCTGTAAAGTAAAAATTCTATCAAAAAGATATATTTCAATTGTTTTTTTTTTTTTTATAAATTTACAAAATGCATAGTGAGCAATCAAAAGAAAAATCTAAATCACATCAATATTTGGTGTAACTACCCCTTTGGCTTCAAACAATATAAGAATTCCCTGGGATTACCAGTCATGTTATTACCGATTATCCAATGGAGATTCATTATCCCCTGCTAGACCTCCCAACTATGCGTTGGTGTGTGCGGGCAGTACTCCCACAGCTTCCAGTGCCAACGCCCCCAGATAACCCTTATCTCACAGCACCACATGTCGAACCTTTAATTTTTATAGTGCATCTGCTCCTGAGGAAGTGGAGTGTTCTCACAGCGAGTGGCCAATGAGGAGAGAGAAGGGGGCGGGGGCGAAACACGCTCCATGTGTGAAAGGACACAGAGAGTGTGGCTCGGGAGCGAACCTACTCGAGTGCCCCATAGCAAGAGGCTTGCTATTGGGGGCAATCAGTGAGGGGAAGGAGCCAGGACTGCCGGCAGGGGGACCCAAAAAGAAGAGGATCCAAAACCATTGCACAAAGCAGGCAAGTATAACATGTATAATATACTAATACCAATTAACACAATATCCTGTTATACATTTTTCTGGTATTTGGCAGTATTCAACTCAAAAGCAAACATTTATTATATTGCCCCACCGCTGTGTACTGGAGGCAGAACACCCCACCGGTCACCTCCCGGCTGTAAAAATAGAAGGTGAAGCCTCCCAGGGACTCACCATCCCACCCGGTTGGAGAGAGAGCTGAAAACCCTAGGTGTGCTCTGATGTGCTGGCTGTGCTGCGTTTGTCACCTCCGGGAAGATTTGCGGCGTTTTGCAGCGCTAAAACTGACACAAGAGGCCAAGACATTTCCAAGATGGCCGCCTTCTGAGGTAAAAATCACCAGCGGGCTACAGGAAAATGGCCGCCGAGCTATGTAAACCGCGACCACGGCAAAATGGCGGCTGTGGCGCAGTTTAAATTCCACAGTGATGCACCAAACACCTCACACTACACAGCAGCATACAGTAGCACCCCCCAGAGTAAAAAACACAGCCCCTGCTATACACACAGGCCCTGGTGGTAATAAAGAGACCCCAGAAAGCCCACCCTCACAGCCGCTACCCAAAATGGGGAAGGAGGGAGAGGAAATAAGGGAGAGAGTTAAGCAGGGTGAACCCTCAGTCGACTTCCCAGGGGAAAACACCAGCCATACCACCTTACCTGAGCAAGGGGCCACTACTTACCCATCCTGCGACCACCAGCTGGAGGTATACCAGACAGAACCAATGTCAGGGAGCTGCGGTGGCTCAATGCGATTGGCACTGCGCTGACAAGCCATTCACCTCTGCAGCTAGAGGTTCGGATCCCGGTCTCAGCTACATGTGAATTGAGTTTGGTGGTCTCAGCCCGGCTCCCGGTGGGTGTGCTATGCGAGGTAAGCCTGCGCTTAGTACACCCACCCCCTCCCACAAAAACCACCACACTTACACGCACTCGAAATTGGGTTAACATGCACGCACTTTGACCACGCGGTCTCTAAAAAGAGAGGCGAAGGACTAACGGGGCTGGTTGAGCGGGCTAGATCCTCTCACTCCCTTATAGGGAGTCCCTCTGCCCCGTTGGGCTTCAAAGCGGAGCAGGTAGGGCGGGCTGTGTGGGAGGACCCCCTCACACACCCACCATTGCCACCCGGGGCATGGAGAAAGGTGGCAGATTGCCTCTGGGGGAGGCCTGCCTACTCCCAACTCCTGCAGTCCGGCTCCTCTCTCAAGTACACGCACAAAATACACTTTAAAAAAAAAAAAGACAGAACCAATGTCCACTAACGGCATGGCTGTCGGCCAGACACACTGTGACAAAGCAATAGAGACCGGTCATATGTGTGGCCTGGAACAAGAAGTTCCCCGGCCGCCCCTGGAGCAATGGGGCCTGTCGTGGATGACCCAAAGCTGAGCTGAGGGCCGGCACATGCTCGATGGCCGAACATGGGGGGACTACAAGAGTCAAGACCCAGCCTGTTACCCAGTCGGCTGTTGATAGAAGAATCACAGGATTCAAAAATGCAGGAACAAAACAATAAAAAGCAAAAAAAATCTCCAGAGTACAGGACTCTAGAGGGCCTGACGTTAGGCAGAGAAAAACTGAGGCTGCTAGAGCAGGGTGTGGGTTATACCTGGGGAACCACACCCCCTGGGAGGAGCTTCACTGAGAAAAGTGTTGTTAACACTTAAAGTGCCTTTTTTTCTGCCTAACTCTCCTGGAAGGAAGCGGCTATAACCCTAAGGTCAAGGGCTGCTGTGTCCGTCCATGAACGGAAGAGAAAATAATGTTTTAATTGTCAAATAAGATAGGACAAGATACTTTTATGGTTTTTGCATTACTACACAACCCAGCAAAAAGTCGTTTGACAGCAATCACCTTCATGAAGCAGCATAATAGTCACAATAAAAAAAATAAAACCAAAATCATTTACAAAATCAAACAGCTATTGAATTTATGCAATTACATCTAAACTTTGTTCAACGGCTTATTTACAGCTCAGAGGAAAAATCTATTCTTTAATATTTTAGCCTGAGTGAGGATAATTCAAAACCTACCTGAGGAATCTGGAAAACAAAGAATGCCTGGGATGCGTGAGACCTTTCATAATACTTAAGCCTCTTTTACAAAGATGGCTTGAGTGGATATCTCGCAAACTGGAAAGCAGGGAGCCAATAATCCACCAGGCCATTTACTACCCGCTGTAGATCTTTCCTCTCTGCCAAGGTCCACCTGGAGTACTAGCATGTACAGCAAATACTTTATGTCATACTACGGTAAAAACGGTAAAAATTTAAGTTGAGTCAATTAACCGCTTAAGCCCCGGACCATTATGCAGCTTAAAGACCTGGCCACTTTTTGCGATTCGGCACTGCGTCGCTTTAATTGGAGTCCTTTTTTTCACCACAAATAGAGATTTTTTTTGGGTGATATTTGATCACCTTTGCGGTTTTTAGTTTTTGCGCTATAAACAAAAATAGAGCGACAATTTAAAAAAACAAAACAATATTTTTTACTTTTTGCTATAATAAATATCCCCAAAAAATATAAAAAAAACATTTTTCTTCCTCAGTTTAGGCCGATACGTATTCTACATATTTTTGGTAAAAAAAAAAACGCAATAAGCGTTTGATTGGTTTGCGCAAAAGTTATAGCGTCTACAAATTAGGGGATAGATTTATGGCATTTTTATTAATATATTTTTTTTTACTATCAGCGGCGATCAGCGATTTTTATCGTGACTGCGACATTATGGCGGACACATTGGACACTTTTGACACTATTTTGGGACATTGTCATTTATACAGCAAACAGTGCTATAAAAATGCACTGATTATTGTGAAAATGAAACTGGCAGTGAAGGGGTTAACCTGTAGGTGGCGCTGTAGGGGTTAAGTGTGCCCTGATTTGTGTTTCTTACTGTGGGGGGCATGGCTCAGCGTGTGATGTCACTGATCGTCGTTCCCTATGACAGGGAACAGACGGTCAGTGTCAGTTTCACTAGGAAGCACGGGGAGAGGTTTGTTTACACTTACCTCTCCCCGTTCTTCCTTTCTGTGACCCGATCGCGGGACACCGGCTGCGATCGGGTCCACGGTTCCCGCGGGGACGGTCACAGAGCTTAGGACCGGGTCGCGAGCGCGCCGCCGGCGTGCTGCGCGACCCATGGCTTGGCTCTCAAAGGGGACGTAAATGTACACCCTTGTGCCCAGCCGTGTCATTCTGCAGATGTATATATGTGTGCGGCAGTCCTTAAGCGGTTAAGCCTCAAAATCCTTTTTCAGCATGTCCAAAAAACGAAGTTTTTCCAACTTCATCATTAAAAACGATGTTGCCCAAACACCATCGTTTTTGAAAAATGATGAACAAAGCGCGGTGACGTACAACACGTACGACGGCACTCTGAAGGGGAAGTTTTATTCGCCTTTGGGCTGCTTTAGCTGATTCCTTGTTAGTAAAAGACGATGTGCGCTTTTTTTGTCTGTTACAGCGTGATGAATGTGCTTACTCCATTATGAATGGTAGTTTTACCAGAACGAGCGCTCCCGTCTCATAACTTGCTTCTGGGCATGCGCGGGTTTAAAGTGTTGTTTTTGCCCACACACGATCATTTTTTACAACCCGAAAAACGACATTTCAGAAGCAGAAAAACGATGTGAAGCCCACACACAATGATTTTAAATGGCGTTTTTAAAAACGTCTGTTTTTTTTTCATGCCGAAAAACGACCGTGTGTACACGGCATAACACTTGCCTTTTAAGTGGCCTAGTCATCCCGGGTATCATTTTGCAGAGTACAGTAATCCTTTTCAAAATGGCATCATCATTTTGAAAAGGGAAATCAACCGTTGCTATCCTCATCAAAAAGGCACCCAAGAACATAACATGCACATGCCAACTTCCAGAGCTATTTTGGTTGTTTATCTTTAAAAAATCATGTCCACTGTTCATGCTTAATAAAATGCCATTCATAAAGAACATGCCTTACTGTGCATGCCACATGCATTGCTAATGCCATTTTGTTGAGGACAGCAATCGTTGTATTGACAAAATGGTTCTGGTAGCATACATACTAATAGCAGCAATAGGATCCGATTGTCCTAAATATCATTTTGCTAAAGCACAGCTGCCCTCACCAAAATGACAGCCATGATGGGCATGTGCAATGTCTTTGGCCACAGGCATGTGCAGTCAATGATGGCTTTCCCAGGTTTCAAAAGGGCAGAAAATAATGGCACTTTCCTAAGAAACATGGCATCAAGAACAAGATTGTGCAGAGATGCTCAACCTTAGAAAGCTTTGTGGCAGGCATAGCATTGTAGGGATGGAACATTTCTACTGCACATTCTGCCCATGACAACTATTTTAGAGTTCTTGGTAATTGAATTATGAACCCACGAGAAAAATAAAAGATCCGACGGGACTTAATCAACCACACTATATATCAAATACCCAAATTTACAAAAAAAGCATGTATTGGCCATGCCCTGTTTTGATTAGTATACATGGATGTTCAGTCATATAAGGCGCTTTACATATTCTGGAATAATTTGCAAGCAATATAATCACCATAGAGGTGCAGGAATACAATTGGGCACGAATTAGCTCATTTTAATATGCGTTTTGTTCACAAAACAAAGATTAGTATGATATCAATAGCAATATGAGAGCAGATATTTTAAATATCTTGGCCAAGTATTTATGTACAGTAGTACCTTGGATTACGAGCATAATTCGTTCCAGAAGAATGCTTGTAATCCAAAGCTCTCGTATATCAAAGAGAGTTTCCCCATTAGAATTAATGGAAGCTCAGAAAAGGCGTTACACAGTTACTGCTGGTGTATGCAGTACTGTATGTGGCCAGAGGCGCGGGGGCGCCGAAGACACTCGGAAAAATTTGGGAACGGAGTGTCTCAGAGTATCACCGGTACCCCCGCACCTCTGGCCGCATGCGGTACTGCACACGACAGACTTAAATCCTGCTCATCTTGCAAGACAGCGCTCGCAAACCGAGTCAGGATTTTTTTTTTTTAAAAACCTTGTATAGCAAAATGCTCGTAAACCACGTTACCCGCAATCTGAGGTATTACTGTATATATTTTGTATGGGAAATTAATTGTGGAACATGATGCTATAACAGTTTTATTTTATTCTAATTATAAAAATTATGCTTTAAACATTGCATGACAAAAAGTAAAGACAGCACCAAAGTAGAAGCTATAGGCATTTGGTCAAGCATAGCCATTCTTTTGTATTGGCGGCTGTAAGTAGCATGTGCAGCTCACTGGGTTCCAGAAAGGAACTGCCAAAAACATCCGGCAAAAAAAAGAGAACTGGCTCTCTTTTTTCCCGTTGCGATTCCCAACTGACTTTTTCCGTCGGAAATCCCGGTCGTGTGTACGGGGCATAACACTGGAGCTGCTAAGCATCCATGTACATGGGACCTTAGAGCCAACATTATTTTTACCTCAGGTAACATCAGCAAGTCAGCTTGAAGATCTTTTCTTGGATGACAAAGGATCAAACTCAGAACTTCCACTGTCTTTCCGAGGCCCATTTCATCTGCAAGAATTCCTCCAGGCCACTCATGAGAAGCAGCAGGGTATTCCTGAATGATACTGGAAGACAGTAAATTTGAAACAAAGATGAAGTAGAGGTCATAGCTGGGACTGGCTTTTGTAAAATACCACAAGCAGATAAGATCAAAAAGATGTTTTACCAGTTTAATACAATAGTCATGTTATTACATTAACAAAATAATAGGATTTTTGTGCTCACCATAAAATCCTTTTCTTGAAATTCTAGGAAAAAAAAAATGCATGGCAATTTGATGGCAAGTTCAAAAATCCCCTTATCTTTCCCCTCCATTGAGGGACACAGGAAGTCTTTTGCCTCAGAGCATCCAAAAGCAGTCTAATATATGGGTGGCCAACAGCAAATAATCACTACCAGGCCCAAAGAACATTAAAAAAATGGAGATCGCTTGTAGCTAATGAGCTGCTTGAAGCTAGCATCACATGAGGCTGCAGCCTCCACAGAAGGCCAGATGGCAGCCTCGCACATTGAACCAATGCTTGATGCCACCAAAGATCAAGAAACACTTACCCAACCACAACAGCTTTTTTTTATATATATATTTTTATTGAAAGAAGTTTCAATCAGAGTATAGAATTGATAGCATTGGTACATTTTTCAAAATTTTTGCATACAAGAAAAAACAAAAAATAAAACAATGGTAATAATAAAGAGTCTAGTAACCTAGGGATAGTGAACCTGAGCCCCCAAAGTGGGGTTGACAACAGGGATGTAATCACAGTACAAGGATAACAACCTTCAAATTGAAAAGCAAAAGGGTAACTGGATGGATCTGAGAAGAGGGAGGGACCCTAGGGCTCCCGAAAGGGAACTAGAGGATGATTCCAAGAAAGGATGGGGGGGGCAGGGAGAGGGGGGAGGGTGTGGGCACCAAGATCAAGTTGTTGATGTAGAAAGAGGGTAGACAGCGAGACTTTGGCTGCAGTTTCGAGAGTGGCAGTCTCTTTTGATACGTTTAGAGGGGGAAGAAGGAGTTGGGTGTCCAGAGGGGGTCTGGCCCCTAGATGCCTTGTCAGGAGTTGGATTCCTTCCGTTGTGGTTCTATCAAATTGGAGAGACCGGGGCCAGCTGAGGCAATGGGGGAGAGCTTTGATATGAGAACGAAAGCTTCTCGAAATTTGCCATATCCGTGGGAGTGAGTGTTGAGGCCATAAAGGCTTGCCATTTGTGATAGAAGCGTGTTTTAGTCCGATCATGTGTCAAATCCGTGTTGAGCTTGTCCTTATAAAGTAGTTGCAGTATTTCCTTTTTGAGTTGGGAGGTCTTTGGGCAGACGTTGGAGATCCAGTTTTTCAGGATGGATCTTCTGGCGAGCAAGAGGCAGATCAGAATCCAGTCTTTGCTAGGGGGGACAGATAAGAGCGACCAGGGTAGCAGTTGGGGGTCCCAGTGTCCAAAAATGAGAAGTAGAGGGTCTTTGGGTATTTTCAGCAGGGTTACTTTGAAGATATATGATAGGACTTGGGTACCAAAAGGTGGAGATGTAGGTGCACGACCAGAAGCGATGGGTCAGCGAAGGCCTGGGGTGGTGACAAAGAGGGTAGGTGGGGGCGGTTTGGGCCTGTTTGTTAAAAAGAAAGGGGATATGGACCCGGTGGACGATCTTCAGTTGGGTTTCCCTCCAGATCTCGTTGGGCACCAGTTTGTGGATGGTATTGAGACCATGTAGACGTTTGACCACTAGCTCGGTGTCTGGGAAGTCTTTTGACCAGTTGGCAGCTGACGAGGATGCTAGGTGAGGAGTAGTTTTCAGGAGAAGAGGTAGGTAGATGTCCGATATTTTGTAAGAGCCCTGTGAGAGAAGGATATCCGTGAGAGATACTTTGAATCTTTTGCAGTCTTCTCTGCAGGCGTTTTTCAGAAAGCTGATGCATTGCCCGTATTGGAAGATGTGTGATGGGGGAAGTGAGAACTTGTCGGCTAGAGTTTGGAAATCGATGGGGCGACCAGTTTCCTGGTCACATAACGAGAAAAATGTCTTAAGTCCCTTCTGCTGCCAGGTGAGGTACGGCTGATTTTCCAGGCCTAGGGGGAAGCTCGGGTTCCCCTGAATTGGGAGGTGGCAAGATATAAAGGGTGATAGTTTGAGGCTCTTTCTAACTTCTCTCCATGCGATGACTGTGTCATGAAGCAAGAGGTTGTGTTGAAGGGGTGGGGGGATGGATTTCCACTAACAGTGGAGAAGGGCTACCAAGGAGAGAGGGTGGACCATTGCGGTTTCCAACGGGGAAGTTGGAGTAGCGAGATGCTTGGGCTACCCAGTCCAAACCTGTCCTTAATAGGCAGGCTAAGTTGTATGTTCTGATTTTTCGGAGGCTGATACCCTCCTCGCGTCTGGGAAGATATAGCTTCGAAAAGGTTATATGTGGTTGTCTGCCTCGCCAGAGAAATCTAGAGATAGCCGAATTGAGACGTTTTATGTCTTTATGTTGTAGAAGCAAAGGAATGGCCTGAAGTGGATATAGTAGGTGGGCAAAACTGACCATTTTAACTAGATGACATCTTCCCAGGAGCGAAAGGGGCAGATCCATCCAGTTAACTAGTTCCTGAGAAATTTTTGTAAACAGGGGGGATAGTTGAATTTGTGAAGGGTGGCATCCAGGTGTGCCTTTTTGGTCAGTTCGAGCGTTGCAGCCCAAGTGTCAAAGGATTGCTTGGCCGTCAGCCATGCCTTTCTGTTGTCAGGGTAGTCGTCCATGTAAAGGGATCGTTGGGTGCGGTGTAGTCGTGAGCTGGCCAATTTATAGTTCCTGAGGGTGTTTCTTTTGAAGGAGGCAGCATAGGATATTATACAACCTCTAAGGAAAGCTTTACCTGCTTCCCAGAATAGATTAGGATTGTCAGAGTGCAATGAGTTGGTCGAGGTGTATTCAGACCATGCATTTTCCATATGTTGCCGGAAGTCAGAGTTGTTGTGGAGGTAGGAAGGGAAACGCCATATTCTGGGACTCGGATGTAAATCTGGGTTATCGAGCGTGGTCGATACAGGTGCATGGTCAGATATCACAATGTCATGGATGTCAGCATCCAATATCAGTGGGACAAGAGCGTCTGAGCAAAACAAGTAGTCTATTCTCCTAAAAACATTATGGGGGTTAGAGTAGAATGTGAAATCCCTATCCGCTGGGTGCCGTAGGCGCCAGATGTCGTGTAGGTGGAGGGAGTCCATCATTGATGCCAGTAGTGTCTGATCGTTAGCATGCGGGAGAGAGCGTGGGCACTTGGGAGAAGAGTTGGTCGCCGTTGGGGGCTTTAAGCCGGAGGGTAGCTGGGAAGGCCAAGGTGAATTTAACTTGTAGTCAGTGTAGCCTGAGCAGATCTGTTGGAATGCTTTTCTTTTCTTGGATACTTCTATGGAGTAGTCCGCAAAAATCAGGATCTTTATTCTGTCGATCTGGAGGGTTCTGGACTGTCTGAATTTCTGTAAGATGAGAGCTTTGTCCGAGTAGTTGAGGTACTTGGCGATTATGGGTCGGGGTGTTTTGCGGTCGGAATTAAAGGTCCCCATGCGGTGAGCACGCTCGACTGTGCAGGGGATCCGGAGGCCTAATGCTTCGGGGATGCGACTCGCGCACAGATCCGTAAGTGCCAAAGGTTGTAGCGATTCTGGGATGCCCACGAATCGCAGGTTGCTCCTTCTTAACCTATTTTCCAAATCGTCCAGCTTCTCAAGGATGTACCTGTCTGTCTTGTCTTGGGCCTGCTCCGTGGACTGGGCCTGATACAATTCCTCCTCCATGTTAGCGATGCGGTGTTCAGCCTCATTCAGTCTGGAGGCATGTTCCCCTAACTGGGCCTGGAGCTTCTGCATGCCTGTGCTGATGGCCTTCTCTACAGAGGCCACTATCATTGGGGAGAGGAGAGCTGCCACAGCCTGGGCAATGAGGTCTGTATTGTGATCCCATGTGTGTGGCGGAGCCGTGACAGCATGTGTGGAGGAGGGGGCCGAACCGCCGCTTACCTCCATGTCAGGCGCCGAGTAGGCCGGGGCCTCGATTTGCGGCTGTCCCGTTCGCGCCGCCGCGTACGATCGCGAGCCGTTTTTTTCTACGAAACGGTCCATCATATGGCCAGGGTTAGAGGAGGGTGCTGCCGGTGATTAGTGGCGGTCTGCTTTAAGTGCACGTTTGGCATGTAATTTTTTTGGGGGGGAGCGGATACCCTCTTTTTAGAGGGATCCAGCTCCCACTTCCTCCCGGGGCTCCCCGGCACCAGAAGGAAGTTCACCTCTCCCCTCCCTCTCAGCAATCATCTGGGACACGTCACAGGTCCCAGATGATTGCCCAGCCAGCCACTGTCAGGTGCCCACAGTGACAATGCCGGATCTGCAGAGAGGAGGAGGAGAGGAGCAAGGCTTCGTACGCCCACATCGCTGGACCGGGTGACGGGTGAGTGTCCGATTAATAAAAGTCAACAGCTACACTTTTTGTAGCTGCTGACTTTTATATCGGTGGAACGCCACTAACCAAAGAACAATGCAGGAAACAAGCCAAGATGTTTCCAGCAAGTCATCGCAGCTGAAGTATAAAACTGAGCTTTAAAGAGGGTTTCCAACCATTCATCGATAGGGTCTTTGAATGCAGGAATGTTCCCTAGCACCACATTATTAATGTGAGCCACTACCGAATCCACAGTGTGGGCCACTAATTTGCAAAATCTTTCCAAAAGAAAACAAGTCTAAAAAGTGTTTAGTAGATGTCAAGGGCATGTCAGGGTGTATCCAATGCCAACAGGGAAAAGTGGCTGCAATGGAACAGTCTTTGCAACTTCAGGGGCTTTAAAAGATCTGAGACTGAAAACAGACTGAACCTTGAGTTTCAGATTGGTACACATTTTCCATGCAAGCTGAAATGGTATCGTTCAGTTTTATAGTAAACTGTGGCTCTTTAAAGATAAGCTTGTCAGGTAAAGAATGGGATGACAGAATCGTATAAAGTCAATACAACCAATGGCTCAAAACCTG